>NW_028254280.1:0-343012 GCF_964263255.1 Lissotriton vulgaris | reverse complement strand
GAAAGCTTGATCATATCCTGGTAAAGCCCAGAGCACAGCTAATGTCTTATTTGTCCAACTTGGGAGGCTTGCTGATACTCTTCAGACCAGAAATGTTTACACTTGCCCCTTAAAAGTTGTCTAATAGGGAAGGTCTTGCCTGACGTATTTGGCATAAAATTCTGCCATCCCAAAAAAAGTTATGATTTTATCTTTGTTGGAAGGAGCAGGAGCATCCTCAATCGCCTTCATCAAAAATACTTTTGGTTTCACTCCCTTCCCACTTATTACATTGTCCAAGTGTGTAACAGAGTACTTTGCAAACTTGCACTTGCCATATTGTGCCGTAAGGCATTTTTACAAAGAATACCCATAACTTTTGTACGTTTTTCATTGTTTTCCTTCTCCTCCACCCCTATGATCAAAATATCATCATGGAAAAACATCACTTTTGAAAATGTTCTGAATAATTTAAACACTATTTGCTGGAACATAGCAGCTGCAGATGTCAACCCAAAAGGAACGCTTATGACCTGAAGGTATAATGAATGCTGCCAATCTGCAGCTGTAAGGATGCAAAGGGACCTTGCGGTGGGCAGATGTGAGATGAATCATAGTGAACTATTTAGCAACTTTAGTAATAGATAACATTTCATTACCTTTAGGAAGGGACATTGGCCTACCAGTATGTTCTTCTTCAAATCCCTAGGTTCTACACACAACCGAAGCTTTCCGTTGGCCCGTCATGCTACTACAAAGGGTGTGGCCCAATATGAAGATTCTACCAACTCAATTTTTCTGGCTTCAAGACATTTGTCTAATTCATTTGAAACATCATCACTGATACCTATAGATATGTTCCTAGCTTTGTATATGCATGACACAGTAGTTTCTTTTAAAACGATTCTGTGCTGGAACCCCTTGAGTTCTCCTACTTTATCCAAAAACACATCAGAGTATTCCATCCAAATATTTGCACTGTTGATTATATCACATTGCACCCCTAGAACAGGTTTCACCCCACTGGGATCGGAAATTATGTTCTCCTTGGTCCCACCAACCCAGAAGATATGGTCCTGCTTTGGAAACATAGAATTTGGTATCAGCTTCTTGTTCCTTAAATCAGAACCTTAGTTTACTATAACCCAAAAGAGGTATGGTTTCTCCAGTGAAACTTTTTGGAGAAAGATTCTTACCCAACACCACTTTAAAATTCTAGTAACGCATATAGCTTCACTTACCAGAGTGTAAGTGACCCAGAATCTGCAGTGATAGTTGTAAATATACCCTCATCTTAATACAACACTTAGGCTTTTTCATATTCCTCAATACACCCAGCACATCGGAAACTGAATTTACACTTAACTCACATATATATCGGTGTCGTCAGCATCTGTGTCTTAAGCGTCTGGCTCGGACTCCTCTTCCAAAAGTTTACCTGCAGAATTCTGGTTTTGCTTTTTCTTGTAAACCTTGAAATACATGCAGATTATACCACAACCTGAGCACCTTTGATTTTGTGCTCAGCATTGTTTATCAATAGCCAAATGGTCAGAAAACCTATATCTGTAACACTTTACATCTTTGTTATACTGATAATGCTTCTTTTAGTAACCATATTTAGAGTTCTTATCTCTTCTGGATACAGATTTCTTACCAGGTTTTATTTTATTAACTACTACTTTACTTCCCATTTTATTGTCCAGCTCCTCAATTATTTTTACAAACGACTAAGTGGCACATGCATCAAGTATTTTACCAGTCGCAAACGGGCCGATTCGCAGAATCGGCCCGTATGTGACCGGTAAATTGCTATTTCCGATGCATCAAGCCGAAAGGCATTCGCAATTAAGGAAATCACAATTTTTTGCAATTTCCTTAATTGAGAATTCAGTTAGGGAATCTCAAATTGTGATTTCCCTAAATGCGATGCATCATGCATCCGCAAATTACGTTTTTGCAACTTGGAATTGCAAATTACCATCAACTTCAAGTTGATGGTAATTTGCAATTTCTTAGTAAAATGCATAAAATTGAATTTTCTAAGTGTCATGTAGCGAACACATATGCTGTGCACCACATGTGCAGACATGCCAAAATTGGGGGTGCAGCAGGGTGACCTTTTGCCCCCTTAGCACCCTTCAAAACGCATTTGCAATTTGCCAGTACACCCTTCATAACGCATTTGCAATTTGCGAGTACCTATGTGGTACTTGCAATTTGCGAATGACTTCCCATAATCCATTCATTTCTATGGGCCTCTAGTCCCATAGGAATGAAAAGAAAGGCATTGCTTAATAGCAAGTCACAATTTGCAAGTCGCTATTAAGGAATTTGTAGGAATAGCTATTTATTTTGGGATTCCTACATGCATAAGGATTTGCAATCCCTAAATAGCATTTCCCTAAAAATCGCTATTTAGGAATCGCAATTCCATTCTTTGATGCATGTGGCCCTAAAACTATTTTTGCGAATCTACCAGTTATCTCAGCCCTTTTAACAATTTTCACAACTTCCTGAAGAAGAGACTTCCCATTGGCCCAAAGACTATCCTGCATAGAAGAATTAGCAGCATGCATGACAATTTGGTCTCTGATCAGCTCATCATGTAAAGTGCCAAAACAACATGTTAACACCAGACATTTTAAGGCAGAGATGTAGTCTTCTATAGTCTTCTCCTTCAACTGTTTCTTGTGGTAAAAACTTACACCAGTCTATTCCCACACAGACAGTGGGGGCATAATATATATCCAGATCTTCCATTGCATGCAAAAAAAAATCCTTCTAAACGTGGCTTTTAAGCTATACAATTGAAAGCTCTTAAATCGATGGGACCCAAAGAGTGCAACAAAATGTTCTTCTGTTTTACAGAAGTAAGATTGTCATTCTCTTCTAAGGTGGAAATATAATTCAAGAAATACTTCTTCCACTCTTGCCACTTAAGTGCATTCTCTCCCAAAGACGACTCAAAAGTTGTGGCAGAGTAAGGTTTACAGCACCACTTGATGCCATAATAAACTGAATTAAAGGTACAAGAAGGAAATGAAAATAGAAAAATGCCTAAGATTCAGCAAAGTAAAACAGGAAAAGTATACTACTAAAAACCTGAAGTTTTCACCGATGGGAATGCACAGACAGCACATTACGTTTAAGAATTGCTGGTTTACCGTACACTATTACAATATTGACACCCCACCAAAAAAACGCTTAGTACCATGACTTTGGCAAAATGATGTGTTCAAAACATCTTTTAAAACTGTTGGAGTTGGATCTCCAGCAAAGGCGTGCATTTCACTTACTGGGAAACAACCTTTACAACGTAGTCATTACATCGCACTACACTTACAATGCACTCATTACATCTCAACATCTCTTACAACGCACGGATTACAAAGCATACCATTACAACGCATGGCACTACATCGCATGTCACTCCAACTCAGGCATTACAAAACATACCATTACAACACATAGTACCCCTACACTATCCAACACTTACCCTACTGTTGCACCCCCTGGAGTTAGAGTAGTTATTTTAACCCCTACACTATCCAACACTTACCCTAATGTTGCAACCCCTGGAGTTAGAATAGTAATTTTTAACCCTACACTATCAAACACTTACCCTACTGTTGCACCCCCTGGAGTTAGAATAGTAATTTTTACCCGTATACTATCCAATACTTACCTTAAATACAATGTAATGGTATGGGTTGTATTGGTATGCGTTGTAAAGGTAGTATGCAATGTAATGGAATGCATTGTAAAGGTAGTTTATTAATATGCGATGTAGTGTCATGCGATGTAATGGAATGCGTTTAGTGGATGTTGCTATGTAAAAACTGCATTGTAAGTGCATGCGTAGTAAATGTATGCATTGTAATGGCATACATTTCACTGACTTGAGCACCTTCGCTGTGCACCAATGTAGCATGAATATATGTATATCACTGTGTGACTCATTCCAAGAAAATCGTTAATGTCGCCAAAATGAGCCTCAAAGATGTGCTCCAATGTAGCATGTATGCATGTGTATCGCAATGGAATTCCCTGATGTGGCCCAAACAAAAAAAGCCACCTATATCTGACGTGGAACCAAGAGACAAGAACGTGGAAGTCATGAACTACGAAGTGGGTGGAGTTGTAAGCATGTCGGCTTCTGGAATGACTGGGCTTCTGGATGATGTCCAACAAATGAAAGCATCAGTAGAAGTAGATGGTGCCCACAGTGAAATCCACACAGAGTTGAAAAAAACACAGTGAGTGTAAGATGCTTGCTAAACAGCCAAGTCATACCTCCATTTCCCTCAAAAAAACAATTCATCACCTTGGTATGCAATTGGTCCAGAAAATGTACTTGAAATGTAGTACAAAAGCACTAAGTTTCTCAGTAAAGTAAATTATCCAATAGGAGTAACCGGTCTACCAGCGTATGTCCTTGTGATTGAGCAACTCGATGCCACAAAATTGTAATGAAATCCGGAGTCTAATTCTATTTTAAATAGGATTTACTGCAAAGCAAGTACCCCAGGAAAGGTAGTAGCAGCATGCATGAACCAGTACAGCCACCATCCCCTGTAAAGATCTCTGTCCCCACATTCAATAATACATCATACACTTCTATTTCTGTTTCTCTACACTAAGGGATTCCTAAGGGGACAAACTAAGGTACAAAGAAACAAGACACTACATTACACAATACAACAAACGTTTTAGCATACTTCTTGGATGCAATGTCTAATTAGGAGATAGGCTGATAATTTGCAGGAGATGATCTTTCGCTAATAAATTGGTTTAATGTTTGTTGCTCACCAGAAACCCAAGATTTTACCTGTATTTGAAACCCAGTTAAAAAATGGACTGAGAAGATTTGGCCACCACAGGGAGGTTTACTTAAAAACTACAGCCAGCAGAATATCAGGCCTGCCTGCAAGGCAGACTTTCATTTTGTCAATTATACCTGCAAGAACATCTTATTGCCACGTTATTATCAATGGAGAGGGTGTTGTCAGTTTAACTCCCATCATGGGGACTGTCTGGTAACTTGGATGAACATTTAAATAAATCAGAAATACAGCTCAACCATTGTGAGGTTCTAACATGGGTCTCTAAACTGTGAGGGAAGACTGTTAATTCTGAATTAACCAGTCATTAAAAGGATTTAGAGTTGACCTGAAGTATTGCAAAATTAATTTGCTCCCTTTGTTGGCCATAATAGTGACACTTTTTTGCCGTTACTTGGGTACTAATTCTTCTTCAGTCCTGTTAACTCATGATTTAATTATTCACTTTCACAGTTTTTTGAGAGCCCAAACACCTTACTGAGCCCTTTCCTCACCAGGTGATATTCAGAATCAAACCAGACTGATGAATGCCTTTCTGTGTTCCAATTTTTAGTGGCATGTGATTTGAAACAGGCCTTTAATGACACACTTTCTTAAAATAAAAAAACTATACCATTCTAAATTACTCTTAGCATCTGCAATTGGAAGCAAACTATTGAGCTGAATAGAAAACATATCTTGCAGATTCCCATCTGAGATTTTAAATCAACATTTTGTAATTGTAACTCAGACATAGTGATATCTTTATTATTCTATTGCCCTCTAAAGAAAATTTCCATAGAATGGTGATCACTGGAAAAGAGTTCAACCACTTTAAAATCAGCTGTTAAATTAGTAGTAGTAGTGGTAGTAGTAAATGTATTATGGTTACATAAACATAACAATATAAGTAGTTTTAAAAATACAGATAAAACATAATCACAATAAAACCACAATAAAATTACAGTGCCATTATAGATGTATGCAGAACAACACTTTTAAATAGATGTTAGGTTAACTGGATATAACCTGATTGAACAGATCTGAGAATGTCCTTAAGCAATATGAACACTTTGTAATTCAAAGCCACAGTAATAATTCACAATTTACAAAGACATGAAATTCCTATTAACGTGGCTCATGATTTGTCCTACTTGGAAATATCTAGGAAACTCACTAACGTAAGACATCAATATAAAAGTGACAGGTAGCCCAAAAAGATCAAAAGATCATAGAATTTCCTTAGACAATATATTTCAAAATTCAATATCACAATAATAATCCAGTATTTACAACAACTTACAATGCATAATAAAGTAACTCATGCTTTATCCTACAATGACAGTTATCTAGGGAGCTCTGTTAAAAAAACATCAGTGTAAAAGTGACAAGTGTCCAAAAAACAAATATCTAGATGATAAAGTATCAATTCCAACAAACTCTAGAGTGTCACAATTGATAACACCTCATTGCCCAAGGATACGTTTGAGGGGGTAATAGATCTTTCAGTGGAGGCTTCTGGCTCTAATATACCAAGCCCAGCTTAGGAATCCTGATAGCGCAAAAACTATCTGTTCACATGTGACAACCCTGAGAATATGCAGCGCCTTGTGCAATGGCCAACAACTATGTGGCAACCAAATGAAATAATCCACTGAGTCATGGGTAGAGTGTACTTTGGACAGAAAATCAAAATGAGCCTCAGTTTCCCTAACTGTGAGGCAGAAAGGACACTCCCCTAGATCACCTTCTTCTCCTCTTCCATTTTGCTGTTGGCAAGTTAAGGGAAAGGGAGTTGAATCAAAAAACAGAAATATGAAGTTTTAGCTGTGTGGAGAGCAATCCCATTGAAGAATGTTTCATATTTTGGTGTACATTTATGAGCTAGGAACTTCTCGATCAAGCCCTCCAGATGATTTTCACACCAGATTTCTGAAAAGGTATGGTCCCATTATGAGCTCTTGATCAGTGCGCCTACATTTCTTCTCAGATTTTCCAGGTCTACCTACACATCATGCAAATGTAAGCTAAGGCAGAGCTCTTTAACCATCTTTAGCCAAGGCGTGGTAAATGGGTGACATGATCAACCCTCCAAATGTTCATATCCTATCTCAGTGGTAACATAGGGGTACTACTTGGTAAGTTGAGTAATGACCTTAGGAATCTGTTTTCCATTTTGGTTAGCAGACTGGTGTCACTATATCCCCAGATCTCTGTCCCATACCTGGCTCCACCCAGAGCCACTGCTCTATAAATCTCAAGGAGAGGTGACAACGCCCTACTGGAAGTATATCTTTACTTTTTTTAAATGGCTGCAGATCCATGCTGGAGCAGAGATTTGCTCTCTTCCAGTTCGGGTGTTCAAGAGAGTTTATCAGAGAGTCCACACCTAAATGATTGAAACTGCTGACCCCCTCTATCAATATTCAATCCACCTCCAATTTATGTTTAAATGAGCAAATGGGGTTTAGGGCCATAAACTGTGTTTTTCCTGCATTTATTTCAATGCCTCTGTTCTCACAAAATTGTTGGGATTCCCCCAGGAGAACTTGTAGGCCCATAGAGGTGAGTGAAATAAGTAATGTATCATCAGCAAACATTAATGCTGGAGTGTTGAGGTTTGCTAATGTTTGAGCATCATGTTGGCAACTATTCATCCACCGCACTAGACCAATGATATATAAGCAGAACAAATTGGGGGCTAATAAACACCCCTGCATAAACCCTCAGTTGTTGAGGACCATGCCAGTGAGATCCCTGTGGTTATTCCACCTGACTTGGGCATATGTGCCAGTGTGCATTTTAATTAAAATGAATAGGAGATCTTCGGGATTGCATATTGTCTAAGGACTTCCCACAGACATTTCCTGGGGACAAATTCAAACACGACTCTCAAATCCATGAACACCACATGAAGATGGTTGTGCCGTAAGGTAATATGTTTCCAGCAAATAGCTGAAAAACAAAACACCTAGTTCATATTGCTCAATTTTTACAAAAGCCTGCCTGAAAAATCAGACGGATCTAGTGATCTTTCATCCAGGTCTGGAGCCAGGGGAGAACATGCCAAGCAAACATCCTTTTTGAGATATCTATGAGGCTAATAGACCTGTAACTTTATGATCTTGTCTCTGGCTACTTCTTATGGATGGGGAAAATAATAGTCCCTCTCCAAGACTTGAGAAGATCTTTTCCTCCTGCGACAACATTAACAAGGGTATTCATATAAGTTAAGCAGACCTCAGACTCAGAAACAAACAAATCGAGTGGTATACTATCGGGGGCTGGTGCTTTTCCCCACTTTATTAATTGTAAAGTTACCATAGTCACTTTTGATACAAAAGTAAACACAAACGATTGACGTTCAGACATTTACAACCCTGAAGACATAGTTTATGCTCAATATTATCACAAAAGGGTATCACATGCATTTCTCGTTCTATAAAAAGAGAAGCAAAATGGGCTACCCACTGATTGGCTGAGACAGATGAATTGGGTTGGGGTAAACTCTATCTAATACCAGTACAATAATTCTTCTGAAGCCTTGGATCTTTTTCTTTGTTAGGGTATCAGAAAGTTCGACCAACTGAACCTCCTCCCAGTCTCTTCTACTGGTCCTTAGAATTGACTTGTATACTTTTCTAGCAGTGCTTAGTGGGGAATTATTGACTTTTGTTGCGGCTCAGATCAATCCCTGATTTGCCACTTGTGTACCACGGTCAGGATGTGTTCAGAATAGTCTCACATTTAGTATGGGTCTTGAAAAACTGTCTTAAAGTGGCAAAAAAGTCAAAATGAAGTGAAACAAAATCCAACACTTAATGTCAGCTAAATCATATGGAAAAGACTCAGCAAAAGCTTGGTCAATTCTGCCCAGTGTTGAAACTGTGTTAACTATGTCAGCCCATTTTACATTCCTTTGGTTATTAGTAAGTGAAAATGGCACTGGATAAGATTCAGTTTCACATTCCCGAGGGTAAGAAAAATATCAGCTAAAATATCAAGGCCCAATACATTGGGTTCACTATTTGGGCAAAATATAACCTTCATGTCACATAAAAAGGGCCACAGTCTGAGGTCCAAAAGCATATCATCAATATAACTTGTCGAACAGCCCTTCTTAAAACAGGTTTAGTCTTCCTCATTTCCATAGAAGCTAAACTATAAAATCAATGTAACAAAAAAAAGAAGAAACCACTGAGGAGCACTTCTGGACCTAGTCAGAGGTATGAGCAGGGCCACTAGAATTAATGCGACTGTTTGTCTGCACTGACTTTTGCACAATTATACATTTTTCGCATTTGCCACTGAAGCCATCATCTGCTGCATAGTCTGCAGATTTGAACAAAAAAAGCCTTGTTTCTAGTCAAACGGCTCAAACGTTACAAAAAATGCAGCGACAATTGTTACAGCATGGTGGAAGGCCCTTTGCAAACCTGAAATAGTCACCTATTACTATTTGCTAAATGTGGGTGTTAAATTGGTACTAATGGCATGAAAACCACTCTTTCTTCTTTCTGCACCTCTCTTGCCTCTTTCTGCATTTCTGTTGCTTCTTTCTGTACCTTTTTTTTTTTTAATTTTTAAAACCTTTATTGCATCAAAGCACACAGCTATTCAGCCTAACATCCCGGAGGCAAGGCAGCATAGTGTCAGGAGGAGTAAAGTACAAAACGAATCACGTCAGAACATTGCAGGTTGTTTTTTATTTTTATAGAATAACCAAAACCAAGAAAGAAACGCCAAAGGGCGCATTAGAAAGGCAATGGAGGAAAAGGAAATGCGTATGAGTCAGTCGGAGGCATCGGAGGCCAGGTAAGATTCTAGAAAAGAACGGAAAGTAGGATGTAGGAAGGGGGGAGGGGAAGGAAAGCAGGAGAATTACAGCAGGTGTAAAGTAGCTGGTGTCATTGGTTACGGTGACAGATGTTCCTCTCGGGGAATAGGCTCCGGTGGTAAGCACAGATCACCCCTGTAAGCATTCCACGCCCCCCACACCTTGTTCCACGCCTGAGGCCTCCCCCTGGCAGCGTACACCGTCTTCTACCGTAGCATACACCAATCCATATTGGCCTTCCATTGCACCACCAGGGGGGCCGAGGTAGAACCCCACTTCTGCGCTATATCTCGCTTAGCAATCATGTTGCCTAGTGTAGCCCAACGAGTCTGCGCCGTGTTATGGTCATTCGGCTCCCAAATGTTGAGGAGGCACCTCCGCGCGTCTGCTGCCAACTCAACTCCAGTCACTTCCCTCATTACACGGTGCACTCTCTCCCAGTAGGGGGCAATGACAGGGCACTCCCACAAGATATGCATGAAGGTAGCAAGGGCTCCACAGCCGCGACGACAAAAGCCATCAGGCGAGGCGCCCATGTGCACAAGCCGGGGCCGGTGACATACACCCGGTGGAGGATCTTAAATTGCACTAGGCGCAGTCGCGAGGAAATGGCGACCTCCTTAGGGGAAGACACCGCACTCTGCCAGTCCTCGTCGTCCAGTTCCAGGCCGTCAGCCACCCACTGTTCTCGCAGGCGCTGGAGGAGGTCAACTCTAACATTGATCAGTTTCTTGTAGGACAAAGAAATGGCACTATCAGGCATATGGCCGTCCAGAATCCTGTCCTCCAAGGGGGAGCTTTCAGGGATTTCGCCCTCCTCTGGCCTAGCGGCGTTTAGCGCGTGCTTTAGTTGGGCGTAACGGAAAAATTCCGAACCACCCAAGTGATATTCGGCCTGCAGTTGGGGGAAAGTCTTGACCTCTCCTTTAGCAACCATGTCTTCCACCCTTGAGATACCTATAAGGTCCCATTTATCAAAACCCTTGGTGTGCCAGAGCTTGCCTAGGATATCTGAATCATACAGAGGGGTGAATCTCGTCAGTCTGCCCTGCCAGCCCTGTATCTTAGTAATCGTCCGCCACGTGTGAACCGCTGCCCTGGTCGGGCCCGTGAGGCGCCGGTCAAAGGACCTGGAATACAGGGCGCGGTAGTAGTTGCCTCCACGCAAGAGCCATCTGTCCATAGCGTAACCCGGACTGTCCGCGGGGCCATAAAGGCCATGGTTGATGGCAGTAAGCAGAGAGGACCAGTAGTACCGCCGCACGTCCGGTAAAGCGATGCCCCCGTCGTACCATGGTAAATTAAGCTTCTGGATGGCGACACGAGGACGACCCTCCCAGAGCAGGGCACGTTGCAGGCTCTCAACCTCTCTGAAGTAGCGAGCCGGAACCAGGTCCTGGGTATTTTGCAAGGCATATAGAAACCTGGGCAGGGACATCATTTTGAACAATGCCGCCCGGCCCAGAAGTGAAAGCGGAAGCTTGCGCCAGCTGTCCACATCCCTCCGTAGTCGTTGGAGAGGAGGGAGGAGGTTGCATTCATATCGCGCCTTAGGGCTACCCGATATGTAGATTCCCAGGTACTTGAAACCTTGCCCGGCCAGTTGTATATTACAGCCCCTAGGGAGGCGCGGCGTGTCTCCTTTGAGAATGTAAAGGGAGGACTTGGCCCAGTTGATGATCAGGCCCGAGTAGCGCCCAAACAGCCGGAGAACGTCGCACGCCACAATAAGCGATTTACAGGGAGAGGTAAGGTAAAGCAGGATGTCGTCGGCATATAGGGAGACCCTGTCTTCAAAACCCGGGGCCCAGGTGATTCCATGCAGGTCAGGGTGCGAGCGTAACATGGCCGCAAGTGGTTCCAGGGCCAGCGCAAACAGGAGTGGCGACAGGGGGCAGCCCTGTCTAGTGCCACGGTGAAGCGCAAAGGAAGCTGACATGCGACCGTTAACTGTGACGGCAGCCAGTGGGCCCGCATAAAGAAGTTGCACCCAGCCCAGGAAGCCCGGTCCAAACCCAAGCTTTGCTAACACCGCCCAAAGGTAACTCCACTCCAGGGAGTCAAAGGCCATCGTGGCATCTAGGGATGCAAGTACCGCCGGTTCCTCCAGGGTATGAGCTCTGGCCATGACACCATGCAGCCGTTGCAGGTTGAGGGCAGTGTTGCGGCGGGGAATAAAACCTGATTGGTCCGGATGTACCAAGTCGCTGATGACTCCGATCAGCCGATTTGCAAGCAGTTTAGCTAGGATCTTGGGTTCCGCGTTGAGGAGAGAAATAGGACGGTAGGATCTACAAACGTCCCTCGGCTTGCCTTCCTTGTGAATGACCACTATAGTGGCCAGCCGTTGATCCAAAGGGAGGACACCCTCCTCCCGAGCCCGCAGGAACATAGCTCTCAGATGAGGAGAGACCACATCCGGCCGAATCTTGTATAACTCGACCGGTATGCCATTGGGGCCGGTAGCTTTACCCGACCGCAGGGCGCGGATCGCCAAGGCAATCTCGTCCGCGGTTATATCTCGATCCATATCAGCACGTTCCTCGTCAGAAAGACAGGGGAGGTCAATCGTCGAGAGAAACTCGGCTGAATCAGCCTCGGAGCGGTCTGAACCAGAAGTATAGACACCCCGGAAGTAGTCTGCAAAGGACTCGGCAATAGCACTTGGGTCCATGACCGCCACTCCGTCCTCACCCAGGATCTCCGGCACCACCCGGCTTGCCATCTCGCGCCTGTCCAACCAGGCCAGCAATTTGCGGGCCTTATCCCCAACGTCATAAATGCGGCCTTGCTGTTCCTTGGCCAAAACTAGGGCGGCATTCGTAGCGAGTTCATGGTACTCCGACTGTTTAAGGGAGAGGTTGTGTAAAAGAGAGGGGTCTGGCTCAGGCCCCAAACGGGACTCGAGGTCCAGGACCTCTTCCTCAATATGCGCAAGGTCGGCATCACGAACTCGCTTAGCCTCCGCAATGAGAGCTAGGGCCTCACCCCGCAACACAGTCTTGAATGCCTCCCACAGTGTGACCGCCGAGCCAACCGAGCCAGCATTTTCGGAGAAATACAAGTCGATGGCCTTGGCTAGGAGTGCGCGCGTCTTGAGGTTGCGAAAATACCAAGGGTTCACCGCCACCGGACGGCTGGACAGGACGATGCCAAAGTCGAATGAGACCCACAACGGGGAGTGATCAGAAACACCCCGTGCCAGAAAACGGGCCTCAGACACGGCAGGTGAATGTGCCGCCAGGGTAAGGACATAATCTATACGGGACAGACTCCCATGGGCACTAGAGAGGAAGGAAAATTGGCGGAGCGCGGGATGCCGCAGTCGCCAGCTATCCACCAAACCCATGGATTCGAGGAAGGCCGGCAGCCACATTTGGGAACTCCGGAGGTCCCTCGGCGGTTGGCGATCAAGGGTGCCAGAGCAGACTGAGTTGAGATCACCCCCCAGTATCAATAAGCCCACAGGCAGGGACAAGATGGCGCCACCAAGATCTTGAAAGGTGCTGGATTGGAGGCCTGGGGGGACATAAACCGAAAGTAGCGCTAGGGAACGCCCCTCCCATCTTCCCGCCACAGCGGCGTAGCGTCCCCTGTCATCAAGCACTGTGACGTCGATTTCAAGGGGAAGGGACGCACGCGCAAGGATGCCCGCCCCCCGGGAACCCGAGGAGAACCCAGAGTGGGCAACCATTTTGTAGCCTTTACGGTTTAGAGCCTTGCAGGAGTTCCCTACCAAATGCGTCTCCTGCAGAAGTACAACATCGGGCATATGTCTCTTTATCAATTGGATTACCACCCCTCTCTTAACTCGGTCACCCAACCCATTAACATTCCAGCTAAGCACTTTTAAATTCCTACCCCCCATCATCCAACAACCCGCCCCACCCGACCCCAGCCAACTCAATCATCAAGTATACATTAAAAACACAATCCATTGCCTCAAGAAAAAGGAAGAAAAAGAACAGACGAACAAATAAACTTGCATAGTTGCACCCCCCACCCTGCACCCCTGCATATGACTGAAAAGCCCCCCCAACCAGCAGTGTGCCTGTCGCCCCATAACTACTCTACAAGAAGAGACCCAGAGGAGTAAGGAATCTCCGCGAACACCCCCCGCCACCCTCCATGTACAGACAGGAAAGTCAACAGGGTAAAATAAAACAATATCCGATAGTCATATGAGGCAGAAATAACAAGCGATGGATCACCCACTATAGAGCCAAGTCTCATAGGTCCGGGCCACCAGCAGCACCACCTTCATGTTCATCCTGAGCGTCTCGGCGCGGCGATAAAGTGTCCAGCCAGTCACTCACATTTTCAGCGAAGTCAAAGAAGAGGGCACGGCCCTCGTAATCGATCCGGAGCTTGGCAGGGAACATCATGGAATATTTGTATCCCAAGTCACGTAGTCTCCGCTTCACCCCGGCGTAGCTCTGGTGCTGCCGCTGTACCGTCCTGCTAAAGTCCGGATAGAAATGGATGTCGGCGTTCTGAAATGTAAGCGGTCCATGCCGCCTGGAAGCCTGCAGGACCGCGTCTCTGTCTCGGAAATTGAGCAACCGAGCCACGATGGGTCTAGGCGCCACGCCCGACTTCGGCGGGCCACCCGGTACTCGGTGAGCTCGCTCCACTGAGAAAAAGTTGCTAAGGCCAGGCGGTGCCAGATGGGTCTTGATCAGGTCTTCAACGAGGAGGTCCGTCGCCGCCTCCTCTGAACCCTCCGGGACACCGACAATGCGGACGTTCTGCCGCCTGGCACGGCTCTCAAAGTCCTCCAGCCGCCTTGAGAATTGTTCCGCGGTCCTCTGCAAGTTCCGGACCTCTGTTTGTAGGTCCGAGACGTCGACCGTCAGGCTGGATGTCTTAATGTCCAGATTCTTGACTCGATCGTTAGTCTTGCCCAAATCGGCTCTAATGAGAGTCAGGTTGACGGCCATAGTGTCCACTTTATGTGTAAGGACCTCATGCTGTTGCTGCATGTCCGCCCGGAAACTGGTGATGGCTCCCATGATGTCGCTCAGGGTAGGCTCCGAGCCGTCTGGCGAGCCCGAGGGCGGGAGGGTCTTGGCAGAGGGTCCGGTAACAGGTGGCGTCTTCGGCTGAGTATAGCGCTCAATCCTGTTCTGCTGCGACTGTGCTTTGCTATGGACGCCTTTGCCCGAGGTCTTGTCGGGGTCCCCTCTGCCCGCCATGTTAGGTCCGACGAGAACAAAGGGCTATGCCAGGCAAGCCCGAGCCCAGTGAGCCGGAGACCTTGTCCGGGCCGGACAGTAAGAGGCCGTCTCAGGAACGCACTGCGAGCAATAACACCCCACCGGTGAAGACGACAGGCAGGCACTCCGCAGGTCGGTCGTGCGTAGTGACGGAGTCCGGAGAGACAATGGTACTACACTGGCACGGAGTCCCACTCGACGTAGCTCAGCGTAGGAAACACCGATTCGTGATCTGAAAACGGTTCTCGCCTCAGTAGACCATCAGCAACAAAAATCCACCCTCGTGGATCAGGATTTCAGGCAGGATAGTTGCGGAGGATCGGAAGGTCCGCGGAGCTCCGAGCTTACGCGGCCATCTTGGTTGCCCGCTAAGCTCCTCCTCTTTCTGTACCTTTATTTCTTTTTCTGCACTTCTCTTGCCTCTTTCTGCACATCTCTTCTACTTTTTGTACCTCTATTGCCTCTTTCTGTACCTCAGTTAACTCTTTCTGTACCTCACTTGCTACTTTCTGTACCCCTCTTGCCTCTTTCTGCACCCTTATTACTGCACCACTCTTGCCTCTTTCCCACCCCTTTTCTCTCTTTCTGTACCTCTCCTGCCTGTTTCAGCACCTCCCTTGCCTCTTTTTGCACTTCTCTTGCCTCTTTCTGCACCTCTGTTGCTTCTTTCTGCAGTTCTCTTGCCTCTTTCTGTACCCCCTTGACTCTCTCTGCACCTCTATTGGTTCTTTCTCTGCTTCTCTTGCCTATTTCTGTACCTCTCTGCTTTTTACTGCATCCCTCTTCCCTCTTTGTGTAACTCTCTTGCCTCTTTCTGTAACCCTCTTGCCTGTTTGAGCACCTCTGCTCCTTCTTTTTGCACTTTTGTGTTTCTTTCTGTACCTCTCTTGCTATTTTCTGCACCCCTTGTGCCCTTTTCTGCACCTGACCTGCCTCCTTCTGCAACTCTGTTCCTTCTTTCTGAACTTCTTTTGTTTCTTTCTCGCACCTCTCTTGCTTGTTTCTTCACCCCTCTTGCCTCTTTCTCCACTCCTCTTTTTCCCCCTTTCTGCATCTCTGTTGCTTCTTTCTGCACTTTATCTAGCCTCTATTTGTACCTCTCTTGCCTCCTTCTGCACCTCTGTTGTTTCTTTATGCACTGCTCTTTCTTCTTTCTGCATCCCTCTTGCCTCTTTCTGCATCCCTCCTGCCTCCTTCTGCACCTCTGTTGGTTTCTTCTGCACTGCTCTTGCCTCTTTCTACACCCCTCTTGCCTTTTTCATCACCTCTGTTGCTTCTTTCTACACTTCTCTTGCTTCTTTCTGGACCCCTCTTACTTCTTTTTGTACCCCTCTTGCCTCTTTATGTACCCTCCTTCCCTCTGTATGCTCCTCTTGCCTCTTTCTGCACCCCTGCTCCCCTTTTCTGCACCTCTCTTGCCTGTTTCTGCAATTCTCTTGCTTCTTTATGAAGTTCTCTTGCCTCACTCTGCACCTCTGTTGACTCTGTGTGTACCTCATGTGCTTCTTTCTGCACCCCTCTTGCCTCTCTCTTCCCCTTTGTTGCTTCTTTCTATACTTCTCTTGCTTCTTTCTGCACATCTCTTGCTTCTTTCTGTACCCCTCTTGCCTCTTTCTGTACCCTTCTTCCCTCTGCACGCACCTCTCGCCTCTTTCTGCACCCCTGCTCCCTTTTTCTGTACCTCTCTTGCCTGTTTCTTCAACTCTCTTCTTTGTGAAGTTCTCTTGCTTCACTCTACACCTCTGTTGACTCTTTGTGTACCTTATGTGCTTCTTTCTGCACCCCTCTTGCATCTTTCTGTACCCTTCTTCTGTTTTTCTGTACCCCTCTTGCCTCTTTCTGTATGCCTGTTTCTCTTTCTGCACCTCTCCTGCCTGTTTCTGTACTTCTCTTGCCTCTTTCTGTACCTCTGTTGCCTTTTTCTGTAGTTCTCATGCCTCTTTCTGCTCCCCTCTTGCCTCTTTCTGCACCTCTGTTGCTTCTTTTTGTACCCCTCTTGAATCTTTCTGCATCCTTCTTACCTCTCTCTGCACCTCTCTTGCCTCTTTCTGCACCCCTGTTCCCTCTTTCTGCACCTCTCCTGCCTGTTTCTGTACCTCTCGACTCTTTCCGCACTTCTCTTACCTCTTTCTGTGCCTCTGTTGCTTTTTAATGCAGTCCTCTTGCCTCTTTCTGCACCCCTCTTGCCTATTTCTGCACCTCTGTTGCTTCTTTCTATAATTCTCTTGCTTCTTTCTGTACCCCTCTTCTCTCTTTATGCAACTCTCTTACCTTTTTCTGCACCTCTCATCCCTCTTTCTGCACCCTTCTTGCCTCTTTGTGCACCTATGTTCCTTCTTTTTATACATTTTTTATTCTTTCTACACATCTCTTGCTTCTTTTTGTACTCCTCTTCCCTCTTTCTACACCACTCTTGCCTCTTTCTGCACCTCTGTTGCTTCTTTCTGCACTTCTCTTGTTTCTTTCTGCACCTCTCTTGCTTCTTTCCATACCCCTCTTGCCTCTTTCTTTACACTTCTTCCTTCTTTCTGCACCTCTCTTGCTTCTTTCTGCACCCCTGTTCCCTTTTCTGTACCTCTCTTGCCTGTTTCTGCAACTCTCTTTCCTCTTCCTACAGTTATCTTACCTCCTTCTGTACCTCTGATGCTTCTTTCTGCATTTTTCTTACCTCTTTCTCCACCTCTCTTGTCTGTTTATGCACCTCTGTTGGTTCTTTCTGCACTGCTCTTGCATAATTCTGGACCATTCTTGCAAATTTCTGCATGATTCTTGCCTTGTTCTGCACCTCTGTTGGTGCTTTCTGCACTGCTCTTGCTTCTTTCTGTACCTCTTTTGCCAGTTTCTCCAACTCTATTGCCTCTTTCTGTACTTCTCTTTCATCCTTCTGCATCTCTGTTTCTTCTTTCTGCACTTCTCTTACCTTTTTCTCTACCCCTCTATTACTTCTGTCTACATCTCATTTGCTTCTCTCCGTAGGTCTCTTGCTTCTGTCTGCATCTCTGTTGCTTCTCTCTGTAGGTCTCATGTTTCTTTCTGTACATCTCTTGCTTCTTTCTGTAACCCTCTTGCCTCATTCTACACCTTTCTTCCCTCTTTCTGGACCTCTCTTGCCACTATCTGCAACTCTCTTGCCTCTTTCTGTAGTGCTCTTGTCTCCTTTTGCATCTCTGTTGCTTCTTTCTGCACTTCTCTTGCCTCTTTCAGAACCTCTCTGGTCTGTTTCTGCTTCTCTGTTAGTTCTTTCGGCACTACTCTTGTTTCTTTCTGCATCTCTTTTGCCTGTTTTCGTAACCCTCTTGTCTCTTTCTGCACTTCTCTTGCCTCCTTCTATGCCTATCTTGCTTTTTTCTACACTTCTCTTGTCTCTTTCTGCATCCCTCTTTCCTCTTTCTGTACTTCTCTTGCCTCCTTCTGCACCGCTCTTGCTTCTTTCTGTACTTCTCTTGCGTCTTTCTGTACTCTTTTTCCGTCTTTCTGAACCTCTCTTGCCTCTGTCTGTACCCATTTTCCCTCTTTTACCTGGATCTGCAGCTCTCTTGCTACTTTCTGAACTTCTCTCGCCTCTTTCTGTTCTGAAATGAGATGTACAAGCTGTCAAGTTTAAAAGTCTGCGTTTTCTAGTGACTGAGGTATATGTCTGCTTGAACATTTATTCTGACATGTGTTTTGCATCTGAAGATGGTAGCTTAAAAAGCGGGTAACATCTCTTATAGATGGTCAAATCTTCCTAGTTCTGCTCTGTCATTCGGTTGCACAAGCAGATATGTCTTATGCATATAGGTGTCTTAGAGCCCCTCAAATAAACTATTGAATACCCATGTGCCCTGTATTATGAGCAAAAAGAAATACATACACTTTTTTGTACACAAAGGTACAGAGGACAGAGTATGTTGTTTGAAACACAGGTTTTCAAGTATTTGTATGATTATGAAAAATGTCACTAGGTAAAATCAGAAACACACGCATGCATACCTTCACAAACAATGCCAGACTTACAACAGTAATACGCTTAGGATTGGTGTTTTATATTTGGTAGGCCTAACATTCTCAGCAGTCGAATAATAGCGAACCTTCAAGAGAAAAATTAGGTTTACAACATCTTGGGAGAAGGATTAGTGATTAGGCTACTTTGTATGAGTCTGTCGTGGGTTGGTAGGGAGAGTGTTCCAGGTCTTGGCAGTGAGGTAGGAGAAGGATCTGCCATCAGCTGCGGTTTTCCGGATACGAGGAACTGAGGCGAGGGCGAGGCTGGCAGAGCGAAGGCTGCGGGTGGGGGTGTGGAAGCTGAGTCGATCGTTGAGGTATGTAGGTCCGGTGTTGTGTAGCTCTTTGTGTGCATGGATGAGGAGTTTGAAGGTGATCCTCTTGTTGACGGGGAGCCAGTGTAGGTTTCTCAGATGGGGTGTGATGTGGCTGCGTCGGGGGACATCGAGGATCAGTCGTGCCAAGGCGTTTTGGATTCGTTGTAGTCGTCACAGGAGCTTGGTTGTTGTTCCTGAGTAGAGGGTGTTCTCGTAGTCGAGTCTGCTGGTGACGAGGGCCTGCGTGACAGTTCTTCTCGGGTCGGGGGGAACAATTTGAAGATCCTGCGGAGAATTCAGAGGGTTTTGAAGCAGGACGCTGAGACGGCGTTGACTTGCTTCGTCATGGAGATGGCGGAGTCGAGGATGACCCCTAGGTTGCGTGTGTGGTCAGTGGGTTCCGGGGGAGTGCCTAACGATGTGGGCCACCAGGCTGATGGGGTGGGCCGGAGGATGAGGACCTCCGTTTTGTCTGAATTCAGCTTCAGTCTGCTGTCCTTCATCCAGTGGGCGACGGCCTTCATTCCTCTGTGGAGATTGGCTTTGGCAGTGTGTGGGTCTTCGGTGAGGGAGATGATCAGCTGGGTGTCGTCGGCATAGGAGATGATGTTGAGGCTATGTTGTCATGCGATGTGGGTGAGCGGTGACATGTAGATATTGAACAGCGTCGAGCTGAGAGAGGAGCCCTGAGGGACGCTGCAGATGATCTCAGTGGTTTTAGAGCGGAAGGGAGGGAGGCGGATGCTCTGGGTTCTGCCGGGGAGGAAGGATGTGGTCCAGGCCAGGGCCTTCTCTTGGATTCCAGCGTCATGTAGGCGTGCTGATGGGGTGCAGTGGCACACCGTGTCGAAGGCTGCTGATAGGTCCAGGAGGATCCTTTGTCCATCAGGATCCTGAGATCCAGATATCGCCAAATGATTTTTGTGACTTATGTAAAAATAATCTGAACACATACAGTAGAATTGGCTGTGCA
This sequence comes from Lissotriton vulgaris, assembly GCF_964263255.1. Classification (NCBI taxonomy): domain Eukaryota; kingdom Metazoa; phylum Chordata; class Amphibia; order Caudata; family Salamandridae; genus Lissotriton; species Lissotriton vulgaris. Next base: position 322,883 of record NW_028254280.1, on the reverse strand, counting down.
TTACACACATCAAGGCTGAATTTCCTACTGTCCGTAGTGTAGATTGAAAGCTGAATTCAAGTTGTGAACCCTGCTGTCCGCAGAGTAAATTTATGGCAGTAGTCCACAGAAACTTTGACAAATCCTTTTTTGTCACGTACGTTAACAAAATCTGACGACACAGTAGAATTGTCTCTGCCTTAAATAAATCGAGAATGAATTCAATGTTGTTTGTAGTTCTGATGCGCTTGTGGTATCAAGAAGTAAACTCTGTTGATCGCAGTGTATATTTGAAGGCAGTACTTAGTACAGACATTGATGAATGTTTTTTGTGGCATCTATTAACAAAATTGACCCTACTTACATAAATCAAGGCTAATTTTTATGCTGTCCGTAATTGGCTCTGCATTAAATAAATGAAGGCTGAATTTCCTTTTGTTCATACTTAAATAAAATCTGAGGACATAGTACAATTGTCTCTGCTTCAAATAAATCGAGACTGAATTCAATGATTTGTGTAGTGCTGAGGCGCAACTGGTATCAAGTTGTCAATTCTACTGACTGCAGTATAGATTGAAGGCATTACTCAGTACAGATACCGACAACAAATTTACATCCAAGTTGAATTCAAGTTGTAAACCCTGCTGTCCACAGTGTAGATGGAAGGCACTAGTCGATACAGACATAAGTCTGCGATGGTGTGGTGCTGAGTTCGCAATGGGCCAGTATCGAAGAGGCACCTTCGCTGTTGCGGAGTCTGTTCTCTTTGCAGAAGTGAACCATGAACAAGGCATAGCCTAATAGCCTAATTATTTATAGTCTTACGTTGATGTTGTTTACGTTGGATTGGCCCACTCCGCTTCTGTCTCAAAGGGGGGGTGACACAGCTACATGATCGAAATATTCCCCAGTGTTGGAGATAATATGGTTGCGTTCACTATTCAGTGCACTACACGCACACAGTTTTTGATTTGAATAGTGAGTTGTGTATGGTATTTCACTGGTAGTCTTAGTGTTGTGTACATTATTGTTGATGTTCGAGTTCTTTCCCTTATACATACTTGGTTGCCACATCTCTGTAGATTATGCTAGTGTACTGTTGAGGGGATATATTATTTTGGAAAGGTCCGTTGTCCTGTTTTGCGGTGCCTCTGAGGTAGTAGGGGGAGGGGTCCGTGGGGGTGGTTGTGGTGGTGGTGGCACTGGGTATTATGATTTTGTTGGGTGTCGGAAGTGTATAATTAGAACTTCTATCACATGTTGCTCTTTAAACATGGGTGTTAGTTGGATCTAATTCACGCAGTACATATTCGACTTTCTTACAGTAGTTAAATGTTGATGTTAATTTGTTAGTGGTAAGTGGAACTATTGCCTGATTTTTTAGGTATTGCAGATTTGGTTTCTTGTTGAAAATATGGGGAAGTGGTCAACATTATAAGTAGGAATTGTCATTTAAAAAACCTTTGAAATTCACTAAACACCATAGGTTTCAGGCAGGTTATAATTAGGAATTATCATTTAAAAAACCTTTCAAATTCATTGAAAAAACAATAGGTTTCAAGCAGGTTATAGTTAGGATCATCATGAAATGCTGGGACTTACTGCAAACTGAAGAAGATTTCCAGACACTATTTATGGAGAAACCCCTGTTTTCGTACATCAGAGCTAAAAACATCAATGAAATTCTCTCTAAGACCAACAGAACAACACCTGGAAAAATACCCTCTAAACTAGGTACCCACAAATGTTGGAACTTTATACATTGCAACAATGCAATAATAGGAGACACCTTGCTTCATCCACGCACGGGGAGTAAAATTAAATTATGGAATCACACAACTTGTGATTCAGAACACATGGTTTACACAATCAAATGCCCATGTGGACTACTGTATGTGGGGAAGACAGAGAGGAAAATGAAAACCCTCTCAGAACATTAGAGCAGGATACGTACTGGTAACTTAACCTCTCCATTGGCCACCCATTGGTCGGAGCAACGACACACAATTGCTCAATTAAAATTTCAGATCATAGAGAAAGTTGTTAAATTACAAGGGGCTGACAAGTCCAAAAGACTTCTACAGAGAGAAATCTTCCGGATTAAAAAATTACACACCATGAATCCGTTTGGATTAAATGACAAATTGGAAATGTCATGCTTCCTCTAAATGAGTCCCTCCTCAGTTTATAGTATGCAGTCGATCCACTAATCTTCACACAGTATGCCATACACACATCACAAGAGACATTACACTGTATTAGGGTATCCCACTCTTTTATTTCTTATTTTTCATTTCTCATTGTTATTAATGAACAATTACTGACGGTTGTGGAAAGAATTCTCATACATTTTCAAGACTGTTTATATGCTATTGTAAATGTGCATTTTTGGGGCATTTGTTTGAAAAATGAAATTTACTATTAATCATTCACTCAAAGTGGGTCACATTATGCTTTTGAGCACCATTCACCACCGATACGTGCATTGTGCTCCGCTTTCCACTTCCTTCATTCACATTTTTACAATGAGATTGGTCTAATGGCCGCACGCCATCTTATAGTAATGCATAAGCATCTTGAACCCAGAGGTATAAATTTCTGTCACACTTGTTTTATTTTTTGACAGCTCATGTATCTGGTATGAGCTCTATTTACCATATGGATTGACACATCGAGCGGTATTTGTTCTTGCTACTGAACAACCTATAATAGCATGTCTGAGCTGAAAACTAATTGTTCTCATATCCGCATTATTAAGACAGTGAATGGATTCCTTACTGAATTCATTCTATGCGCCACAAATTCTATTGCAGGATCGGAGGCTTCAGATTATGCTTCTCAATCTTTATTGAAGCTCAAAGCAGCCAATGAAAATGCTTGCTTTTCATCAATAAAACGTTAAACAACTACACATCCCATCATGACTAGCCCATAGGCACGCCCCCTAGTCCATAAGAGGCCTCTGCCTGCCGCCATCTTCCTCTTTCTTTGCTGCTCACAGCAAGAGTTAAGTGCACATTGTTTCCTCCCTCTGCTGTTGGCAAATGTTCTTGAGAGTAAAATGCTAAATGTTATTTGGTAAATTGTGCTGATTAGACACGATTTGTAATGGGCAAAAGATTGTTCGTCACTATTACCTGTTTGAAGGGTTAATCAGAAGTATTGGGGCTGTTGTGCACGAGTGCTAGCATCGCGGCGCCTAGCGAATTTATCTCATTCCTCTGTGGCTTTTGGAGCGCCTAGCGGCGCGAGGTAGCAGCGGTCGCTGACCGGGGGCAGACGGGCACCACGTAACACTCTGTGAGCCTTCTATTGTTGTCCCGGCTGTTTCCCAGTAAGCGCGTCTCGCGCATGCGCATACGGCATCCCTGGTAGGCCGATGACGCAAGTAGAGTCCGGGTGGCTCTCGGCCGCGGCGTGCGCCTAAACGCGCTGAAATTGGGCTACCTTCTAGTAGGTTTTCAGTCGTGTTTGGGATGCACGTCACGGCGCGAATCCTTAACTGACAGTTATAGTGTTTTTTGTGAAATTGATATACCGGTGGTCCCTCTGCTCTAGTGAAACACCTGAAAAGGTTGTAAAATATGTTGGCCAGTGCTTGGAGTGCGCACACGCTCTGTGTATCTTGATTTGGCCTGGGTCTTTGACCCCTGTGACTACAGCTTTGCTGAGGGGGTTTGAACTTTGTTAAATCAAGTGTGCTTGCAGGGCTGACCCCCCCCTTGACCCTCCTGGTGGCTGGACATTATTCTTGAGTAACTTCATTGAGGTGCAGTTTAGACCAACCACCCCTGCAATGGCGGAGTGGGAGCAATACAATCACCCACGCACACAAAGCCCTACACAACCAAGGCCCAGGATACCTCAACAGCCGCCTCAACTTCTACGCTCCCAAACGCCAGCTTCGATTGACCGGCCACGCCCTCGCCGCCGTCCCCCGCATCTGAAGAGCCACCACAGGGGGACGGTCCTTCTCCTACCTCGCCGCCAAGACATGGAACTCCCTCCCGACCCACCTCCGCCTGACCCAGGACCACCTCGCCTTCAGGAAGCAACTCAAGACCTTGCTGTTCGAGCAGTAGCGGACCCACCTCCCCTAGCGCCTTGAGACCCTCTGGGTGAGTAGTGCGCTATATAAATGCTTTGATTGATTGATTGATTGATTGATTGAGAGTATGCTGAGGAGGAGGTATATGATGGACGGCAGGAAGCTGTCCTTGAGGACAATTTAGTTAACGATTTGGACGCATCTGTACAGTCGTCCGTCAATAGGGCTATGGAAACTACAGTTCCACAGACAGTGCAGCAAGCCCTAGCTACAGCCCTTCGCCCAATCAGAAAACAATTGGAGGGCTTTGCCAAGAGGCATGGCTATGACAAGCCACAAAAGAAGAAAGCGGACGCATCCTCTTCCGGTCAACCGTCAGTTGATGCTGCCACATGGCCTCATGCACAGGCCCTAGCTACCCTACCAGACACGGCTGAGCATTACTACTCTGGCAGCAAGGCCAAGTCAAAACGTAAGGTCCATGCAGATATGGACACGGACACTGACACGGACACTACCACAGACACAGACACGGATACCTCAGAAGAGCATCCTCCTCCGAAGATGGCGAAGACGGCGCAGGTTAATATTCCTCAGGTGAATACACACTTTACCTTCGATCCGTCTGACATCATGCACCCCAGGTCAAAGGACTGGGTGCCACCTCCGGCCGTGGCAGCATATATCCACGACAATCTTATACGGAGCTTCCCCAGGGAAGTTAGGAACCGTCTCAAGTCGGAATGCCCTCGCCCGGACATCCCGGACAAAGTAACGGAGACACCAGAAATTGACGCAAGTCTCTTGACCTTCTTGAAGAAGTTCTCGAAGGACCCCAAACGAGGTTTGGATAGGGCATGGTCAGGATGCCAAGACAAGATTTTGGATGCAATCGGACCTTTGGTCAAAATTCTGGAGATTGCTCTAGCGGCCAAAGAGGGTTCCTCTCCTGTGGACCCGGACGTGCTGTTTGGTTGGACCCAGCGAGCCATCTGCTTGCTGGGCAACGTGAATTGTGCCATCTCATCAGAAAGGAGGAAATCACTTCTCATGAAAATGGATAGTAATTTGACCGAGCTAGCGGATGCTGAGCCGGGACCCTTAGCAGCGGGTCAATTATTTGGGGACAAATTTGTCAAGGACATCTCCAAATATGTGGGGACTTTTAGGGTGCTGGACAAGGCACAGTCCGGCATTAAGAGAGCTCTCAGCTAGGGAGTTTTTAACAGGGCCGGACGAGGCAGGGGCCGCTCGTCGGGCCGTGGAGGTCAACAAGGTTCCCAAAGAGGTGACTTCGGCAGGGGCAGGAACGAGTACGATTCCACCTGTGGCGGGACCTTCTACCCCTCCCGCAGGAGGTTCAACAGGAGCCGTTATCACTCGAATAACAACAGGGGGACCTTCAAACACCAGCAGAACTCAGGTGAGAGTAACAGAGGTTTATCTTCTTCCTTTGGGGGGACGGACTCAGCACTGCCTAGCACAGTGGCGGGAGCTTACACAGGACGCATGGGTGTTACAAACAGTTCAAGGTTTTCACTTGGAGTTCTATTCTCGTCCTGTTCAATCGGGGCTTCCTACAAGTCTCCATTTTTCTCAACAAGATCTCAGTTTTATAGACGAAGAGATCACTGAGTTGCTGCAGAAACACGCGATAGCACCGGTCCATCAAGGTCCTCGTGGTTTCTGCAGCAATATCTTTGTTATACAGAAGAAGGGAGACAGATTAGTTCTGAACCTCAGGGATTTCAACCAGTTTCTAACATAAAATCACTTCAAGATGGAGGGCATCCATCTTTTGACAGATCTACTACAGGTAGGAGACTGGATGGTCCAGCTGGACCTAAAGGACGCTTATCTTTCTGTTCCAATTTTTCCCCCGCATCGCAGATATCTCCAATTCCGGTGGAAAGACCGATGGTACGAATATTTGGTTCTGCCTTTCGGGCTCTCCTCGGCTCCTTGGTGCTTCACCAAGGTGATAAAGCCAGTGGTGGCATATCTCCGAGAACGGGGTTTACGCCTCATAATATATCTGTACGACATCCTGATAGTGGATCAGTGTCAGCAGACACTCTTGCGACACCTCAAGTTGCTTCAAAACCTGGGTTTCGTAATCAACACCAGAAAATCAGTCATGGTACCCACTCAAGTGATAGACTTCCTGGGTTTCACGATCGACTCCATGACAGCGCAGCTATGCCTCCCAAAGGACAAGCTGAAGGACCTGAAGAAGGAAATCAGGAGACTGCTGAACAGTCAGACAGTTTCACTCAGGGCGATTGCCAGAGTGGTAGGAATATTGGCGTCATCAGTACAAGCGATATTCCCGGGCCCTCTGCATTACAGGGCCCTGCAACAGTTGAAGATCAGACACCTGCAGAAGGGACTGTCGTATTCGGACAGTATACCTCTCACACAAGAGGTGAAAACCGAACTGCAGTGGTGGCTGGGACACGTAGATGCCTGGAACGGCCAAGCTATCTTCGGCTCGCTACCAGAAATAACTATAGAGTCGGACGCCAGCCGTTGGGACTGGGGAGCGCATTGCGGAGACATCTCCACAGGTGGCAGATGGTCTCCGGAGGAGCTTTCGCTTCACATAAATTGTCTAGAGCTGCTCGCGGGGTCGTTCGCGGTGCGGACGTTGTCCCCGAGGCAGACATCTTGTTGTATCCTCCTGCGATTGGACAATGTGTCAGCAGTGAGGTACATCAACAAGTTGGGCGGCACGAGGTCGTCGATGCTTGTGCAAATAGCCAAGGACTTTTGGCATTACTGTCTAGAGAATCAGATATCGAAAATTGCGGAATATCTTCCTGGTCAGTCCAACCAGGTGGCAGACTGGAACTCGAGATACCTCAGGGACTACAGCACTGGAAGTTGCTCCCGAAGGTGTTCCAATGGCTACAGAGAATTTGGGGTCCGTTCAGGACGGACTTATTTGCCTCCAGACTAACGTATCAGGTAACCATGTTCTTCAGCTGGAGACCGGATCCGATGGCGCAAGCAACGGATGCATTTCTCCAGGATTGGTTGGAGGGGATGCAGTATGCCTTTCCCCCCTTCATGCTGATCCCCAGAGCTATGTCTCAAGTGATCAGGCAACGGGCGGAAGTAGTCGTGACCCCATGGTGGACGTCACAATCATGGTTCCCCAAGCTAATGCAGTGGAGTTGCGATCGTCCCAGACTCCTCCCGGAATCGGAGGCGCTATTGCTGGGCCCTCATCAGGAACAGCATCCCTTGATAGTGGAAGGCAGACTAATGCTGATGGCTTGGAGGCTTTCAGGGAACAGCGGCAGTTGCCAGGCGTTTCGAGCAGGACTTGCGCTTTGATCAAACAAGCCTAGGCACCATCCACGCGGAAAAGATACTCCTCGGCCTGGAAGAACTGGGTGGATTGGTGCATGGAATGACATCTGGATCCCGTGGGGGCAGACTTACCCCACGTGCTGAATTTCCTATCGGATAAGGCCTCCGAGGGTTTGGCTTATAGATCGGTCAATAATTTTAGGTCAGCCATATTAGCAGGCCATGCTCAGCTGGATGGAAAGCCAATAGGCATGCACCCAGTGGTGTGCAAGTTGCTTAAAGGAATTAGGGTGGCTAACCCACCGAAGCCCAAATACACCAGGTGGTGGGATGTGTCTTTGGTCTTGGAGTTATTTAACAAATGGCCAGCATACCATCTTTTATCCAGGAAGCAGTTGTCAGCTAAGTTAGCCATGTTACTCTGCCTCTCGGCATGCAGGAGGTCGTCGGACATGCGGGCGCTGGAGGTTACAGGTAGAGTATTTACTCCGGAAGGAGTGTCTTTTTCTATTTCAGGATGCACCAAGACATTATGTCGTCATATTTCATATAATGCTTTTCAAGAGAATGACAAGTTATGTGTTGTTAAAAGTTTGAAAACTTATGAGGAATGTACAGCGGCGAATAGGCCGCAGGGCTGTTCTCAATTATTGATTGCCATACAAAAGCCTTTTAAAGTGGTGGCAGCTGCCACCATTGCCAGATGGCTTTGTTATGTCATGAAGGAAGGAAGCTGGTGTTGATGTCACCATATTTGAAGCGCATTCAGTCAGAGGAGCCATGGCGTCAAAGTCATTTATGTTGGGTTCCAGTATACAAGGTATCATGCGTAGCGCAGATTGGTCATCAGAATCGACTTTCAAAACGTAATATTATAAGCCGGTGGGGAATATTACCACTGTTGTATTTAATAAGCGTTAAACAAGCATAATCTGAAGCCTCCGGTCCTGCAATAGATTTACAAATTTGCTAGCATTCACAACAAGAATTTGCAATTCTATTAAGGACACGGAGGTGAGGATTATCCCACCCGGCATGTTATGTATAAATGCTTGCCCAACAATATACAGAGTATTTGGAGGGTCCGAGGGGAAAAAAGTTTATAGACAAAATAGGTACCTAGTCCCCCAACTTGAATAGCGAAAAAACACAGGAGGTACTCTAAGTCTGAGTGAGAAAGATGGACCCAAGTGGTATCCAAAGATGCATGCAGACCACACAGTTGATCTTGATAGAGGACACTATTATGTCCAAGAGATGAAGGATGAAAAGGAGAAGATACAAAGTCTTTGAGACTAGAAAACAGTACCCATCAGCCCACTCAAAAGCGGAGTCTCGTCATCTGGGTAGTGGGAGAGAAGGTGTCCTATAGGCTTGTCCTCAGCCGAAGTCTAAGGTTGCCTGATCATGGACCCTTAGGTTGAAGCATCCAACCCACAGAAGACAGGATGTGAGCAGACAGGGCAAAAAGAAAAGTTGCAGTGCAGAAAATAAAGGAAAAAGTGCTCCTAGTGATTAAAAATGCCTAGTTTGATGACATAAGGTAACTTTATTGGATTTGACCATCAAATTGGCATTATTAAAAAGCAGTATGCTGATAGCAGTCTACAGACCCGAGGCAACGACGGAGAGTGCGTGGCCTCCTTCTGACCTGAGCAGTTGCCAGGCGAGGTGAGGTTTTCTCTCCCTACATTTAGGGAGAAGATACACCTTTTTCCTTTGAAATCCATGGGACATTGGTCGTTATTCACGATAAGTATGTGTTGCGGTAGCTCATCATAGGTCCTGAAGAAAGCCGTTAAAGGCTGAAACATGTCGACCAAGTAACACGCATGATAGATAGCAATTTCTTCCATGCTATCAGCATACTGCTTTTTAATAATGCCAATTTGATGGTCAAATCCAATAAAGTTACCTTATGTCATCAAACTAGGCATTTTTAATCACTAGGAGCACTTTTTCCTTTATTTTCTGCACTGCAACTTTTCTTTTTGCCCTGTCTGCTCACATCCTGTCTTCTGTGGGTTGGATGCTTCAACCTAAGGGTCCATGATCAGGCAACCTTAGACTTCGGCTGAGGACAAGCCTATAGGACACCTTCTCTCCCACTACCCAGATGACGAGACTCCGCTTTTGAGTGGGCTGATGGGTACTGTTTTCTAGTCTCAAAGACTTTGTATCTTCTCCTTTTCATCCTTCATCTCTTGGACATAATAGTGTCCTCTATCAAGATCAACTGTGTGGTCTGCATGCATCTTTGGATACCACTTGGGTCCATCTTTCTCACTCAGACTTAGAGTACCTCCTGTGTCTAAATGCTTGCCCACCCAGTGGTTATGGTGGTTACGGTTTTATATCCTTTATTGCAGGTTCAGATTAGAAAAACGACTGAACGTCGACGACTGCCAGGATATTACGCCTGAAAGGTTTATGTTCTTCCACGTTGGAGGTTATCCAAGTTATCCAAGTTATGGTTGGAGCTGTTCGCCTAAAGAAAAAGGAAGATGGCGGCAGGCAGAGGCCTCTTATGGACTAGGGGGGCTTGCCTATGGGCTAGTCATGATGGGATGTGTAGTTGTTTAACGTTTTATTGATGAAAAGCAAGCATTTTCATTGGCTGCTGTGAGCTTCAATAAAGATTGAGAAGCATAATCCTCGCCTCCGTGTCCTTAATAGAATTGCAAATTCTTGTCACGAATGCTAGCAAATTTGTGACTCTCATATTAGTTTAAGCCGCAATCGGACTACATCTTTTCAGTCCATCTTCGATTCTTTTGGTGACGTATTACGAGGCTACAGCATTTCAGTCTGTTTTTGGTTTATATGATCTACTGATGACGCATTGCGCACTTCTGGAATTTTTACCTGACCGGGTTGCCGTACACAATATGGCGACCGCCGAGATTCCATATTCTTCGCCGAACACTGAGGCGTTCTTGGTAAGTCTCTGATGTTTTACTGGATTTTGCTACAGATTTCTGTTGGTTATAGAGACCACCTCGTTGAGTTTTGTTATTTGATTGCAGCTTTTCATTACTTTCCGGGTCGAGTTCGGGCATTCCGCTGGAACCTTTCAGCTACCCAGTTTGAGGTAAGGTTTATCTCAAGCCTATACGTGTTCTAGAAATGTCTGTGTGGGTGTGGGAGGGGTGGCTGTAGTGTGCTCCGTTACAGAAAGAGGCTGGGAACCAGGGTATCTTTTCAAACTGGGTTTTATTTTTATAGTGCGCCTGGTCGTAAAGGTCAGTCTTTCCCTTGCAAACTCCAGGTTGTTCGTGGTGGCGGAGTCCTCGGGTGATGGGTCTCTCGACGGACGTCTGCTGACTCTGCTCCGGTACTCCGTCTCCGGATCACCAAGGGAAAAGGAGACCAACAGAGGGAGCCGTTAGTTAATACTCTGATACCGGCGTACCCTATTTGGGACCGAGTGATAGTGAGGGAACACCCGTGCTTTTTACAGTCTTGACGTGCTCGTGTTCGGGGCGGTAGAGTGTGAGGAACACGGGAAGGGCAAGGAGGTAGGACGGGATATAGGAATAGACACGGGGAAGGCACACACAGGTTATTTACACTATCTACACAGGGGCCCTCTTCTTCCCCACCCAGGCTGCCCAACGCCGCCGTACCTGAGAAAGCCACACTCCTCCCTCGGGAGTGTGGCACGGCGGAACACGGTGTCGTTCGCCTCCTGGCTCTCCTTCTCTCTCGATTCTCTCGTCCTCTCCGTCTTCTCCACGCTGTGTCTCCGGCTCCGCTTCTCCGCTTCCGACCTCTGGGGTGATGACACACCTCCCGTATAGGACTTCCTGCCCTTTGACCATTCCAGAGCCTCCGACGTCAGAAGGGGGCGGAGTCGCGTCCTGCTCGTCGTAGTCCCACTTAAAGGCACCGGGTCCAACTTCACCTTCCCGATCTGAAAGGCTGTCCCAATCTGCCCTCGGCGAATCAGTCTGTAGGTAAGGAGTTAGGGACAGGGGTCCACCAGTTCGCAGGGTCTCTCACCCGACCCCGTTACACTCTGCCTTTGCTGCCACTTGATTCAGTATTTATGCTTTTTGTCAGCAGGGACTCTGGATTACATTGTTTGCCCTGATCGTAATAGCAAGTTCACAAACTCCATTCCAGACGGTGAGCACCATGCATTAGCATTTTTTGTAACATTGATGCATAGACAGAGAGGCTTTCCTATTCTTAATAAATTCACGTTGTTATTTCCTTAGATTTCTGTAATTAGTATACAGCGCACAACGTGACGCACGTGATTAATTGGAAAGGTACGTGGAGTTGAAATGCCACTTTTTCTTGTCCATCTACATGAGGACGCACATAATTGAGCTTGCGTCGTTTTTCATTTATAGTTTACAGTTGCGTGCTCAAGCTCTCGGAGTTGCTGTTGCAACTCCTTAGATCATCCCAGTAAGTTTCGGTTCTTTTGGCAGTTGCACTTCGGGTGACGGCTCACAAAACACTGTGTGATGTCTTTTTAGTGGCCAATGACTGTTTTTCACTAACTCATCTAACGCAAGTACCTTGTGCCACAAATGCATTTGTTCTTCATTTCTGTTTTACTTCTTGTTGTTCCAGATAAACCCCTGACGAAGGGACGAATGTCCCGAAATGCATAGGGTGGGATTATCCTGAATGTTCAGCATTTTGAGAAATACTTTGAATGTACTAATAAGGGTTTCATAACAGTAATCAGATATATGATTAGAAACCTGTTTCTAAATGAAAAACATTGTTGTTTTAATTTAATGTGTACAGATTCTGTCATTTTGAATGTACTTTTTGTAAATCATCCACTGTCGTTGCGTGTCAGAGTCCTAGCCGCCTGGTTTGAGGCTAGGACACTTGCATCCAGTTATATGCATATGTCCGGTAGACATACTTCTGACACAGCACACATATCGAGAAAAAAGCAGTTAATCACCGTTTTATACAGAGTGCGCTTCTCACCCACTTTAATCATATAGCTACGATTTAGCATTTAAAAAACTTAGAAATTCACTGAAAAAAACATTATAGGGCTGTTATAGTTAGCTGGACATTTCACTCATACAAAACCATTGAAATTCCTCCGTTATAGTTAGTTGTACTAACTGTAACTCTCGCCCCCGCAATCCACTGGTGATGATGTCACATATTACATAATTCATGACATAATCAGTGACGTCACTGATGACATCACTGATGACATATCAAATGACAATCAGATACACCTCATCATACACTACTATAACCTTTCATCACTCACTGAAAAATACAGAGTACCATATTTGAATCAATTGACACAGCAATACAAGTATTTAAAAACCCACTCAGTAATTCCTAGATCTACACACACATCTAATCACTTACCTATTGATTCACTCATACATGTTGTCAATGATCAATAGAACACTATCAAATATACTTATACACTTATATTAACATTACACACCAGCACACATCTTATTCAGTTATGCAGTCATCCTACTCACTTTTGCAAACAATGTACCTTATTTACATTTACTCAGATACACACTTATACAAATATCAATTTATTTATTCATATAAATAGTAACTCATACTTAGTGTGTTATGAAATGACTATTACAAGTATAGAATTATCTATACAGTCACTCATGGAATCAATGAGTTTTATTTACAGTAATATATACAACTGTCACATAACTGTCTTTTATTTTTTCTACGTTGGTGGACATTCAGTACCATTGAGAAATGTTTTTGATCATCACCACATCCATAAAGATATTCACTCACATAAACAAGTATTATAATATGTAGTTTTAACCGCATATACGTACTGAATTAACTATTCAAATATCTTTGGGCAGTCACAGACCCCCACCAAAGCACACACACATTCACTCTTCATTGTAAATAATCAGTTAACTAATCAATAACTAATATAGAGTTTCACGTAGCTAGTAACCAACTGGTGCAGCAGTTTACACAACAACTGACCAAGTAATGCAGATATTCACACAGTTTAGTCACTATCCAATACATTTAGTGAGACACTATAAATTACTCAAGTAAACAATCAATCATCAATCACACTGCTATTAAATCCACTATCCAGATTTTGATATATCCACTCATTCTTCAGTGCAGATTGCTATATATATAATACGTATTTAAATATTGAACCAAACCACATTCACTGGATGATATCATCAGTGAAGTCATCAGTGATGTCATTTGAGATGTCATCAGTGATGTCATCAGTGATGTCACTGACCATGTCATGAATGATGTAATATGTGACATCATCACCAGTGGAGCGCGAGAGTTACAGTTAGTACAACTAACTATAACAGAGGAATTTCAATGGTATTGTATGAGTGAAATGTCCAGCTAACTATACTCCTAAAACCTGTGTTTTTATATATTACCTACTGGCGGTCGCCAGTAGGTATATATAGTTTGGATTTTTTCTCTATGGAACTTTTGAAAATTCTATGTCTAATAACTTTGGCGTTTGTGGACGGAATCAGCTGAAATTTTCAGGAAAATGGCACATTCTGTTTCTGGTCAGCCCCTAAAAATTTGGGGGGGTTTCGTCAAGGGGGGGCCGAGAACAAAGGGGGGTCCCAAAACGCGTTTTTCCCATTCATTTTTCCATAGGGCGTTTGGCCTCACTTTTAGCTCGAACGGCTGAATGGATTTGCATGAAACTTGGCAAAATTGTAGGGACTGTTAGCCCTATGTGCCTTTGCTGGGTCTCAATATATGTGCTCCAGTGGATTTTGAGAAATTAACGTTTAAAAAAACAGATATATCTGTGAGAGCGTCCCGGATAGCGCTCCAGATCGCGTACTTTTCGCGTAACGGAGCTTTGCGAAGCGAAGCTGATTGGCTCTCTGGTGTCTGTCAACATTCTAAACAGTCTGGTGCAGGGCGTGGCCAAGATGGCGGGGTGAGCGGACGCTTCTTCCCGCAGCTCCTCCGGCCCGACTAGGCTCGAGCCCTTTTTTATCAGCTTCTCTCCCCCCGCTGACGCTCAGCGGCTGAGAGGCGTGTGGCGGAGACCCTGGAGCACGCATTGATGCTACTTTGGCCCCGATTGCTCCGGTAGAAGCACCTTAAAAGACCCATCGCAGGACGACGGAGAGCCTTGGAGGCGAAGCAGATCGGAGCGCTGTCCGGACGCCTCGGCTGGGCCTGGTGCTGATGGCTGGCGACTTGGTGTGGGGACTGCCCCGGTGCTCGACGGAGATCGACGGAGGTCTGTCGGCTGTGTGATCCACTGCACGGGGGACCTGCCGAGTGAGTGTTGTGGTGCTTGAACTGGCAGTGGTGGCCTCTCCTGTGGCGAGAACCCAAGCCCCGGGGCCAGATGACGATCGATTTGGGATCGGAGCCAGATCTACTGTTTCTCCTTTCTAGCCGGACGGCCCTGGCTGGAGATTTCCCCCATTTGCCTGGCTTCTGGGGTGGCCCCGGTGGCATCGCCGGGCTCGGACGATCTACTTGGCCCCACCCCACCGCCATCTTGTCTTCACGGAGACGGAGTCGCAGGCCTCCTTCAGTGTCGCTTGAAGTCATCTCCTGCACCTCTGCCTCTGTACAGCTCTCATTTTCTGTGGGACGCGCTGGCCGGGGGTTCCCCCAGTGGGGTTTCCAGTTCCTATTTTGGTCGGGCGCCCACGGCTCGCTGTGACTAGACTGGCCCGCCATTTTGTCATCTGTGGCGCAGGCCCCCTATCTGGCCGAGAGCTCCATATTGAGGGACTCTGCTGGCTGTTGGAAACTCCCCGAGGTGACTGAGGCCTGTGCCCCTTCTTCAGTTGAGTGCGACAGGGTACGGGACAAGGATGTCCGGAAGAGGAGGATCGAGGAAGGGAGACCGTACCCTGCCGGACATGCTTAGCAGGGCCCAGCAACAGCGGGACAGGGCGCAACCGTCACCGGGATCTTCCCGGGCCACAGCGGACGCGACTGGGGGAGAGCCCCCTGTCACGAGATCCTTCATGGAGGAACTGTTCAGCTCGCTTAAGGAAGACTTCCAGACGCTGAAGCAGGAGGTGGCCAGTGAGGTGCGCGAGGTCCGCAGAGAGGTGGAGGGCCTTGGTGAGCGGATAGAGACAGTGGAGACAGCGGCCCAACGCCGGGACGACAAGATTGTCCACTTGCAACAGGACGTTCTCCGTCTCATGGAGCAATGTGTTGAACTCCAGGCCCACACCGAAGACCTAGAGAACAGGTCGAGGCGGAATAATATACGGGTACGGGGGGGTACCGTCTGCAGACGAGGGGACGGACCTGGTGGGCTATCTGCAAGATTTGTTCCGGGAGATTCTAGGAGAGGCCGCGGACTTTCCTATCCGCATTGATAGGGCCCACAGAGTTGGCCGACAGCGTCAGTCGGCGGCGCCCCCGCCAGACATCTTAGCCTTCCTACCTGACTTCCCGCTGAAGAAGCGTATCATGTCCGAAGCCCGCAGGAAACAACCACTGGTTTTCCGAGAGCGGCCCGTGGCGCTGTATCAGGACCTGTCCGCCATCACATTGCAGAAGTGCAGGTCCTTCAAGATTGCAACCGATTTCCTGCGTGAACATGAGACGCCGTACTCCTGCGGGGCATCCATTCCGTTTGATATTTCGTTGGAACGGGGTGCTTCACCAGCTGCGCTCCTTGCAGGATATTTGCGGTGTCTTGGGGCTCACGGCTACGGAGGAGGATGGAGCAACGCCGACTTGGAGGCGCTCAGATAGAGGAGGTCGGCGGAGTTCGGCGAGAAGACGATCGGCGGCGAGCGCTGGGCGGCCTGACTCGCCCACCATCAGAGCGGACATGGCCAGTGCCCTGGGAGAAGCGGCCAGGGACTCAACCGCCTCGAACGGTGTGGCCTTGACGGCCTAGACTCACTCCGGGGGGAGATGGACACAGCTTCTTCGATGCCAGGTTCCGGGGCTGGAGGGAGGGTCGGGGGGGAACGGGGGGAAGTGAGTGGCCGGACGTCCACTTTTACTACTTTCTACAGACTTGTCCGTTTTGGGACTTGACTGGGACAATGGGTTGTTTGAGTTGGTATTTGGCTAGTTGCCACTGGTTTGTTTGGGGTGGAGTTGGGAGTTGTTGAGGGGTTGGGAAAGAACCGTCCGATGTTGCCTGTGTTCACGCTTGGCCTACTTTTACTTGTCCCGCGCTGCTGCCCTGCGCCCCCCCCTCCAGTTACCTGCCCGCGGCATAGCGTTCCCGGTCTCTGGGAGACATGTCGTCCCTGAAGGTGGTGACCCTTAATGTTAAGGGCCTGAATAATCCTGTTAAGCGCAGGGCGATTTTGTCTCTGCTTAAGGGGACGCAGGCTGATATCTGCCTCTTGCAAGAGACCCGCTTGTTGTCCCGTGACTGCCATAGAATGCGCTCTGCTAGGTTTCCCACCCAGTTTTTCTCCTCTGCGGCGTCCAAAACTGCGGGGGTGGCCATTCTCATAGCGAGCTCCTTCAAGGGGGAGGTGTTGTATAAATATGCTGAACAGAAGGGGAGGCTTTTGGCATACCGCCTCCGCCTGGGGGGCATATCGTTTACTATTGGCTCCTTATATAGCCCGAATGATCATCAGGAACGCTTTTTGGATTCAGTGCTGGTAGATGTCACTGCCTCCCCCGATCGTCATGTTATTCTAGGGGGTGACCTCAATATAGTCTTCGCTTCGGCATTAGATAGGTCAGCGCAGCGGTTCCCGCAGACTGGGGAACTTTCCCAGGCCGGGAAGGCCCGAATCGCTGAAATGGATTTGCACGACCTCTGGCGCTCACTCCACCCTACGGACAGGGACTACTCCTATTATTCGCATGCGCACCGGACCTACGCACGGTTGGACTATCTTTTGGTTAGTGGACCGATGCGCACCGCTGCCACGGCGGCGGACATTGGGGTCCTGACTTTGCTGATCATGCGCCGGTCGTAGGTGCGTTTGCGTGGCCGGCGACCTCCACCTCTCGGGGGTGTGGCGCCTTAGGGACACCCTTCTGCACAAGAAAACAGTTGTGAAACATATTGAGGAGGCCATACGGGACTACCAGGCACATAATAGTAATTCAGACTCTTCACTGGCGACACAGTGGGCTGCGCTGAAGGCAGTTCTCAGGGGGGAATTCATCTCCATCTCCTCGGCAGAAAACAGGGAGCAGCAGCGGAAGAGGGAGGAGCTGACTACCCAGGTCCGGGAGCTCGAACAGGTCCACCGCCGTACGGGTGCTCCAAGGGTTTGGAGGCAGTTGAAGGCTGCTAGGAAGCTCCTGTCGGCGCTGGACATGGATAGGGCGGAATACGCAGGGTTACGTCTGAAGCATGCATTTTATACAGGGGGAGATAGGTGCGGCAAGCTCCTGGTGCATAGGCTCCGAGTCGCGCAACAGCGTAACGTAGTGAAGGAACACTTGGGTGCGGATGGGGTGGCCGTCTCTGGGGATGCGGAGGTGGCGGAAACCTTCTGCAGTTTCTATGAGGCGCTGTACACCGGGGAGCCCTCCTCACCGCGGGAAGCCGTGGAATATCTGGAATCTGTGCCCCTTCCGGCGCTAGACCCCGCTCAGGCGGAATATCTTGAGCGCGATATCCACGTTGAGGAGGTAATTTCCGCTATAGCCAGACTTAAGCACGGGAAAGCCACTGGCCCGGACGGTTACACATCCCTGTTTTACAAAACCTTTTGCCCTGTCGTGGCCTCTATCCTCGCTCGGCAGTTTAACTCCTTCTCCGACCCGGGAGCCATCCCACCAGATCTCCTCAGTGCGACGGTTTTGGTGATCCCGAAGCCTGGGAAGGACCGGGCCTTATGTGGCTCATATAGGCCCATCTCGCTCCTTAATGTCGACCTCAAGCTGTACACGGGGATTCTGGCGTCCAGGCTGGCCCTGCACCTCCCTGGTCTGGTTGAGGCTGACCAGGCTGGCTTTGTACCCGGCAGGCAAACTGTCGACAACACTAAGCGAGTGACGCACATTTTGGAGAAGGTTTCTCGGATCCCGGGCGAGCGGATGCTGCTGGCGGTGGATGCTGAGAAGGCCTTCGACAGGGTTCATTGGCCGTACCTCGAGCTGGTGCTCAAGAAACTGGGTATCGGTGATAAATTCTGCTCGATGGTTTTCAACTGCTATAGGTACCCTTCAGCGACGGTGAGGGTCAATGGGTGCAGCTCCCGCAGTTTTGCAATCGAGCGCGGCACAAGGCAGGGGTGGCCCCTTTCCCCACTCCTCTTTGCTCTTTACATGGAGCCGTTCGCCCAAAGGATCCGCCACAACCCGGATGCAATTGGGATCAAGATGGAGCAGTATGTTCACACGGTCAGCCTCTATGCGGACGATGTCCTGCTGACCCTGGATGACCCCAGAAGGTCCCTTCCCGCCTGCATCCACGAGTTGGATGCTTTCTCACGTGTGGCCGGTTTCAAAATGAATATGAGCAAATCGGTGGCTTTAGATGTGTCCTTGGCTACGGACACTAGCCGGGACCTTCAGCGGCTCTTCCCCATGCAGTGGTCGTCGTCCCTGGTGCCATACTTGGGGATTCTGTTGGCGCCGACGTTGCCAGCGATGGTGACGGCTAATTACGCTTCTCTCAGTAAGAAGATTAAGGAGGAGCTTGGCCGCTGGAGTAAAGGCCTGTTGTCTTGGCTTGGCAGGATCGCGGCGGTCAAGATGACGGTTCTGCCCCAGATCCTGTATCTTTTCCGAGCCTTGCCGCTCCAGCCTCCAGTGGGTTGGATCAGACAGACGCAAGCTGACATCTCACGCTTTGTCTGGCAAGGCCGCAAGCCCCGGATGAAGAGGGTTCTCTCCACGCTTGCCCCGGAAGCGGGGGGCCTTGGTATTCCGGACCTCCGTAAATACTTTCAGGCGGCACAGCTACGATACCTTGTGGAGTGGAGCAGGTGGGAATCCGATAAGCACTGGCTTTTTCAGGACCAGGCGGTTGCAGGGCGTACCCTCCAGGAAGTTCCATTCTTGCGCCGCGCTCACCGCCCCCCCAACCTTTATGCTTCCTTTGTTACGAAGGTTCCCTTGAGGGTGTGGGACGCGGTTTGTGAGGTCCGGGACATCACCACGTTCCCCTCGCCATTTACGCCCATTGTGGATAATCCTGACTTCTCCCCGGGGATGGAGCCGGGCGCTTTATCCCATTGGAGGACGGCGGGCTGCCGAGCGCTCTTTCAGATCTATGGGTCTGAGGGAGTGGTTCCCTTTCAGCAGCTTCAGCAGGAGTTCTGCCTGACGGAGTTGGATAGACTGCGATATATGCAGGTCCGACACTGGGCGCTTCAACCCCAGGTGCGGGACACCGCTGATCGTCAGATAACACCGTATGAGCGGTGGCTGGTGACCCGAGCTTCTGATGCTAAATTGATCACTGATCTTTACAAGTTCTTACAGCCCCCTCCGTTTCTCTATTATAACCCGGGCAGGGAACGATGGCACAGGGAACTGGGCAGGACACTTAGTCACAAGGAGTGGGACCAGATTGCACACCGGGCGAGACACTCAGCGTATCACACTGGCCTCACGGAAACATTCACTAAGGTGTCCACGTACTGGTACTACACCCCAGAGAGACTGCACGAGATGAACAGACACATTGACAAGGGGTGCTGGAGAGGTTGTGGTCAGGTGGGGACCCTTTCACATATTCTTTGGGATTGTCCCTTGTTGGCCGCTTATTGGAAGGAAGTTCTTGATGAGGTGGACACGCATTTTGAAATTGAGTTACCGCGCTTTCTGGCGTATGTATTGCTTGGCCTTCCTAATTGGCCTGATGTATCCGCTGAAGTCCCATAGGGGCAGGCAAATCGCGATTGCGCTGGGCTCAGCGGTTCAGAACATCCTTATCCACTGGCGCACTACCACGGTCCCCTCCATCACTGGCTGGTTGCACAGGCTCTGGCATGTGCTGGGTATGGAAAAATTGTCACTCATGGTAGCGGGGGAGATAGACCAGTTTGATGAGCTGTGGCAACCCTTTCGTACGCTGTTGACTACCGAATTTAGGGAACTCACCTGTCCGAGGTACCTCAGGCTTCTAAGGCTGACACCACCGGTGATTCCAGCAGACTAGGAGGGGTGGGGGGGCTGGGTTTCGGAGGGGGGGGTGCGGCTGGGGGGCAGGTAGTGTTATTGGCGGAACATTGGACGGGGGTGGTGGGGGGAGTTGGGGAGTTTTGGGGGGGGTTCTAGGGGATGATGGGCTGGGCTTCTTTGTGTCATTACTTATTACTTCCTATGCTCAGACTGGTGGTGTTGACTATGCTCAGAATGGAGATATAGCATGTATTTCGCCTTTTCATTTGCTGTTGCTTCCTTTTCCATAGCGGACTATTCCACGATCGCACTCATAATGCCATGCTTATTTCCTTGCTTTAATGTATGTTGCCCTAACCTCCTGTTCCCTCTCCCTATGTTTTTTGTCTTAATAAAATGCTTTAAACCTAAACAGTCTGGTGCGGCCGCCATCTTGTCTCTCGGTAGGATCGAGAGACAAGAGGAGGAGAAAAACGAAGGGGGAATTTAATGAAAGGGGGCAAGGTAGCTCCTTCTTGACCCCCTAGGAATGATGTTGGGGTTATTAAAGGGTCCCGTGGGGCAAATAAAAAAAAATTGATTTTTTGCAGTAGAAGAGCTTCCCGGTTCGCGATCTGGTAGCGAAACGGGAATTCGCCATTTTGTGTTTCGATTTAATTAAATTACAAGATGGAGGAAAAATAATGTGAGAAATGAGTATAAGGGGGTACGGGAGACGTATCCTGACCCCCTATGTTTTCTGAGGGTGGTTGAGGAGGCTCATATATGTTGATACTTGTCTTCCAGCAGCTGCGCGTGAGCGTTTTTTTTTTTTTTTTTTTGCTGCGTGACGACATGGAGAGAGAGAGAGAGCGAGAGAGGGAGAGAGAGAGAGAGAGAGAGACGTGTACAATAATAGGCCATTTAGTGCGCACACAACACAGAACAGCAGGGGTTAAGTAATATGGAAACACAGGCAGAGGGAGGACGTAGATCCATACATTACGTACACACAAACTCGGGCGGGGGGAGACAGTACATGTATTATATACAAAAATCCAAGACAAAACATAGAACAGTTGCTGGCCAAAAAGATCTCTTTCTGCATGCTGCGCATCCTTAGCATCCTACTTAATTCATCTGGGGGCTGAGCTCTTTTTACCTTTTTCTTCTCTCTTATCGTCGGCTGCCTTCGCTGGTGGCTTTGGTTGCAAATACTTACACCTTTGTCAATTGGTCGGGAACTAACCTGGTCGGGCTAATACTCAGGGGGGATCTTCGAATCATTTTTAGCGAATGGGTTTCCAGGCTGAGGCAACGGTAGGTGTCAGTCGGGAGAACAATGGGGCAGCTTTGAGTTTCATGTCTATGAGGGTGCGAGAAGGAGGTGGTAAATTTTAAACATTGGCAACATTCCTAGTCCTCCTGACGGAAGGTACTTGGGTAAACCTTACCTCGGAATATTCCTTAAACTTTCCCTATTTAGTTAAACGTAGGAATTTATTCATTGGTACACGTCATTCTTGGTTGTATTATTCGGGGTGCCAAGCGAAGTCATATGTTGTCATCCTGTAATAACCCGTCAAGTTTCTGCTTCAGGCTGCCCTCCCAAGCGCTGGGTTCAGAGAGAGACATAGTCATTGTTTGCTCGTTGTGTATAGGCACCATATTCAAAGCCTTTTTCCCATCCCATTGGCCGTTAAGTCACCATTTTTCCATACTTTAATCGACGTTCCGAAGTGACCTGCAGAAAAGAGGGAAAAAGCAGGGGCGGGGGCAGCGTTTAAAACACATCAGCGCGCATAAACCCGAAAAGGCTTTTACTTACTACATACTCGGCCTATCTCCACGGGATGCAGTCCCTACCATTTCGGCGTTTAAGCCCAGGGGGGACCGGTAATGTGGGAGAGATAATTATCGGAGGCCTGTGGATAGCATAGGTCGCCCAAGTGTGGCATTACGGATCGTGTGCAGGGGAGGGTCAAAACAAAGGGCAGTCGGTGTAAAGTGGGGGCGAGCTCGTGCTCTCCTTTGAGGAAGAGAGATAACCTACAGTGGTACGGGGTCGTTTTCGTTCGTGCTAGGGGGGCCAGGTGACATTCGTTCGGGGTGGCTTAGGGGCATTTAAAACAACTTCCCTGATACAGGTAGCATATAAAGTAGAGGCTAAATACCAGGATCTTTATTGATTGCTTTATGCTGTATAAAAATGAACAACACATACAACAAACCTGGACCATTCATATTTGCAATGTTTCTGCGTACTATACTTTTTAACCCTTAACTAATCGAGCTGCTTCATTTCACCTGCTTTTTTTTTTTTATATATCGGAAACAGTGGCCATTTATTCGAAACTTACCAATCTACGCGTTACAACTACGTTTGCTTTTTCAAAAACCTGTAATAAAAATGTTGGTGCACAAATACGGGCCTACAACCCCGTGGGCCGGCCACGGAGCAGGCTGGAACTGTAAATGGGGGGGGGGTATTTATTTGTGGAAAACATAACAGAGTAAGTGGTCGTTGATTTCATAATAAAAAGTGCGACAAGTGCAACAAAATCATATCGATAATTCATTGTGAGCAAGTACCAAAAGTGTCGACAATTCGAACCTTCAATAAATACAGTAATCAATGATGCATTAGAACTTAATATCAATTCATTTTCCGAACGTGTAATCAGTATCCGTCCCATGTCAATTCATTGTTCGAACGTATAATCAATACCCATCCCGGATCAATTCATTGTCCGAACGTATAATCAGTCTTATCCCATATCAATTCATGTGCTAAAAACTGCATACATATCTTATGATATCAAGGCGGGGCACAACAAGGAGTTGAGAGTTTCATTTGTACCGGCGCCATTTTGGGTGAGGTCAGGAAGGTCCAAGTATAGTCAAAATGTCTCCACCAACTCGTGGTTGGACCGGGACCTCTTTCGGCAGTCCAAAAGTTTTCGTTGAAGGGTAGCAGAGGGGACTGGCGACATGAACCATCAGTGAAAGTGGGGTGGGAGGCAACAATCTATCCTACCGGGTCATACTGGTGTCCCACCGGAACTGATCAAGTTGGTAGTCTTGCAGGATTTTGGTCATTTCAAGACTGAGGCCGGCGCCGGCATGAGCGCGCCGACGTCCCGCGGCTATGCCGTGGTCGTTCCGTGGGTGATCATGGCAGTCATTCCCCATCTAGGTGTCTGCGGGGGTCGGGGGCCCCCGTGGCTCTGATAGAATCTTCAAAGTCGAGGAGAACGTTTTTGGACGCAGGACTCATTTTCTAGCTGAACTCAGAAGCGTCGTTGCACCGCAACAGTGGACGAGGGCCCGCTGGGTGAGTGGAGCGCCGCTGCATTGCAAGAGTGGAGGAACCCTTGTTGGGTGAGTGGAGCGTTGGGGGTGCAGCTGAGGGGCCCCCACCTGGGGGGGTGGGAGAGGCTCGTTCACGCCACCTCTCCCTCTCAGCGCACCCCACGCCGACACCGGGCGTTGATATCCGTGATGTCCGGACCAGGCGATAAGAGGGGGGGGGTCGGAGGCAGAGGCAAGACATCCCCCCCCGTGGCCTGCAGGACGCCGCTTCAGGGCCGAACGGGGAGCTCATACCAAGCCGGGCCAGACCAGGAGATACGAGGGGAGGGGGGGGTCGGTGGCATGTGCAAGACACCCCCCCCCGTGGCCTGCAGGGCGCCAGAAGAGGATGGGAGGACCAGTACATTCCGGGCCGACCATCCCACAACTTCTCCGGCTGATGGCGGCTAGTCGGGCTCCGCCCAGCACGTGTCGAGGCCTCATCTTCCGGATGGGCGTAACCGTGGACCTGTTGCACTTCGGGAGTTTCTGGAATGGGGGTAGATATCTGCTGATTTGTATCTATTTCATGTTACCGTTATTGGGCGAGGGGGCGGTGGGACAGACATGCTTGGAGCAGTGGGGGGGTGGCGGAGCCTAGCTACTTTGTGGCTGCCGTAACGTCAAGTTTGGCTTCTCTCACCACTTTCATGTTTCTTATTTCTTGCGAAGTCAAAAACTCATCAGTGGCCTACTGATTTTGTTCGATTTCTTTCCCTTCCTTTTCAAGTGTGTTTCATGCTAAAGTTTCTGTTTAACAGGATACAGTGATTACTTCGTATTTTACATATGTCTTCATTATTAGGGGTACCCTCCGGTTGAGCCAGATGATGTACCTCTAATAAATGGTCCGGGTGGAACTAGTTTATCAATCAGTGGGGAGTAGATGGGCATGACAGATTACAACGGGGGACAAAGGTCCGCATTACCCACCCTTCACTACTTGCAAAGACTAGACAGAATATTTCTATTCCACGTTATTTGCAAACAGAGAATACCTCGAAAGAACTATTCTTTGAACAATAAATGTCCAGCCAATCAATCAATCAGTGGGGAGAAAAACAGGCATGACGGATTCCAACGGGGGACAAAAGTCCGCATTACCTATCCTTCACTATCTGCAAAGGGAGACAGAATATTCCTATTCTTCTCTGTTTGTAGACAGGGAATATGTCAAAGAGCAATAATCGATAAAAAATTAGTAGGATTATAACACTTTAATAACTTATAAATATATACATCGCAACAAAAACAGTAAACACCTTAAAACATTTTTTATTAAAACAGAAGCAACAATGACAACTAACAGTAGTGATATCCTGGGCGGGTGATGGAACTGGGATTGTTAATGGAAAAACATCTACAGAGAAAGCTATTGGTGAATTATACTTCTCCGGAAATTTAAAACTCACAAATGTTTCATTTGTATAATCGTTTCATAAACATGTACATTAAAAAACTAAATACGCTCCACTGTTTTAGAAAATCTTTACAGCTTGCTAGATCACCCTTTAAAGTTATAACTACGAAAACCCACTTACTTAAGCTGTTGAATTCGGCTTCAAATGTAAAGCATAAGTTCAAGCTAGCATATCATATGTCTAAAAGGTTTAACATAATTGATATGCAAATTTAAATACTACCCTTTCATAATGGTGACACCTTATCTCTCCTATATCCCACAATTTCCATGAGCAAAGCAAAAGAAATTCTGAGGCCCTGAAGAAATAAGGCTTACTGTGGGGTTCAACTCAATCTGGTGTTTGGGAGATTCCATGTTTTAGGGTGATATTCTGTGACAGGGTGCAGGCACCAGAAGAATTTTAGCCTAGTTCATCACATTGGAGAATGAGGGTCTGGGTAAATATCTAATCTGGTGAAGAACCATCCCTTCTTTAAACCCCATGGTGACCAACTATAGTTTATTCTCTATTTCGTTCCCTTGCCATAACCAAAATAAAAGTCTTGGGTTATTTATGAAAGGGAATACTTTTTGTTTCTTCCCATTTTTAAAAGAAAAGAGGAGGGGGGGGGGCAGCGTTCAAAGCACATCAACGTGCATAAATACGAAAATGTTTTTACCTACCACGTACTTGACATTTTACAGCTTTTAATATTTGCTATTAAAAAACCATTGAAATTCACTGAAAAAACCATAGGTTATAGACCATATATAGTTAGGAATTAGCATTTACAAAACCTTAATTTACTCGCACAAAACCATTGAAATTCGCATATATAGTTAGTTGCGCTAACTATATATCGCGCACCCGCAATCCACTGCTGATGATGTCACATATTACATCATTCATGACATGGTCAGTGACATCACTGATGACATCACTGATGACAACATCCAGTGACTGATTGTTTCTGTAAAGTTAAAATATGTCTTACATATTGTAGAAGGAGTGGATGTATAAGTGTCTGGATGAAGGATTTAGTAGGTGCATGACTGACTGTATGAGTGAGTGATTAAATGTGTCTCACTGAGTGCATGGGTTAGTGACTAAACTGTCTTAATTTGTGCATCATTATATCTGTTCTGTAAAGTGCTGCATGTGTTGATCAGTAGCTATATGAGTAACTATATGGGTTATTGATTGTTTTCCCAAGTATTTGTATGGGAGACTGAGTGTGTGTGTGGGTGGCTGGGAGGTGTATGACTGTGCATAGATGTGTGAGCAGTTGATTCACTAGATGTATGGGTTCAAAAGTGCATGTGGAAACAGCTGTATGGGCGTTTGACTGTCTGCATGAGTGTATTGGTGAGTGAATGGATATCTCAGTGCTACATGTCAAAGTAAGTACATATGTAAAACACAGTACATGTGAGAGTTGACATATATAAATAACTGTGCATAAGAGCCAGTGAATGTGTGAGTGGCTGCATGGATCATTGTGAACTTGTATCAGGGATTGTATAAGAGAGTAAATATGTGTTAGTATATGTTTGAATAAGTAAGGTGTGTATAACTGTATAGTTGAGGAAATGGAGGTGTGATTGATTCTTTGCATGACTGACTAGGTGTGTGAGTAACTCCATGGATGAGTGACAGTCTGTGAGTGTCTGTTTACACTAAGTGTATCTAAGGTTATATTAGAGTCTGAAGAGGTTCATCGTATTATCACATGAATGATGTCATCAGTGATGTGATCAGTAATGTCAAATGAGATGTCATCAGTGATGTCATCAGTGATGTCATTTGAGATGTCATCAGTGATGTCATCAGTGATGTCATCAGTGATGTCATTTGAGATGTCATCAGTGATGTCATTTGAGATGTCATCAGTGATGTCATAAGTGATGTAATTTGAGATGTCATCAGTGATGTCATCAGTGATGTCACTGACCATGTCATGAATGATGTAATATGTGACATCATCAGCAGTGGATTGCGTGTGCGCGATATATAGTTAGCGCAACTAACTATATATGCAAATTTCAATGGTTTTGTGCGAGTAAATTAAGGTTTTGTAAATGCTAATTCCTAACTATATATGGTCTATAACCTATGGTTTTTTCAGTGAATATATATATATATATATATATATATATATATATATATATATATATATATATATATATATATATATATATATATATATATATATATATATATATATATATATATATATATATATATATTACCTACTGGCGGTCGCCAGTAGGTATATATAGTTAGGATTTTTTTCCTATGGGATTTTCGAAAATTCTATGTCGAATAACTTTGGCGTTTGTGGACGGAATTGGCTGAAATTTTCAGGAAAATGGCACATTTTGTTTCTGAGCAGCCCCTTAAAATTTGGGGGGTTTCGTCAAGGGGGGGACGAGAAAAAAGGGGGGTCCCAAAACACGTTTTTAACATTGAGTTTTCCATAGGGCGGTTGGACTCACTTTTAGCTCGAATGGCTGAATGGATTTACACGAAACTTGGCCAAATTGTAGATATGGCTTGCCCGACGTGCCTTTGCTATGTCTCAATATATGTGCTCCAGAGGATTTTGAGAAATTAACGTTTTAAAAAAACAGATATATCTGTGACAGCGCTCCGGTTAGCGCTCCGGTTAGCGTACCTGACGCGTAACGGAACTTTGCGAAGCGAAGCGGATTGGCTCTCCGGTGTCTGTCAACATTCTAAACAGTCCGGACCGGCTGCCATCTTGTCTCTCGGTAGGATCGAGAGACAAGAGGAGGAGAAAAACGAAGGGGGAATTTAATGAAAGGGGGCAAGGTAGACCCCTCTTGACCCCCTAGGAATGATGTTGGGGTTATTAAAGGGTCCCGTGGGGCAAATAAAAAAAAATTGATTTCTCGGGGTAGAAGCGCTTCCCGGTTCGCGAACCGGGTCGCTCACCGGTAGCGTAACGGGAGTTTGCCATTTTGTGTTTCGTTTTAATTAAATCACAAGATGGAGGAAAAACAATGTGGGAAATGGGTATAAGGGGGCACGGGAGACATATCCTGACCCCCTAGGTTTTCTGAGGGTGGCTGAGGAGGCTCATATATGTTGATACATGTCTTCCAGCGGCTGCGCGTGAGCGGAATTTATTTTTTGCTGCGTGACGTCTGTTAACGTTCGATTCGAAGGAAATCAGGAAGTGTTGACCGCCATTTTGTCACTGCAAGTAAATATATTGTTCATTTCAAAGCATTGGAACATGGAAAAGGGAGAAGGTAGAGATTGTCTTGCTGCGTAGTTTTTCCCAGGGTGTGCAGTAAGGCCCCAGTTGTGCTTATACTCACGGTGGGGTCTTCGAACACTTTAGCAAATGATGATCCAAGCTGAGGCAAAGGAGGGTGTCAGTCGGGGGGGGAGCAATGGTGCAGTTTTCACTTCCATGTCTAAGTGTTAAAATCTGGTTTGCGATATCAACATAATCGGCGCCACCTTGTCCCCACTCAGGCACGTACGCTCTAGCAAGCAGCAGCCATTTTGAAAGCGCTATGGCCCCTCTGCCCCTCGCCGATCCCCAGCGCGTCTCCCTGGCGCTACGAACATCCCCCTCTCTGACCACCCCCGTTCTCTCTGTGGAAAATTAATCGGTATTGATAAACATTGTCTGCGCCATCTTGCCTTTTTTCCAATGCCACACTTTTGTCGTGCACGGCAGCCATTTTAGATGCCTTGACCAGACCCACTCTCTGCATGCCGCCGATCCTCAGCACGGCTCCCCACCCTCGCAAGCATCTCCCCCACGCACTGGTCACCCCCGCTCTCTCTCTCATGCATGGGCCATAAACCTCCCCCCATCTGCGCTGCTCTTCCCTGAGAATCACACCCCGTGCCCGCCCGACACCTCCCTTTCACCCTATTCACTACCGCACCCTCTGACACTCCTCTTCCTCTGTGACCGATTGTCCAGGCTGGTCCCAGGCTGTCACCTATCCCTGCGGATGTAGTTTATGGCCCCAACTGTAAAGAATCACCCCTCTTCAAAGGAGTTATAATAGATCAAGGCCCCCACCCCATGAGATCCGTCACACCATACGCATTCCGGGAATCGGCGGAATGTCCTGCTGTTCCTACTATCTGATAACGATCCTGTATTGTGATTGGGGAGGGGATTCTCACTGTAAGGGTGTGTGGGACCGAGCCTGAAGTGTATGTATGTATAGTATGTAAATGTATAGGCATTTATATAGCGCACTACTTACCCGTAGGGTCCCAAGGCGCTTCGACCGCTGCAAAACCCTTCCTGGCTTCCCTGAGAGATGGTCCCTTAATGGGTATCTCCAGGGTGAGACCAGGCATCCCCGGCGGTCTGGTGGGGCCGTTAGTGAAGATGAGGCAAGCTAATGCCCAGAGTTGCCGAGTGTGATCGCTGATCAGAGTGGGCACCGAGGCGAGAGAATTATCGAGTCCGCTGACCCTGGTCCAGAAACCTGCCGCGCCGGGAATCGAACCCTGGTCCCGGGCCGTCCTCTGCTCTCGGGTCTGCCGCCTCTAACCGGTGAGCCACAGATTCCAGGGATGCCTTTCTGTACATCAAAGTCTTCACAAGAATGTGTCACATGTAATAAAGCAATAAACCTGTGTATAAGAGGCCAGTCCTCGGAGATGTGGTCAGAGAACCTCCCGAAGACATTCTGTGTGCGTGTCCGAAATGACAGGCTCTCCTCATGAGAAATAAACCCTGTTCTTGCGTTCCAGCTACCAGCACCTGTCTCTTTATTTGGTAACTATTTGCTATGGGAAATTAGAGGCGTCCTTGCGCCAACAGCCTGGGCATTCGACAGTAACTGGCTGCTTTTTCTCAATTGGCGTCCCAACGCGGGGCCCATCAGCGCCATGTGGGTTCAGTAAGAGAGGTCCTGACGACGGGGTGAACGTCTAAACGATTGGAGTATACCTGCCTGGAGAGGACCCTCGTCTGGCTGCCGAGCGAGTGAACTTCACTGATTCTGAACGGACCTCTCTTGAGTGACCTGCTGTCCTGACTGGGACCCCACAGGAGTGCTGTGGTAAAACTGGAGTAAGAGGACGATCGGGCGCTGGAAGGGGAAGGCGAAGAACTGTCCTCGTGGTCCGGGTAAGGTTAAGTAGGACGTTTTATACGTCTGATTGGCAGGATGGTTTTATCCACCTGATTGACAATTTGATTGATTGTTTGTATCGGAATTGTTTGAAAATACTAGTATTATTCGTTGATTGGTTTGTTTAGCCTTGGTCGCTACTTGATACATTGGTCCTCTTTGGAGATTACAAATGTCATCAGTGATGTATACAAATGAAAGTCTGCTGATACCCACTATCGGCGTCACCAGATTGGACTAGATCACGCACAATTGGACTATGTCTTTTTCTGGTTATACAGTAACATCTTTGTGCTCGTTGCCACATTACAAATATATAGCACTCCAATAAAGTAGTAGGATTATAACACTTTAATAACTTATAAATATATACAACGCTCCAACAAAGTAAACACGTAAAAAAAAACCATTTTAAACAACTATTTACATGGCAGCCTGCTGCAACATCCATCTCAAAGCATTCACCGTCCGCTTGACACTGTCCCTGCCCCTCCCTCCCGGGAGTAGCAACAATGGGCTGCTTTGGCCTGTCTTTTAGTCGGCTTTGGGCTATAAAAAGCGTACAAAATCCGTGGGCCTGTGAGGCGGCGTCAGTAGCGGACCGTTGTGCGAATAGGCCGAAGGCAGCACAACGCGCCGAGATCCGTACGGCACCGAGGTGGTGTCCAGCAAGTTGCCGCACTGGTCTGGCCATCCTACAATGCTGCGCCGAAAAACGGCGTGGGGCGCCCCAGTGGGGGGGGGGGGTGGGGGCGGCGCGAACGGGCCTCCCCCGCCTCCCCAGGTGGAGGCTCCTCAGCTGCAGTGGGGCGCCCCTTGGCGTTTCACTCGCCATCCAGCAGAGTTGCGCCCGCTCTTGCGGCACAGTGCCTTATCCGCCATCCAGCTGAGTTGCGCCCGCTCTTGCGGCACAGTGCCTCACCCGCCATCCAGCTGAGTTGCGCCCGCTCTTGCGGCTACAGCGTCTCGCCCACCATCCAGCTGAATTGCGCCCACTCTTGCGGTGCAGCGATAGGCGGCTGCCACAGGACTCTCAAAATGGCGGCCGGCTCTTCGGATTTGGGCTTGGTCCACTAAAATGGCCCTGGGACACCTTGGAACTCGGACGCTTGCCTGCTAGGGCATGGGCCCCATTCCCGAAAGCGTCCCCTCAGCCTTGAAGATTCAGAGCCGCGAGATGGTGGTGCTCTCATGCTGATGCCAGCTTCAGTCTGAAACATCCAGAAACAATGTAGACTACCAATTCGATCAGTTCCGGTGGAGCCCCAACGTGACCCGGTAGGGAAGACTTGCCCTCCCCTCTTTTGATTGATGGTTCTTGTTGCCTATCTCTTCTGTTGTCATTTAACAGAACCTTTTTTGACTGCCGAAAGGGGTTCTGGTCCGACCGCTGGTTGGTGGAGAAATTTTGACTATATCCTGGACCTGCCCGGCCTCGCCCAAAATGGCACCGGTATAAATGGGACTCGCAACTCCTTGTTGTGTACTGGTTGCCCAGCCTTGATATCACGAGATACGTATGCAGTTTTGAAGCACATGGCGGGCGGGGACGAGTACTGATTGAACATTTGGACGTCCCTATTGATATTAAGTTCTGATGTGTTATTGATTACTGTACTATTGAAAGTTCGAATTAACGTCACCCATGGTACTTGCCCGCAAATGTATATCTAGATAATTTTATTGTAACTGGCCCTGTCGTACTTTAATTATAAAATTTACGTCCACCGATTCCGCAACTGTTAGACACCTTAGTTCTTGCAACCTAATGGCCCGCCCTTTACGTTCTTCTACAGTGTAAATGTCCCCTCATCACATACGATTCCAGTTTGCTCCGTGGCCGGCCCACGTGGTTATAGGCCCGTATTTGTATACTGACATTTTCACAATAAAGGTTTTTAAAACAAAACATGGTAGTAGTACCTAGATTGGTAAAGTTTTGAATAATAGCCACTGTTTTCGAATCAGTAAAAGGCAAGTGATATAAAGCAGCCCGATTACATGACGGTTAAAAGGTATAATACGCAGGAATGCTGTAAAGATAAATGGTCAAGGGCTGTTGTGTTTTCCACTCCTGCAACATAAAGTGATCGATAAGAATCCGAAATTCAGGCCTATCAGCGACTAAGACAGCAGGCCGAGCCTCTTTTGCTCAACGGCTCCCTCATGGGACAAAGAAACGCCCTTTTTCTCGAAATAGGAATATTTTACTTGCAGGACAGTTGTAAATTTCCCGGGAAAATACATTAGCCTGGAACATTGTTAGTGATAAACTGTAAATGCATCTGGGTCCTTTGCTTTACAAGTCAGAGTGAGAAAAAAAAAGGTGGGGCTTTCATCATTTGGGAAAAAAAAATGTTCTAAACCAATGAAAAGTGTTATTTTTAGGTCATATGACCAAGCCTTCCATCATTAGGAAACCAAAAGTAAAATGAACCAATGAAAAGTTTTATAAACAAGTCACATGACCTGTTATGCTTACGTTACGCGCTCCGCGCCCCGCCCCGGATCGCTTCCGGGTGCGCTAACGTGGTGCGTCATAAGACGCATTACGCGGTAATGTGTTACGTCGCGCTTACGCGACGCGTCACAATGTTGATTTCTAACGCGGTAGTTGCGCTAACGGAACGTTTACCGGTTCGCGGACCGGATCGCGGAACAAAATGAAGCTAACGGGAAGCTGCCCGGTTTTGCGGACCGGCAGCGAAACAAAAAAAAGAATTAAAAAATAAATAAAAAATATATATATTACAAAAATATAAAATATATTTTTGAATGAGAATACATTTTACAGCTTTTGATATTTGCTATTAAAAAACCATTGAAATTCACTGAAAAAACCATAGGTTATAGACCATATATAGTTAGGGATTAGCATTTACAAAACCTTGAAAATTCACTGAAAAAACCATAGGTTATAGACCATACATAGTTAGGGATTAGCATTTACAAAACCTTACTTTACTCGCTCAAAACCATTGAAATTCGCATATATAGTTAGTTGCACTAACTATATATCGCGCACCCGCAATCCACTGCTGATCATGTCACATATTACATCATTCATGACATGGTCAGTGACATCACTGATGACATCACTGATGACATCTCAAATGACATCACTGATGACATCACTGATGACAACATCCAGTGACTGTATGTTTCTGTAAAGTTAAAATATGTCTTACATATTGAAGAATGAGTGGATGTATAAGTGTCTGGATGAAGGAATTAGTAGGTGCATGACTGACTGTATGAGTGAGTGATTAAATGTGTCTCACTGAGTGGATGGGTTAGTGACTAAACTGTCTTAATTTGTGCATCATTATGTCTGTTCTGTAAACTGCTGCATGTGTTGGTCAGTAGCTATATGAGTAACTATATGGGTTATTGATTGGTTGCCCAAGTATTTGTATGGGAGACTGAGTGTGTGTGTGGGTGGCTGGGAGGTGTATGACTCTGTGCATAGATGTGTGAGCAGTTGATTCACTAGATGTATGGGTTCAAAAGTGCATGTGGAAACAGCTGTATGGGCGGTTGACTGTGTGCATGAGTGTATTGGTGAGTGAATGGATATCTCAGTGCTACATGTCAAAGTAAGTACATATGTAAAACACAGGACATGTGAGAGTTGACATATATAAATAACTGTGCATAAGAGCCAGTGAATGTGTGAGTGGCTGTATGGATCATTGTGAACTTGTATCAGGGATTGTATAGAGAGTAAATATGTGTTAGTATATGTTTGAATAAGTAAGATGTGTATAACTGTATAGTTGAGGAAATGGAGGTGTGATTGATTCTTTGCATGACTGACAAGGTGTGTGAGTAACTCCATGGATGAGTGACAGTCTGTGAGTGTCTGTTTACACTGAGTGTATCTAAGGTTATATTAGAGTCTGAAGAGGTTCATCGTATTATCACATGAATGATGTCATCAATGATGTGATCAGTAATGTCAAATGACATGTCATCAGTGATGTCATTTGAGATGTCATCAGTTATGTCATCAGTGATGTCATTTGAGATATCATCAGTGATGTCATCAGTGATGTCATTTGAGATGTCATCAGTGATGTCATCAGTGATGTAATTTGAGATGTCATCAGTGATGTCATCAGTGATGTCACTGACCATGTCATGAATGATGTAATATGTGATATGATCAGCAGTGGATTGCGGGTGCGCGATATATAGTTAGTGCAACTAACTATATATGCGAATTTCAATGGTTTTGTGCGAGTAAAATAAGGTTTTGTAAATGCTAATCCCTAACTATATATGGTCTATAACCTATGGTTTTTTCAGTGAATTTTCAAGGTTTTGTAAATGCTAATCCCTAACTATATATGGTCTATAACCTATGGTTTTTTCAGTGAATATATATATATATATATATATATATATATATATATATATATATATATATATATATATATATATATATATATATATATATTTTGTTTTTATTTCCTACTGGCGGTGACAAGTAGGTAGCTAAAGTTAGGACCTATTTACTATAGAAAATCCGCCACATTCTATTTGGAATAACTATGGCACCGGTTGACGAATCTTCGCAAAAATTTTAAAATGGTGGCCCGCTCCGGTCCGCGCCTATCCTGAAAGTCTTGTGGTGATACGTCAAGCGGGGCCCGAGAAAAAAGGGGGTCCAAAAACGTGTTTTCCCCATGTAGTTTTCCATAGGTACCTTTCATTGCAGCTACAGCCCGAACTGCAGAACGGAATTATACCAAATTTGGCAAAGAGGTAGCCCTTGGTTCAGACTCGCGCCTTTTTGTTAAATGGTGTAAATCTGTTCTGTAGTTTTTTAGATATTAAAGGAAAAAAATACGTATATATCAGGGAAGAGCCTAACGACACATCTCATTGTGACATCTGATTCGCTGTCAGCATGTCTTCCAAGAAGTGTTGGCAGCCATCTTGGGACCAATATACATGATAGCACCTCATTAAAAAGCATTGCAGTTAATAGAAGGTTTAAATACTTTAGTTACATAATAAATCATTTGTTGATGGTACTATACTCATTTTAGGAATTGTGGTGTATTCTAAGCTGATTTTACCATGTGAAAAAGCCTTCTGCTGGGATATAATAAATCATGTTTGAGAGAAAACTAGTGGTTGGAGTTTGTGTGCAAAAATTCAGAGCAATGTAGCAAGCATTTAGTAAATGGCACAATCTTAAACAGTTGGGCAAAGAGTATATTTAAAACAGGAAAAAATGTGATATATGCAAGCTGATACCAGGTGACAGTTGTCCACCATTACAATGTTATATACATCTGCACTGTTCCCTTTGTATTTACCAAATGATTTGAGTTTGTGTGCAAAAATGCAAATCAATGTAGCAAAGATGTTGTAAATAGTGCCATCCTAAAAACTATTTCTTTGATATTGGTAACAGTTTGCTGACCTGTTGCAAGAACTTGGCTTCTCTGCATGATATCTGTAACAACTGGCTGTTTAGTAATGCCTTTTGCGACAGGCATGATCGATTCCGGACAGAACAGAAGTTGTAAGTAAAAAATGCTGTCTCCAGTTATTAACAGCTGGGTAGATACACAGGAAGTGTAAGAGTGACTCTTCCACTTGTTCGCAGGTCGGCCCAGACTGGTCGGGCATGTTCGTTTCCATGTAGGGACCTGATCTTTTGAGCAAAAATCTCCCAATCGAATCAAGAGTAGAAAGTCTGTATAGTTGGAGTTATATGTTGTACCAGACACACCTGCGATGACCTGACCCCATACGAAGATAAAACCATCCATCCATGTTTTTTCTTAGCCAAGGCTGCTTTGTCCAATAACCAGGCTTTTTGTTTGGCAGCATTCTTTGCTATTTTTTTAATGAAAGGAAGCTATTGTTTGTGCCCCATGTTTCGTGTAAATTGAGAGTAAATAACGCTTGGTCAAGTGCAGTTGGACAGTCTTTGTTTCCTTTTGGCTAGTTCTTCAGATCCATCCAGCAAAAATCTGGCAAGGATTTTTCTTGAGCTGCTGTCAACTTCAAATACAATTTTAGTATTGCTGCTAGCCTTTCCGGGAATTAATTAAGTAGCCCAAATTCCAAGCGAACATATGCCTAGGGTATACATTGCGGAATCCGGAAAATTTGTTTTATGAGGCTGGATTGTTGGAGATTTAAAAAGTTTGAATCTTAGCCCTCAAATAATTCAGAGCCATAAGTAAGGGTTGGTAGAAAATTAGGGGCAGATGTAGGTAAATGTGAAATACCTATTTCTTAATACCGAATTTTATCGATTCGGTATTAAGAAATCGGTATTTCTGATGTAGGTAAAAAATCAGTAATTTTTACCGAATCGGTGATATTCGGAAGAAAAATACTGAATCCTTAATACCGATCGGTATTACCGATTCTGAATTACCGAATCGGTAAATACCGAATTGGTAATTCAAAATTCGTGCAATTGAGGAATCAGCCAATCCTTTGCATCCTATTTACGCTCAACAAGGAAGTGGCCACACCCAAGCAGCAGCACTGAACCAGAAGTTGTTGGAGAGGTAGGCAGCAGAGAAAGACAAACAGGAGCAACTTTACTACCTGACATCAAACTCCAGAATGGACAGCCAGGACAGGAAAACTGATGGTGCAGAAAGGAAAAGAAAAATGAAATTTAGTGAGAGGGAGCTGGCGATCTTAATTGAGGAGGTGGTCAAGGAATACACCAAGCTATTTGGTAAAAAATCACTTCAAGTGCCAGAATCACAAAAAATAAAAATATGGATTGGAATGCAGGCCCTTATTAATGCCATAGGTGTGACCCACCGTGACGTGGACGACCTAAAAAAGAGGTGGTATGACCTCAGGAGTATGGCGAAGAAGAGGATGTCTGAAAGGAAAAAGCAAGCAAACCTGGCAGGTGGAGGAAAAAATACAGCACCTGCACCGACTGCCCTGGAACTGCTTGTGGAGTCCACCATTGAGCCTGAGAGTGTCAGCGTCATCGGGGATGCAGACAGCTCTGCCAGAGCTGCAACCAACCAAGGTAAGATGCATGCACACCAAGCTGCGCCCCTCACTCCCTAACCCCATTCCCCAATGAGGCAATGTGAATCCCACTCCAGTATAGGTTTTACTAAACACCAGCAATGCATTATGGGAGATGTAGTCAGTGTAACACATATCATAACAGTCAGCCCACTGAACCCAAAGGCATGTGACGCACATCAGCGATAAGTAAGCAGAGGACAGTCAGATTTATTGGCAGACATGAAATGTATTTGTATGCAAATGCTGCCAGACAAGTGAACTAATATACAATCTGTCTCCACAGGTGAGACATTGTGCAGGGCTGCGCCTGGCAAGGCAGGAAAGGCACCCAAGAGAGATAGAGCGGAGGAGGAGGATGTCATTTTGCCTGCAGGCCACACCACAACACCACCACCGTCAACACCACCACCATCAACACCACCGCCATCAACACCACTACCACACCATCAACACCACCACCACCAGCATCAACACCGGCATCACGTCCGGCATCACCAGCAGCGTCACCAACGCCATCATCTCCAAGACCGAGGAGGCATGCAGTGGCCAGCCTCCAACAGATGGAATTGTTCGATGAGGACTGCAGTCGGGAAGAACAGCCAACATTGCCAGACGATGGCAATAATGCCGGTACACAGTTCCCCACAGAGCGACCACACACAGGTGCCAGACGCTGCAGGGCTAGGGCACATAGTCCACCTTTGCAGGGCAAGGATCAGAGTATCTATGCAGGTCTGAAGGTGAACATGTTGAAGGTGCAGCGCCTGCAAGGAAAGGCAATCTGATCAGTTCAGCAGCAGATGGGGCACATGACAGCACACTTGCAGTGCATAGATAAGGGCATCTGCACAATGAACACAACACTTGCTGAGGGAATGAGGGACATGGCTGAGGGCATGAGGGACATGTCCCACTCAGTGACGCTGCTGTGCAGCAAGATGGACAATTATAGAATGGTAAGGCGCTGGGAGAGGCACAAAATGGAAAACTACACCAAGGCAGTCAACTGCCTCTCCACTGCCACTTCTCTGCACTGAAGGTGCTTGGTAGCCATGCAGGAGGAGATGGCACAGTGCAGCCGGGATGTGGCAAGGGGGCTGGTGACAGTGACCACTGTACTTGAAGTGCTACAGAATAATCAGACTGCCAATACTGGTGCAGGTGATGTCGCGTACAGTGAGGAAACAAATAGCCACAGTAGTGAAACGCCCCCTGTTACAGAGCCCAGGAGGCGCAGCGGTGGCAAAGTGGTGGCACATGACAGATTGCCAGTGAGGACAGTGTATACTGAGGAAGCAGCCATGTGATGCATGGGTGCAGGAGGTAATGCCAGGCACACTTGTTTTTGATACATGGGTGAATTAACCCATGACGGCTTTGTAGGCTGTTTGGAATTGGGACTGCTTGGTTAAGTCGTTCATGATGTGGCGTAGTGACATGCTATTAAACTACGTCACTTACACCAATTACTGGCTGTGTCTCCTTACTTACCTAGAAATAGATCTGTGTAATCTCAGCCCATCTTTGTCTCCCATCTGGTGCTGGTGCCGCTACTGCTGCTCTGGGCTCTGGCTGGGGGCAGTCATTGTCATCGTCCTCAGAGTCAGTCAAATCGACTGCTGTCCCTTTCTTAGTTGCCAGGTTATGCAGCATAGCACATGTAGCGATGACCTTGCAGCAGATGATGGATCGGTACAGACGGGCGCCTCCGCTTTTGTGGTGGCAGCGGAACCTGCTCTTCAACAGTCCAAACATCCGCTCCACCACGTTGTGTGTTGATTTGTGCGCAGCATTATATCGTCTCTCACTTGGGGTTGATGGGTTCTGGTAAGGAGTGAGGATGAATGCCGGCATGACATATGCGCTATAACCTAGGTGAGAAAGAAAGTGCCATTAATAACAAACACCAACACATTCATCAGCAGTATACATCAGGGTGTGTCACAGTGATTTTCCTAGCAGGTATCCTTCTCCAAATTCTCCCCCCACCAGACATGTGTATATTCCACTGTTGCGTAATATGTAGGAGTCATGTGTGCTCCCAGGAAATTTTGCCACGATGCCGGTGATGATGTTGACCGCATCGCAGGTGACCTGCACATTGATGGAGTGGGTGGATTTTCTGTTACGTAGATGTACTTGTTGGCTGCAGATAGGTAAGTGTGTCCCATTAATGCACCCTATAACATGCGGGAACTGTGCCTTTTGGTAGAAGTCTGTTTTTGTTTTCTTCAGTTCGGCCTGTTGCTAATACGTGGAGGCTACAGAGCACCTGGACATGTGGTGGTATAGCGTGCACCCTGGGTGTAGGATGCTCCAGGAGTGGGTGCAGGTCTTGTATCAAGTCCAGGGTAGTTTGGGGGTGTAGCCTGTACCTTTCATTAATTTCTGCCTCAGTGAGTTGAAATAGTGTGATGTGCTATGTGTATATGCGCTCCTCCCTTCTCCAGATCCTCATTCCTGCTGCCTGTAGTCGTAGCCAACTTGCAATAATGTAGAGGGCTGCCATTGTGTTGAGACTGTTGTATTTTGGGGCTGTTTAAATGCTCTGCACATGATTACCACCTGCTTTAAGTCAGTGGTAATTACCGACTCTTAAATACCGAATTTCATGAAATTCGGTATTACCGATTTTTGGTACATCTCTTTTACGGATTCTTATTTACCGAATCGGTATTTGGGGTTTTCGGTATCTCCTATTCGGAAATAAGGAATCAGTAACTGGATTTCCTTATTTTACGGATTCCTTATTACAGAATCCATTCGGTATTACGAAAATTGCAGTTGGCTAAATACCGGTCGATAACGGTGAAATTCACTGAATTTCACAGTTACCGACTGGTATTTAGCCACCTACAGCGGGCCCTTAACTGCAATTACTTTTAAATGATGGGAGTTGGAGGGGCACATTAATTTCAGTCTTAGAGTGTTCAATGCAAAATGTAAATTGTTTGCCCTTGCTCGTCTTTTGATTAGATGCTTTTTTAAGTGTAAATCTGGGGTCTAATACCACTCCTAAGTATTTGTGAGAGCCACTCTGCTCTATGCTGCTCTCTTCTGCATACCACTCATGTTTTTGCTTTGGGGCCCATTCCTTGTAGAGAAAGAGATGACCTTTGTTTTGATGTAATTTAGAGGTTGTTCAAACTCCTCTGTGTATTCTGACAGCTTCGTGATTAGGCGCTGCAGGCCAACCGGTGTAGTGTAGTTCCGATATCCCTGATAGGCTCTGTGCATTGCAATTATATACACTTTAGTTTTGACATAGGACTGAGGTCAGTATGTCTCTATCGAGTACATTAAACTCAGTTACTTGTGAGTGCCAGCTAACTCAGAGGTCACTAGAAACTTCTCGAATAAACAAGAAGGGATTAGTTTCTGACAACCGCATAAACATGACAACTTTGTTTCCCTTTAAAATTGGAACAATCTCAGAATCGTGGAAACAATAGATAACAGTTTCACTCAGTCAATTGTGCATGATTCGTTTCTACAGTTTGCACAGAAATAGAGAGACAGGCGTTTCAATAAAAAGGGTTTATTGAACAGTCTTATTCCTCATGCAAGAGATATGAACTGCTACAATCGTAAGACAGAATGCGAAGTATAATACGTACTGCATCAGCAGTAAGATAAAATAATACTGCCATAGCATGGTTTGTAGCTATGACATATATTCATAAAACATGTATACAAAAATAACACAGGCTAAAATACTCAACTGGTGCTTCTAAAATAATCCTACCCCAGTGTACCTAACCTAAGTGTAATACGAGGGAAGAAGTAGGTGCTGTTTAGCTATAGTCTAGTTTAACCAAGAGTTGCCAAAAGTTTCTCTAGGTTGTAGTTCGCTCTATACCTTAGAATGAGTGAGGTTGGAATCTCTTTCTGGGTCTCGATCTCTAACACCCCGAAAGGGGAGTCAGAAACACTGGAGCTGGATTCTCTGCAAGGAGGATGACATTGGCTGGTTTTCAGTGCGTCAGGCGGGGACTTGACTTCCTTCCGAACTTGCTGTGACAAGCCACGTTGTGCAAGTAGACAGCCGAACCGTAGTTTGCCATGGCAAGTGAAGGTATATTTATACCTTGAAAGTGTTTTAGTAATGCAAGTATTGATGTATAGGTCGGGCATAAGAGCATCATGACTGAACCCTTAAGGAATAGATGTTCATGCATAATAAATGAGTTCTTGAAGAAATCAATATCCAGGCAAGGGGAAGTCCTAAAGGCTTAAGAGTCTGGTTTTCCAAGAACTTGTTGTGATGAAGATGAACGGATGTAGTTGACCATGCCTGTATTTGCTTAGCATGAGCAATGCCTAAAGAAGGGCTGGATTTCTATGCCTAAATAAGGGCAATGTGAAGTGTACCTATATAGGGGCATAAATCTGAAAATATATACATGGTATCTAAATCGACACACAACACCCACTCCACTTTCGTATGAATGACATTACTAAATCCTTAACATGTTAAAAAATCGCCAAAATAGAGTTTCGCAGGATTTGCTAAAAACATGTCCAAAAACATATTTCTAAAAAATGCTTTAAAAAGTGTTGCTGTACGCATTAAAGCAATGCATCATTCTAAGCATACGTAGATGTTTGAATGCTACATGAATGAATCATAAACATATACATGATGACATGCCTTGTAAATACAGACGAAAAGGGCAGAAACCATTTCATTTCAGATTACATAATCATTTGTGTGGACAAGGTTATATATTGTCTCTGGAAGTATTCAAAGAATTCTGTTCTCTATGAAAAGTTCTACTATAAGCAGATTACTTGTGCCAAAAATGAAAAATACAAATTTGTAGAAAAAAAATGAATCATAGGAAAACGTTCCAAAGTTTAACCCTTGTTTT
Source organism: Lissotriton vulgaris (assembly GCF_964263255.1). Classification (NCBI taxonomy): domain Eukaryota; kingdom Metazoa; phylum Chordata; class Amphibia; order Caudata; family Salamandridae; genus Lissotriton; species Lissotriton vulgaris. The sequence goes on along the minus strand of NW_028254280.1, from coordinate 280,747 downwards.
CAAAAAATGACGGTCAAATTTAGAGTCTCTCCGTACACTGTGTGCCAAAATCAAAAGTCAGTATCAGGGTTTGGAGAAAACTTCTAGATCTGTAGACAAAAAGTCATCTACCATTGTAGGTGAATGTTGGATCACCTCGTTTAGAAGACTAACCGCACATAGATGAGAAGCATCGCCTTCACCATTAGTCACATCAGCAATGTTCGTATCGGATGTTACCTGCGTGCCTGTTGTTTCCTCTCATACCTCAGCAGTAGCAATTTGCGTCCGTGAGATCTCAATGAATGCCATCATCAGAATTGGTAGCCGCTGGGGACAACACAGAGCATGGGCCATTACAGGTTCCAGCAGAGTATTGCCATGCATAGGCATGACTGATGGGAGTGTTAGACAGATGTCTAGCACGCTTTCTTCACCGCAAAGCAGGCAGCGTAGAACAGGTAAGTTGCTATCTTGCCAGATTGGTCTGAATGACAGAAACCATGTAGTATTTAGTTCTCGTAGATGAGGTAAACCCAAAATATGGACGATGCGCTCACAACACTTCATCTCCAGCAGACCTCTCTCCACGGTGAATTGGGTGTCGTTGGTGATTTTGCTTGCCATATCATAGTAGTAGGTGCAAAAATAGGATCCCTGCAACGAGTGCTAGAAGGAGCGGCAGTCCACCAAACACAGAGTGCACAAAGTTTGGAAAAGTTCAGAGGACTGCTTGAAAAGGTGCTAACAGTCCTGAACACACGTTCCTAATTACATGTACTATACCGCTCGTATCAGACATGTTTAAGATACGTTCCAACATTTCTGAGAAATGTATAGGGCAGTTTGTATTCAAAAGGGCATGTATCTCTGCAGAAGTCCTTGCAACTTGTAGATCATAGGTTTCCTTGGCCGAGGTCAGTGGCACAGTTAGCTGCAAAACAATGGCTTTCATTCTGCTTAGAGTATACATTCGTATAGAAGAGATGTTCAGTGAAGGCTATAAAGGCGACTCAACAATACTTGCATACAGCAAGTGACCCTCAATAAAACAGTTACTAGAAATGGGATACCTGGCAACATGCCACAGCAGCTATGATTATTCAACATGAGGTAACTGACATTTGAAAGTTGCCCAAAAATTGGATTAATCATTGCAGCTGGTGAGCCTTGCAGGTGACAGGATAAGTTTGTATTGGAACCATCACAAGCCCCATGTAAGTTAATACCCTGACATAGGAGAGAACCGCTTAGTGCGTTTTCACAGTTAGTGCCCCTTAGAAACACTTCACGCCCCCCACTCCAACATCTGTGTGTATAGTAAATTCCAGGATGTCTTGATGTATTCTTTACCCAACCTTTCATTTTTGCTTGCTGGTATATGTTTTAGGTGATACTGAAAATGGAAAATTGTTACAGGCAGAGTAATTTTACCATGTATAATCCACTCAGTAGCTGGTTTCTCTGCCACTGTGAATGGTAATTTTTCCAGTTTTTCAATGCTCAGCACCGTATAGTCTGCTCCCCTTTGTGCCAGTTTTATCTGTTTATCAGTGAGATTGAATCCGGAAAACATGAAGTAGTGTTGATTAAACGCCAAGGCACATAGCCTGCATGCAAGTTTTGTAGAGTACAGCCTAATAGCGTGATAGAACGTAATTGAGACTGACCATGTTGCAACATAACCAAGTCTTGTTCCATGATGTCTATGGCAGAAGACAAAATGCTGTCAAATGAATATATCCTGGATGACATAGTTGTTAACTCATTGTCTACTACAGAGAGAGATTTCTCTAAATTAGTAAGATCAATTTCTCGTATTCGTTTTGCAGTCTCTGCTTGGGTAATCTTCCATATTTCGTTAAAAGCAGCACGTTTTAACGCTGTTTTCTTGGTCCTAGTAAGTATTCCCTAATGTATGCGTCATCGTTAAGTAAAGAGTAAATGATGTTTCACAACCTCAAGTGTAGAGTTCTGTAGCCAAACCAGGCATATTTTCCCTACACTGTATGTTATTACTACCCCAAGATGCTGTCTTTGAACATATCTTGGGTGAGGCCTATTGATTTTAAAACCTTGTGTTTTGTTCAGGAATCATTTTTGACAGTTGTTTGTGTCTGTTGGCCAGAGCAACCATGTATTCCAATCTGGATCTGATCTATTGTGATGCAAAATATAATGTACGTTGACCTCCCCGTGTAGTGCTATTACTTGCAGGTATAGGTATGGTAGGTGTGTTCATGTTTTTAATCTTGGCTAACCCAAGGCAAGACGTTTGTTTGCTCAGGGATGATAGAGTCTCTCAACAAAGCTTCTACCCCCTGCACGTGCCAATCTTGTGTACCCCAGACAGTGTTTGTCTCAATGTCGTCTTTCCAAAAGTCGAAACCGTGTCTAGACAGTTAGGCAATAAAGACTGCATAATAAATCTGTTTTGTATTGGTTAACATATTTTTCATCCCATTTTTGTTCACATTTTTAAAATCAAATGATTCTTGATTGGATACATTGAACCCTGAAAAATATGGAAACTTTTTCGCAAAAGTTTTTGAGCTAACCTTTGGAGGTGTAGGACAATGTTCCCCTTTGGTTATATGTAGATACATTTCTAGCCATAGCAGATTTTTGCAAGAAATGATGACCATAATGGTTATAACAACACATTTGTTCATAGTCTGATGAACCTTCTAAATATTCATGATTTGTAAATACTGCAGACATCTCTAGATCAGATATCATGTTATTAACAGTCTTAAAGTTCCAATCATCAGAAAAGGTACTAGAGGTAATAAAGTCACTTAATGAAATCTTGAATAAGTGTGTAATCTTCAAAAGCTCAGACGGGCCAAAAATGTCATATTCAGTTCTGTCCCAAACTATACTATCTGGTATAGGAACGGCTGTGATGTTCACTGCTGACAAGTCTCTTTGTTCACGATGGGATGATTTGTTTGGCTGGAGAAGTAAGTTCACTCTTTTACTTGCTGTGTCTATTTGAATATATCTTCCATTTATCACCATACCCAGAATTATTACCAGAGTTAACCAAAGTAGAAAGAAGAATATTCCCAAAACAATCCATAGTTCAATCAATGGTTAAACCAGATGAGTTTTGAAGAAAAAAGTCTGTAGCTTGTCCTTTGAAAGTTCTCTGTGCTGGCGTTGTTTCAGGTTCGCTGGGATCCTCAGAAAACATATCAAAGTTAATGAAATAGCCAGAGACAGTTTTGTCAGTGGTTGGAATTACATCAGGATTCGTTGAAATTGCTGGAACCCCAGCATTGTTGCTTATGGCCACATGCATCATTGTTGCCATTTGCGATTTCTTAATTGCGAAAATTAAGAAATTGCAACCAGCTATGCACCAATAAATCGCATTTTTTTTTGCGATTTCTTAAACTTCCTTAATTGTGATTCACAATTTGCAAATCGCAATTAAGGAATCCCTTCCCATTGATTCATTGATCATTTTCAATTTGCGATTCGCAATTCAAATTCAAAATTCAATTTCAAGGGTGCACGGGGGTCCAAAGGACCCCCCCTGCACCCCTGAAATATAACTTTAAGTGCATTTTTCACACACACACATGCCCCAAGGGCATGTGTGTGTGTAAAATGAAACTTTCAAAAATGCATATTTTTGCATTTTTTAAAGTTTTTGCAAATTACCATGAAGGTCAACTTCATGGTATTTTACCTCTCCCTATTTGCGAAATTCGCAAATTTAAAATGTTCATGCATTGCATTTAAGAAATATAAAATTGCGATTTCTTAAATGCAATCGCAATTTTAGAAATCGCAACATGATTGCGATTTCTAAAATTGCGAAAAACATGATGCATCCCAATTTTGTCAATTGCATTGGCAAACAGCCGAAAATTGCGATTCGCACCGATTGCGAATGCAATTAACAATGATGCATGTGCCCGTTAGTCCTTCTTTTCTCACAGTAGAATCTTCTCTCAGTTTGAACCTCTTGGATTGTGGCTAGAGGAGAACGTCTGCTACATTGTCGGAGTCCACTTGGCCTACTGCTTAGTATCGGCCACATAGTGTTATGTTATGTTATGTTATGTTAAAATCAATTTATAAAGCGCTCGTACGCCCGTGGGCTTCATGGCGCTATAGAAAGTATGAAGAGTCCGAACAACATAACACTAAGCTAACAAAGGCTAATGGTAGGCTTGAGAGAACAACCAGGTTTTTAGTCCCTTACGGAAGGTGAGCAAATCCTTACTCTGCCTAATCGGTAAGGGGATGGAGTTCCAAAGTGAAGCTGCTAGATGGCGAAAGCAGCAGCCGCCCTGTCGCTTCCTTTTAAAGCGAGGCACCTCCAGTAAGGATTTTTGAGCAGAGCGCAGGCTTCTACTGGGAGTGTATTTAGAAACCAGACTGCGAATAAAGGCAGGGCCTTTATCTTGTGTGGCCTTGAAGGTGATACAGCCAGCTTTAAAGGCAATGCGTTGGGAAATCGGAAGCCAGTGTAGCTTTTCTAGTCCTGGTTTGATAGAAGACCATTTTGGCTGTTGTAAGATGAGTCTTGCCGCCTGGTTCTGGACTAGTTGAAGTCTCTTTGACAGGCCCACTGGAAGTCCCAGGTAGACGCTGTTGGAATAGTCCAAGCGGGACATGACCAAGGCAATAGTGACCTGGATTAAGGCAGACTGGGTGAGTAGGTGAGCAATTTTTTTTATTTTCCTCATTTGGAAAAAGCTTGCGGAAACCACGGCACCCACCTGGGTTTTTAAGGACAGGTCCGTATGGAGCGTGATCCCTAGGCTCTTTACAGCAGTGGACCTTACAGGAGGAGTGCCCAGGTCTGCTGGCCAGTAGTTGACACTCCAGCTGGATAAACTGTTCCCGGGCAAAAGTAATTCTGTTTTGCCCGGGTTAAGTTTTAGATGGTTTTCGTTCATCCAGCATTGGATGTGTCTCATGGTGTTCTGAAATTCGGACACAGCATCAGGGATGTTCAGTTGGAATAATAGCTGTAAATCGTCCGCATAGTTGAACACCGTGACTTTAAATTTCTTAAGGGAATGAAGAAGAGGGCGGAGATAAAGATTAAATAATAAGGGGGATAATGACGACCCCTGCGGGACTCCACAGGTGGATGTATGCCTAGTGCCTGTAAAGCTGCCAAGTTGAATTGCCTGAGTCCGACCCTCGATAAAGGAAGTGATCCAGCTCAACGCTGGTCCTCTCAGGCCAGCCTGTTCGACACGGTTGAGCAAGATGTCATAGTCAACCGTGTCGAACGCAGCCGAGAGGTCAAGCAACACCAAGGCTTGGTGTGTATCGGCGTCCGCATTGGCTCTAAGGTTGTCTTGAAGCGCCAGGATCACCGCCTCTGTTGAGTGACCTGGGCGGAACCCCGCTTGATTAGGCTCCAAATAGTTGGTGGTCTCGATGAAATTAGAGACACTCTTAGAGACATGAGCCTCCAATACCTTTGAGAGGGTGGGCAGCAGGGAGATAGGTCGATAGTTTGTAAGATCCGAGGGATCCTTCCCTTGTTTTTTTACCAACGGTATAAGGAGGGCTTTTTTAAAATCTGTGGGGACTCTGCCTTGTCTGGGGGATTCATTGAGAATAGGCAAGAGAGCATGTGGGAGAGATAAGCCTGATTCTCTAAAGATGGAAGGGGGGCAAATATCATTGGGTGATCCAGATTTGATCCGTTGAAGGAGTTCCGACAGTTGTTTGGGGTCAATCGGAGGAATGTGGTCTAAAATCTCTGGATTCTTGTAAGCATCCTCAATGGTGTTGCTGGCAGGGTGTAGTGGTATACTTTGTTTGATTGTGATGATTTTATTAATGAAGTAGTTGTTCAAATCATCACATAAAGCTTGAGAATGTGCGATAGGTAGTGACGTACGCTCATCGTTACAGAGGTCGTTCACTATTCTAAAGATGTCTTTAGTTTGATTCTGAGAATGCAGGATTATGCCTGAAAAATAATCAGTCTTCCTTTTAAGAATGGTTTTTTGGTAGAGACGTCGACTAGGGCAATAGACCTCTTTATCTTGTGGAAGATAATTTCTGCGCCAAATTCTCTCTTTTTGCCTGACCTCTAGTTTAAGTTGTTTGAGGTCCGCAGAGAACCATTTATGAGCCTCTTTGTCGCGTGAGCGTGAGAATTTTACACTAGGGGCATGAATATTGGCAGCACTTTGGATCCACAGGAAGAGCGCTTCATAGATTGCATCTACGTCTCCCAGGTTGTTGAGTGGTGGCAAAGTAGAGGCCAAAGTGTCCAGAAAAGCAGGAAGATCTATCGCCCCCCATTTGCGAGTTTCTCCTCCAGGTTGTGGAGGAGTCTGATGTTGTCTCGTTACTTGAAGGGAGAAGTAAACAAAATGGTGATCAGACCAGATGCAGGGCTGAATCAAGATAGACGTTAGTGGGAGATTATGCGACCATAGTCGGTCAAGATGATGGCCTTTCTCATGAGTGGTAGACTGTGTGAATTGGATCATATTGATGTCGGTGAGTGAAACAAACAGTTCTCTAGCTTGGGAGTCAGAGTCCAGGTTGTCAAACCACAGATTAAAGTCTCCAATAAGGATGGTATGAGGGTAATTTGTGGTGATAGATGCTAATTGTTCGGCGAGTCTTGAGGGAAAGGTGGGCATAGGTTGTGGGGGGCGGTAAAGTAAAACCAGGACTATGGCGCCTTTCTCAGTGTCGGTTTTTATGACTAGGTTTTCAGTACCAGGTAGCAGCAGGGACGGGCGACTAATGAAGTTATGTTTTTTATTAATAATGGCCGCCACTCCCCCTCCAGCTTTACCTGGGGCGCGATTTACTGCCAGTATATAGTAGTCTGATGGAAGTGAGGCCAGTATGTCAGGCTGCGAATTCTCCGTGAGCCAAGTCTCTGTGAGTAGTAATAGATCGGGTTTCTGTGAGGTAAGTAGCAAAAAGATGTCTAATTGATGCTTCACCAAAGATCTAGTGTTAAGGTAGATGCAGTCCAGCTTGAGCAGAGGTAGGTTAGAGCAGGTGGGGAGTTTGATAGGTGCCATACTGCGTTTGTACTTCGGTCCCGGAGGTGAGATGACCTGAGAAATGCCTAGATCGCTCAGGCGTTTAAGCGTGTAACAGGGGAGTGAGGGGCAAAGAGGCGCAGGAGGTCTAAGAACTAGAAGATCCTGGGCGGTATATGTGTGGATGGGTAAACGGGCAGAATGACATGGCCCTGGTCCCGTGCGGTCACGGACGGGCACAGACGGGCTTACCTTAGGTGCGCCTTCGGCGCGCCACCGTCACGCCCGCTGCGCCCGTCCGCTGTGCTCCCGGAGGCACATTGCCTCTTATGCTCTCCCTCGGGAAGCACTAGAACGCTGACTGCGTCCAGGCTCCCGGGAGACACCCACCCAAGATGGCGCCTCGCACTCCCCTCTCCAGACCCTGATGGCCGGGGAGAGTGTGCCACGAGAGGCAGCAAGAACCTGCACAACTAAATAAAACGTTAGTCACACAGAAAAACGCTATTTAAAATGCGCGCAGGTAGTTTTTACACAATTTTACTCAACATATTAAAAACGATTTAAATTGGTGCAAGGTAACAGTGAGCTCTCGGCTCGTGTCAGGCTTTCAAAAGTTACACAGACGGACTCAGCAAGCAAAGCATGGTGCTGCCACCAACCCTTAGCTTCGCCGCGAGCCTCGTCATCTTGGCCCTCTTATGCCCTCCCTCGGGAAGCACTAGAACGCTGACTGCGTCCAGGCTCCCGGGAGACACCCACCCAAGATGGGTGGTTTGATCAGGTCGATGGACACAAGTATTTTCTCCTTTTTGCCAGCAAGGGGCGGCAGTAGTACTTTTCTTGAACCGTGGATTGCTAGGACAGGTACTGGTTGTCTGTAAGAAGGTCCAAATTCCTTCTTGTCCTCAATCTTTTCTCTGATTAGATCACCAAGCTTTGGGATCTAGACAGGCCTTGCTGGGACGGTTGGTTTTCCCGAATAGTGGTTGGCTTCAGGAACACGTTACTTAGTTTCGATCTTAGTTCATTTAAGTCCTGTAAAACAGCCAACCAATTTTTTATATCAAATTTCTTATTTTGCACCACTGTTACATGACAGTCAAAGTCCGGAACCAACATTCTTGTCCCAAATAGGACCTCATATGGAGTGACACCCTCTAGAGAACTTCTTGGCAAATTGTTTAATGCATGTTGAACCCCATAAAATGGTTTGACCCACCCATCACCAGAACCTAATTCCCTAGCTGTTATAGGCTGCTTTATGTCCTGTTTTTTTCTTTTCACAACAGAATTTCCCTCAGGATGGAATGGAGAAGAATACCGCAATTCAACGCCCAAACTGGCCATGGCTTCTTTGTAAGCTCTAGAGCTAAACGCAGGGCCCTGGTCAGAGTGTAGTGTGCCTATTGCGTATGTGCCAATAAAGACTCGCAAATCTTTTATAACAGTTCAAGCCTCAGTAGAGCGCTGAGGCCACATCCAAAGGAACCTAGATTTAGTGTTTGTGGGACTGCATTCGTCCAGAGAGACGCCTGCACGTAGATGCCTGCACGTAGATAGTCTAATGCTGTCTAACAATGGTGTCTGTACTAAACTGGCTACGCTGTAGTCAGGTATCTGTTGGAGTTCTGTGCTGCAATCTCTATTGCAGTTTATACAGTTAATGACGAAGATGTGAGTATGTGCATTCATCCCTGACCACCAGTATATCTCTTTTAATGTTAATATTGTTTTTAGCGATCCGCTGATGTTTCAGACTGTCTCCCAGATGTGCTTCGTAAATCAAGGCTTTCCTACATTCCATGTTCGAAATTACCCTATCCCTCACTCCAGTTTTGAGCAAATGGAACGCTGTGCGCATCAATTACATATGAGTATTTGAGTGGAAACTTTTTAGGTAACGCTGCACCGCTGCCTTTGCTTAAAGACTTGACAGCCAGTATTATTTCACTGTCTATTTTCGTTTTTCAACGAGTGATTGCAGCTGCGAAAGCCATTTGCACAGCGCCCTTTCGCGGCTTCATCAGCCAATGAATTCCCTTCAATGTGAACGCCATCACGTTGATGACTCAGCGTGTGTTTTGTAGTCCGTTTCACAACTGAATTACTTGCTCCCAAAGCGTTTTGGGCTTGATTGTGCCACATTTTGCATCTTTTAAACCATTTTGAAGCCAATTCTGTAAATATTAACTGTAAGATTGAACACAGTAAAAGGAATCGCACACTAAGAGTGTGGGGAATTCGCGATCCGTATTTTCAAGTGCCATTATGAATGCTTGTAGTTCAGCTCGCTGAGCTGTACAATCTCCTAGAGATTGCATTTTTGTGACCATAGGTCTGAATTTGCCATCGCGTATACGACCTTTAACAATTGCGCATGCTGCACTATAAGCTTGCTTAAACCTCGTAGCGGGTTGTGCAGATCCGTCAATATAAATTATACATTCATACTGGTCTAGAGGTAGAATTTCAGTAGGCAGAGTACATTCGTGTTTGTATTGCAGGAATGCTTGAGTTTTCAAACAAAGATCAAAAATGTATTCAACATCAGTTGCAGCAAGAGAATTAACCCATTATATTCATCTCGGATGTGAAGCTTTTGCATTCGGAATGCTGGCTTTTGTAACTGCCTGTAAGGCTGGGACAGGTGTTACGACCATAATGCGTTTTCCCTGTGCCAGGGCTCTTTTGCTACAGCGGTTTGAACTGCTGTCAGAATTTTTTCTGTTGATGTAAATGTCATTTCTGCTTGTGTATACAAATGTGATTTGTATGCAATTGGTACTTTTTCACCTTTGTTAAAAGTTAAGTAGGTGAATCCGAATTGACCCGGAAGGATTTGGATCACTAAGTTCCGTACGTTTACGTGTGTTTGTAAGTGATTTGTTAATAACATGTCCGCTTGAAGTGAACGCAACATTTCTGTGTGTTCTTCTGTCCAATGTATGGTTGTAAAATTAGGTTTGATTAATTTGTATAGAGGTTTAACCCTTTCTGCGTAGTTTAGAATATATGTTGTTCCAAAATTCAGGGAATCTAGAATCGACTGTAAGTTTTTCAGCGTTTTCGGAGGTTAGAGCAGCACACATTTTTATAAAAAGTTGGCTGTTAGGCTTTTGCCTTAACTTGAAAGTTCATATCCTAGAAAAAGGAAGGTGAGAGGGGCAATTCTTGATTTTTTTGAAATTGAATTGATAACCCTCAGAGACGAAGCCCAGTGTAATGGTGTTCACCCTGTTCAAGGACCCGTCCAGGTCATCGTCTGTCATATAGATACCTCTTAATCATAAATTTGTAGTAACTCTGTTACTCTTGCTGAGAATATCCCCGGGCTATTCTTGAATCCTTTAGGGAGACAACAGAATTGACGCTGTGTGCCCATTATTGAGAAAGCTGTCAAATACCTACTTTCAGGTGCTATGTTTTGACAAAAGAAACCATTTGAAATATCTAATGTGGTTCTATATTATTGACGCACAATGTTATTCATTAATGCTGCACTGTGTGCATTTTGTACTGCAAATGTTTTGCAACAAGAGTTTAGGTGTCTGTAATCCAAAACTAGACGATATGTATTGTCTGGTTTGGAAACAGGAAACAAAGGATTGTTCATTGATGAGGTGCATGTTTCAATCACCCCTTGGTATTCAAGTTCATCTAAATTCTTCCTGACCTGTTTTTTAGCTTCTTGCTTAACTGGGTACTGCCTTTGTGCAGTTTGTTGATTTTTAAATGGATTTTGTGGTGAGGTGAATCCTCATTCCATCCCACATGATTTTTGAATATTGATGGGGCTTAGGAAACTGCCCATTTCCTGGCATAAGTATATTTTAAATGTACTGGAACATGGTTGGAGAAGGCTGGCATAAAGATGTCTTCACCATGTGGACACTCCCTGACAAATTCTGGTGGCCAGTCCCGCTATTCTAGAAGTATATCATAACCCTTTGAAATTAGCTCCCAAAAGAGTGCTTTCACTTTTTGTGGTATGTCTCCCTCCATCCAGAGTGTTATTTCATATAACCTATATGGAGAACTAACCCTAGTGTCTGCAGTTTCAACTTCAATGTCTTCATTCAAATCCACTGTCTCCAGAAGTCCCTTCAGGTTCTGGCGAGCTATTGTTACTTCTGCTGCGCTGTCCAGCATTGTCTAAGCCCATTCTCCGTTCGTGAGCTGTGTTCTCAGAATCCTCGGCACGTCTGATTTTTAGACCTGATACTCTCTTCTTAGAGAACTGAGGTTTTGTTTTGTTTTTCTGAAAATGTTGATCGTCTTTGGACTTCACGTGCTCTTCTTTGTGGTCTGACCGTCCTCTTCTTTCGGATGTCTCTAACGATATTTGAAAGGTACGAGAGGAACGTATATCAGTATCTTGATAGCTGTCAGGTTTTCTCAAATTATCCCTATTCCTGAGGTTGTACCTCCTCTCAGAGGGCTCCGTTTGAGGAGACCTACCTCGGGATTGAGAATCTTTCTATTTTGAATGTTGTTTGCTATTTTCACACTTCTTTTTAGAAGATTTAGGATTGCTTTTAGTAAAGGCCTTTTCAGGACTTTCAGATAGTTGTGGTATAACGGTATAGTTCTATTAATCTTTGTATATTAGTAAGTAATTCATCGTCCGACATTGCTTCAATGTCTGGGTTAGGTGTATAGCCGGCCATGTTGCTCCTGGTCTACCTAGTGGACCGAGCCTGGTAATGTGATTTAAATGTTTAGGGTGTTTTTAAACCAGAGCTCATGCTCCTGGTATGTGAGTGGAATTTCAATGTCCTCGAAAGGAATATATTCCTCAGGTGGTTCATCTTCTTTATAGAAGTGAAACACTTTTGTTACCGGATTTGGTTGTGGGAATACTATCCATGAGTAGAATACCTCTGTCTGGTGAGATTCATCTGCCTCTATCACAATAACTGCTGTACCACCTCTTGGTGTTAGACCTTGTTTTAGAGTGATGGCTCTCCTTAAATTTGGAGGAATGATTATAGCATTCTCATTGGTTTCATTAAAACTTGTATAGTTTAAACTGCTTCATCTAGATCAGCCGCAGCTCCACCGGTTTTGGTGCTATTGTCATTATTAGACATTGTTTAATGAAAATTGCGGAGCAAGTTTCAAGAAAACAAAGATAAGGTGCACAATATTTTGGAACACTGATCCTTCAACGTTGAATAAACTAAACGGATATTATCTCTACCCACTCCAGACGTCTTATGGAGTATTATGAGTAGAGGGTCTCTGAGAAAAGCACGACTGATTTACTTCAGTATCTAGTGTTAAATTAGTGCCTTACCAAACCGTTTGGCACTATGTAGTGTAGTTCCTATATCCCTGATAGGCTCTGCGCATTGGAATACTATACACTATAGTTTTGACATAGGACTGAGGTCAGTATGTCTCTATCGAGTACATTAAACTTAATTACCTGTGTGTGCCAGCTAACTCAGAGGTCAATAGAAACTTCTTGAATAAACAAGAAGGGATTCCTTTCTGACAACCGCATAAACATGACAACTTTGTTTCCCTTTAGAATCGGAACAGTCTCAGAATTGTGGAAACAATAGAACACAGTTTCACCTAATCAATCGTGTATGCTTTGTTTCTACAGAGTTTGCACAGAAATAGAGAGACGGGCGTTTCAATACAAAGGGTTTATTGAATAGTCTTATTTCTCATGCAAGAGATATGAGTTGCTGCAATCATAAGCCAGAATGTGAAGTATAATACGTACAGCATTAGCAGTAAGATAAAATAATACTGCAATAGCATGGTTTGTAGCTATGACATATATTCATAAAAATACATACATAAATAACACAGGCTAAAATACTCATCTGGTCCTTCTAAAATAATCCTACCCCAGTGTTCCGAACCTAAGTGTAGTACGAGGGAAGAAGTAGGTACTGCTTAGCTATAGTCTAGTTCAGCCAAGAGTTGCCAAAAGTTTCTCTAGGTTCTAGTCCGCTCCATACCTTAGAATGAGTGAGAATGGTATCTCTTTCCGGGTCTTGATCTCTAACACCCCGCAAAGGGGAGTCAGAGACACAGGAGCTGGATTCTCTGCGAGGAGGATGACAGAGTCTGGTCAGTACGTCAGGCGGGGACTTGACTTCCTTCCGAACTTGCTGTGGCAAGCCGCGTCGTGCAAGTAGACAGCCGAACTGTAGTTTGCCATGGCAAGTGAAGGTATATTTATACCTTGAAGGTGTTTTAGTAATGCCAGTATTGATGTAAAGGTTGGGCATAAGAGCATCATGATGAACCCCTAAGGAATAGATGGCCATGCATAATAAATGAGTTCTTGAAGAAATCAATATACAGGCAAGGGGAAGTTCTAAAGGCTTAAGAGTCTGGTTTTCCAAGAACTTGTTGTGATGAAGATGAACGGATGTAGTTGACCATGCCTGTATTTGGTTAGCATGAGCAATGCCTAAATAAGAGCTGGATTTATATGCCTAAAAAAGGGCAATGTGAATTGTACCTATATAAGGGCATAAATCGGGAAATCTATATACGGTATCTAAATCGACACTCAACACCGGGTCTGGCTGCATAGGACAATGTCATTGTCACATTGCAAACCTCCGACTTGGTGATGTGCTAGCTATGGCGGTTCGCTTTGGACTTCTGTCAGCCTTTTATCTAGATCTGCTGTAAATATGTTAAATAAGCTGGGGGTAGCAGGCACTCTTGTTTTAAAGAGTTTTCTCCTTATATCTGCTGCTTTATGATTTACTGTTAAGGGAAAAATAACGTCTTTAGGGGATTTTACTAATTTTTGTCATACTGGTCATGTCAGCATAAAATCATCTGTCTTCATTTTTATCATGGCCTTTCAGTTTTGGTTTACTTTTTATTAACAGTCAGGGAACATTAAGGCTGCTCTAGAAAACATGATAAAGTGCTTGTATCTTATATTTGCTCCTTTATGTATGTACCGTTAAAATAGAAAAAATACTGTCTTAAGGTGATTTTATGACTTTTTGGACTGACCGGGACATTAAAATACTGGTCACATAGGTGCAAAACGGTCTAGGTTGCAAACCTACATAAGGCTAGGTCTAGGGTCAGGGTAGACCCTACATCTCTAACAGACAAATGTGCTCCTTTAGAAGGCATTAAGGGCTAGATGTAGGTGGCTAAATACCGGTCGGTAGCGGTGAAATTCCGGTATTTAGCCATGTGCGATGTAGGTATTACCGATTGGCACGGTAATAAGGAATCGGTAAAAATAAGGGAAACAGTTAACAATTCCTTATTTACCGATTCGGAGAATAAAATATACCGAATCGGAAAACAAATACCGAATCGGAAAAAAAATACTGAATCGGAAATAAGGAATCGGTAAAAATTTGGTAATGCGATGCACCAAAAATCGGTAATACCGAATTTGTCAAAAATCGGTAATTAAGAATCGGTATTTAACACTAAGTGAAAGCAGGTGGTAATCAGGTGTACTGCATACAAACAGTCCCAAAATGCATCAGTGTGAACACAATTGCGGCCCTGGACGTGATAGCAAGGCGGCTACGTTTGCGTGCAGCAGGACTGAGGATCTGGAGACGGGAGGAGCGCGTGTACAGAGTGCGAATAACACTGTTCCAACTGACTGAGGCTGAACTCCATGAGCGCTACAGACTATACCCAAACACCATCTTGGACCTCATACGGGACCTGCATCCACTCCTGGAGCACCAGACACCAAGGGGGCACGCAATACCCACTCATGTACAGGTACTCTGTTGCCTGCACCTCCTGGCATTTGGCAGTTATCAAGGGGTAATAGCTGTGGCAGGTGGAGTTTCACAAAGTTGCCTGTCCCGTTTTTTCCGCAAATTCCTGGATGCCATGTTGCAAAGGATGTCACACTACATCAAGTTCCCCAGCACACAGGCAGAACTGCTGAAGACCAAGTTGGACTTTTATCAGAAGGCCCACATCCAACATATCATAGGTTGCATTGATGGGACACATATACCAATTTGCCCCCCTGCTGCGACTGAGTACATCTACTGCAATCGCAAGTCCACACATTCCATCAATGTACAGGTTATATGCAATGCGAAGAACATAATCACCGACATAGTTGCAAAGTTTCCAAGGAGCACCCACGATTCATACATATTCAGGAACAGTGGAATATATACCCGGCTCCTTGCAGGAGAATTTGGTGAAGGCTACCTGCTAGGTAAGTACATGTGACACCCCCTGAATTACACAACTGTTGATGAGATTGTAGGCTGTGTAATACTTACTTACATCTCACACACAGGTGACAGTGCCTATGCAGTGCGCTCTTTCATCCTGACTCCGTACCTGCACCCATCCACCCCAAGTGAAAGGAGATACAATGCTGCACATAGATCGACACTCAGTGTGGTTGAGCGAACATTTGGACTCCTCAAAAGCCGGTTACGCTGCCTGCACAAAAGTGGAGGTGCACGGCAGTACCAGCCCCTGGTGTGTTGCAAAATCATAGCTGTATGTGCCATGCTGCATAACCTTGCCACTAAGAAGGGTACACCTGTTGAAATGTGTGATTCGGAAGAGGAGGATGAGGATGAGGTAGGTACACAGCCACAGCACAGTGCAGCAGGCGGCGCAGCTGCAGCAGATGGGAGACAGAGACGGTCAGAGATCACAAATAATTATTTTTAGGTAAGTAATGAGACAAAGCCAGGTAATGTATTTATGTCAGGGTGTTTAATAGACCTTTCATCAGGCAAATTATCAGCACACCATGACACCAGCTATGTTTTCAAAAGGGTTACTTCACCCACTACAGATCTGAATTGTAGGGCTGTGCCTATCTCCTGCGCCCCCGCACACCAGTGCCGCGTCCTGCTTGCACATTGTCCTCAGCAGCACTGTATCCTGCAGCAGAGCCATGCCTCACACTGCGCCTCGTACTCTCTAGCTAGGGGGGGGGGTTTCACTGCTATGACTGCTTGCCTCCTCACTTTCTTCAGCTACCCCGGTACCGGTGGCAGCAATCTGGTTTGTCTGCATTATTTCAACAGCACTGGTGACTGTAACCAGGCCCTGGGTAACCCCACGTCTGCACTTGGCCATCTCCATTTGCATGGCCACAGATCTTCTACTCAGCACATGGGTGGCATTACACAGTCTGTTCACAGACTTCATGAAGCCTGCAATCACCTGCCTGTCTCTCTGCCTTGCAGCGCGCTCCCCTCCATTCTGTCACTTAATTTGTTCACTGCCTCAGATACCTCCTTCAGTTCCTTTGCCATTGTATTGTTAAGGCAGTATATGGCCTCCTTCATTTCATCTACCTTCCAGCTGTTTGCTACAATCTGCCTCTGAATGGTCCACATTGTCTTCCCCTGCAGGCGCTGTACTATTAGCATTTGGCCCTCCAGGCCTGCAAAGACATTGGAGCCTTGAAATTCTGGACTTTGTGACCTTGGGCGTCATCTACGGACACCTGTGCTGCGTTCACGCATGGGGGACTGCGCCCCAGATGGCTGTGTGTCTGAGCCTGGTGATGTATTATTATTATTATTTATTATTTATTATTATTTTTTGCACTTATAATGCGCGCAGATACCCACAAAGGGTTTCCCGGCGCCAGGACTGGGAGGCCGAAAACACAGAAAGCAACCTGGTCAAAGACCGCAATTATTTATTAAAGAGCCAAGTTTTAACGCCTTTCTTAAAACTGGCGAGATTTTCCTCCTTACGCAAAGCTAAGGGAAGGGAGTTCCAAAGGACTGGTCCCAGATGGGAAAAGGACTTCCCCCCACACGGGCCAGTTTAAATCTAGGAACCACAAAGTTTGCTCCATTTAGAGAACGGAGGTTGCGTGCAGGAACATAGGGCCTAACCAGTTTTTGCAGGTACTTTGGTGCGGTCCCTGCCTTGATCTTAAACATGTAGGTCAACGCTTTGAACCGAACCCGGTTCTCAACTCTAAGCCAGTGCAGGTCCTTAAGGTGCTTCGAGATCCTTGCTGTCCTAGGGATCTTACATAGCAGCCTGGCTGCGGAGTTCTGTATGTATGCTGGACTTCCTGCCTGTCCCCCTCTGTGGCATCAATCTCCGGAAGTGGAGCAACTGTGTAGCGCTTTGACTTTGTAGGTTATGGTAGTGGTGGAGTAGTTGGTGCAATGGGTGGATGAGACAGAACTTCCTCATCACTTCTTGTATCATCCCTGCGAGCATCAGCAGTCTCCCCCTCTGAAGTTTGTGGCGCTGTTCCGCCTGTGGATACAGAATGTATCATTACTTACTTTTCTTGCAGCAAATGTGTGCTAATACATTTTACAACTGACATCCTAGCTGTCTGACCTCTGCTATTTCATCTATAGGTATGTAACAATTGCCTAAGCTAATTGGGGAGTGGCTGTTTTGCTACCCATTGATAGGGACTACATTTCCCATGATGCATTGCACAGCTTACATAAAACATGGCCTGGAGTGGGATTGTTGCAGGGGGATTGGGGTTTGGGAGGGGAAACAGTATGATGTAATGCAACTTACCTTTGTGTTGGAAGGTCTAGCAGAGCTATCCACTTCTCTAATTTCACAGACACTCTCTGGTTGGAGGGTGGATCTTACCAGTTGGTCCAGGGCTGTAGCAGCAGGCGCTGTGGAGCTTCCACCACCAGTTTTTCCTGATTGTTTCTGGTGCTCAGCCATCCTCTCCTTGGCACGTGCTCTCAGGTCCTACCAACGCTTTCAAGTCCTCAATTGTCCGTGGTGTGACCCCAATGGCATTTATTTTTTCTTGGATTGCCATCCAAATGGCCCTTTTCTGGGACTCAGGCACGGTTAGTGACCTCTTACCAAAGAGCTGGTCATGGTCTTTTACTACTTCCTCAATGAGGACCTCCAACTCCTAGCTGCAGAATCCTTGCTTTTATCAGATGTGGCCATGGTGCAGTTTGTGTCTGTGAACTGGGTGTTGTTGACTGTTCTGCTCCTCTGCTGTTGCTGCTGCTCCCAGTGTCTCCAAACACCAACTGATTCAGTGCACCTACATGGGTGTGGCAACTTCCTGGTTGGGAGTCATGTGCTTGTTCTGGATTGGCTGATTCCACAATTCCTGTTTTTTTGAATTACCGATTCGGTATTTACTGAATCAGTAATAAGGAATCGGTATTTTACCGATTCGGTAATGAGTTTTCAGTAATATTTTTACCGATTTTTAAGGAATCGGTAACTATTTCCGATTTTTACCGATTCAGTAATTTTTACCGAATTATTACTGTAAGGGAGGAGAGTAACTTACTGGGAGGGCCTAATCGGGACAGATCAGAAATGACACAGCTCTCTTCGTTACTCTCAGGGACCGGAAGCCACGAGCGACCTCCAGTCGTTTATTTATATCCTTCTGGCCACGCCTGGCCAGAAGGTGCTACATTGTGTGCGGGTGTTTCCGGGTCTCAGCCGAGACCCGCGAAACCCTAGAGCGCTACATCCCTTTTCAAGTTGGTAAATGTTCGGGAGCTTTTACTCAGTCAACATGCAAAATCAGCCAGTCTCTGGTTCGGTCTTGGATTTGGCCTGAGGTTGTGGCTACCCCGACCACTGACCATCTGGGGATCCAGTTCTTCTCTGACTGGAGAAGGTGGGGCGATCTCAGATCTACCATCAGCGGCGAGATCCTCTGTGTCTTCAGGCTGGCTTGCTGCTTCAACATTTGACCTGTCGTTATTCCCCATGGAATCTGTCACAGGAGGGATACGTTTGAACCATGACACGTTTCTGGTCACTTCTTCTCCATTCCTCTGGGCAGTAACCGCGGTTCCCTTGGTTGCTTTGATAGTCCAAGGCTCATGTTCATACGGGGTCCTGAAATTCCCTCCTGGCCTCCGTGTGCGTATCAGTACCGCATCTCCAGGACATAGTCTCCTTTCTTTTGCTTGTCTCTGCCGACTCGCTCGCTCATTGGTCCTTGTTCTCCTTTCCTGGGTGCCTCGGGAACATATGGTTCAGGTGTCCAACCATCCGCCATCGGCAGCAGATCTCGTCGGGGTCCTGCAAACATTAACGCCCAGGGGGATATTTGTGTGGTACTGTGCCGAGTGCTTCGATACTCCCTCAGGAAATGCCGCAGTGCCTTTTCCGGGTCTACCCCCTCAGCCATGGCTATTCTTAGGGTCTTGTTTACAGTCCTCATGAATCTTTCTGCCTCACCGTTAGCTTGAGGCCATTGAGGCGTGACACAGTGGTGTTTTACTCCTAGGCTGTGTCGGAATTCCCGGAAGTCACTGCCTTGGAACGGCGGCCCATTGTTCGTTTTGATTAATAGGGGAATTCCGAACATTGCGAACACTTTGCTCAGTATCGGTTGTACATTCACAAAACTGGTGGACTGTGTTACTTCCACCACCCGGTACTTCGTATAGCTGTCTATTAGAACTACTGTCACTCTCCCATCCGGGAAGCTACCGAAGTCCAGACTGAGCCATGTCCAGGGTGATGGAGGCGGGTCTTCCGTGATAATTGGTGCGGGTGTCTCTGGCAGACTGGTGAGCTGACATGCCCGGCAGTTCCGTACCACACCGTCAATCTTCTCATCCATGTTGGGAAACCACACTTTCTCCCGCATCCGTGCTTTCATTCTTCTCGTTCCTTGATGTCCCTCATGCGCTAACATTGTTGCCTGGTCCTGTAGGCTGAGAGGGATAACTACCCTTGATCCTCGAAGAATTAGTCCATTACTATCTCTGCTGAGCTCGTTGTGTATCTTCCAAAATTGTGACAGACGGGCACGATCTGCTTCATTCCAGCCACTGACGTTGCGCAAGAAGTTCTCCCATGATCCAGTTTCTACTGCGTCTTTTACTCTCGTTATTACCGCATCATTGTCATATTGGGCTACAATGACATCTGCTGCCAGCGCTTGAGGGCACAACAGTTGAGAAACCATGTCCACAAATTCTTCTGTTAGTGTTTCCTGATCCATCATTACACCTGATTCATCCGTGGGGTGTCGTGACAGGAAATCCGCCGGGATTTTCACCCCGGGCCTATAGACGAGGACCATTTGATAGTGTTGGACCTGAATGGCCCATCTCTCAATCCGAGGCGGGGGATGCGGAGCCGTCCCTCTAAACAACGGTACTAGTGGCTGATGATCGGTGATTATCCGGAACGGATGACCCGTTATGTACAGGTGGAAGTGATTGCAGGCCCATTTCACTGCCAACGCCTCCCTCTCGATCTGTGAGTATCTGGCTTCCGTAGCTGTAAGGGCCTTGCTGGCGAACGCTAAGGGAACCCATACTCCCGGTTCCGCCTCCTGCGTTAGAAGTGCCCCCAGACCTACCAGAATGGCATCTACTAATATCTCTGTCTGCCTCGTTGTATCAAAATACGCCATTGTTGTACTGTCCAATAGCGCTGCCTTCACCTTGTCAAACGCTTCTGCTTCCACCCTGGACCACCGCCAGGGATTCTCTTTCTTCATCAGATTCCTCAGAGGTTGTGCTATGGTGGCTAGCTGAGGAATGAAATGGGCACAGTACTGAGCCATGCCCATGAAACTTTGCACTTCCGATGCAGACGTTGGAGCTGGAGCACACTTGATGGCCGACGACTTTCGGGGATCCACCTTAACACCTTTCGAGTCAAAGACGTATCCGAAGAATTCTATGGACTGCTTAAAGAACTGGCACTTCTCTTTGTGGAGTGTGACTCCAAAGTCTGACAGTCTCCTCAGTGTGGCTCTTAATCTTCGATGGTAATCCTCACTCGTTTTGGCATGTATCAGTATGTCATCACTGACATTTAGTATTCCCGGAAGTCCTAACAAGATCTCATTGATTGCGTTCTGAAAAATTTCCGCCGCTGAGGTGATTCCAAAATTCAGTCTCTTATATCTTCTTAGACCTAGGTGTGTAGAAAAGGTCGTGATATATCGACTTTCTTCGGCCAACTTCAGCTGATGGTAGCCTGCATTTAAATCTAGTTTGGAGAACCATTGGGCTCCATTCAGGTCTGTCAGTATATCATCTACCGTGGGCGTGAGGTGCCTCTCCCTTTTGATCGCTTTATTGGGCATCCGCATGTCGATGCATGTCCGTATTTGGCCAGGCTGTTTGTGTTTCTCAGAAATCACCATTGGTGAAACCCATGGCGTTGGTCCCGTTACCTTCTCTATGACACCTTGGTCCTCTAATTTCTTCAGTTCTTGCTCCACTGCTGATCGAAGATGAAACGGGATTCTCCGATGCCTCAATGCTATGGGCTGGATGGCCTTGTCAATGTGCAGTTTGACTGGCGGTCTTTTGATTGTTCCAAGCCCTCGAAACAACGATGGAAACATCTGTAGGACTTCCTCCGCATGCAGCGCCTTCACTGCATTGGCAAAAGCGATTAGCTTGAGGTCCTCTGCTGTATGACTTCCGATCAGCAAGTCTGCTTCCCTGTCGATGACATGGAACATGGTTGTCAGCTTTTGACCCTCTGCTCTGACTTGCACAATAATTTTTCCTCGTAAGGGTAGCGGCGTGTTGCTACCATACGTCAATATTCGAGCTTTCGATGGCACCAATTGTGGCCTGGGTTGTAGCGCCTTGTAGTGCTGTGTGCCCATTACATTGATTGTGGCTCCTGTGTCTATGACTCCAGTGACTGTCGAACCGTTAATTTGAATCTGACGCTTGGGTTGTGGTCTCCGTCGAGACATAGTAGCACTCCTCTTCATCGTCGGTTGACGAATCATCCAACCGCTGTGGGTAGCGGGCCTGTGTCCTCGCTCCTTTTGAGTGGTGGGTCTCTTCGAGGGCTAGTTGTCTCACCCCCTTCATCGGTGGTTTCCTGCTTGCTGCTCCAGACCCTCGAAAGTTTCCTCTTGCACTGCTCCTGCAGACGCTGGCGAAATGGTTCAGTCCTCCTCATTTGGCACATGCCTTGCCACGTGCTGGGCAGCCACCTTGGTTGTGCTCTTCATACCCACAGGATCCGCAAGGTGTGCGGCGTGGCGTTCTTGTCGGCCATCTTCCTCGTCCTCCTCGGCCACTGCTCCGCACTGCATCGACCCGTTCTGTCTTTACTGTGACTTCTGCGTTCGCTGTCGGCTTTATGGCCGCCTCCATTGCTGTGGCTCGCGCATCAGAGAGCTCGTGTGACCGGGCTAACATTAATATTTCGTCCAGTGTTATTCGGGGCTGTCTCAGTATTAGTGTCCTAAGGTGTTTGTTCTTGCATCCTTGAATCAGCTGAGCTGTTACCTCTTTTGTTTGATCATCATCAGGGCATGTACTTATGAGCTCTCTCAGTCTCGCATGGAAAGCGTCCATCGTTTCTCCTTCCCGCTGCCTGGACTGCCTGAACTTGAAACGTTCATAATGGGGATTCAACTGAGGATCAAAGTGCGCATTCAACGCTTGTACAGCTGCATCATAGTCCGTTGCTAGTTCAGTATTCGGCAAGTGGGTGAACAATTTGTAGAGCTCATCCCCACCAAAATGCAGGAGCAGCGATCTCTTTATTTCGTTGTCTTTTTCTCTAGTAGCAGTGAAGTAATTGTTCAGTCTGCTTGGCCACACTGTTCACCTTGGTGCTGCCATCCCTGGATCGATTAGTGCGCTGAACGTCGGTATGGGGTTGATTTGTGAGTGTGGAGATTGTTGGATCACTGGCCCCCTTGCCTGCTGTCCTGCCACATGTGCTGGGGGTGCTACCTGCGGTGCTCCTCCTTGTGCTGCATTGTCCTGGAGAACAGACATCGTGACAAGGACTAATTGGGGCTTTTTTCCACACTATCCTTTTCACCCCTACGCTCAGCTGCTTTCACACTGTGGACGTATTACATGTGTCAATGCTTGTTTTCTTTGTGGCTTACTAGGCATTCACCATTATGCACGTTGCGATGTACCAATCCTGTCTCACTTTTCCACTTGCTACTGCTAATTTGACCTCTCAGAGTAATTTCTCTTTTGCTTTTGTCAAAGCTTATTAAGTTTTTTTTTTCCATACAGGTGACTTTACTCTTGACTCTCGGCGTCTACCGCCGTCTGATCCTTTTCCACGGCGTCCCCCTGTATACCGGCTCTCCACACCACTCAAATGCTTAGACTACCACTGCTCCCATCATCGGGGCCGTTGTCTCTGCGCCGCGCCGGAGCCTGCACACGTGGCTTCCCCGTATGAGCTCGCACGCATGCACTGCTCATGCGCGCGCGATGTCGCGCACTCGGGCCTGCAGCTCACCCGGTCACCTGAATACAGCGGCTCACTTCACCCTCTTCAAGGGCCTCCTGTCCGCCGGTCCCTCACACAGCTCCCCACACGCTGCTTACCGGCACCTGCAGGTTCCAGATCCACTCTTCCAGCGCAGGTAACACAACCTTCCCGGAGCTTCACTTTCGCGCCGGCGGCCACGCAGTTTAGCGGCGCCGAGGAAGCCTCCTCGCCTCTCCGATCACTTGTGGGTTGCTTCCGAGGGGACATACATGCACCACCCTCGTCGCCAGTGTAAGGGAGGAGGGTAACTTACTGGGAGGGCCTAATCGGGACAGATCAGAAATGACACAACTCTCTCGGTTACTCTCAGGGACCGGAAGCCACGAGCGACCTCCAGTCGTTTATTTATATCCTTCTGGCCACGTCTGGCCAGAAGGTGCTACATTGTGTGCAGGTGTTTCCGGGTCTCAGTCGAGACCCGCGAAACACTAGAGAGCTACAATTACCTACATCGCAAATACTGATTCCTTATTACCGATTCGGTAAAAATCGGTAATAACGATTCAGTATTTGTGATTTACCTACATCTAGCCCATAGCCCTGTCTGCTTCCAACACCGGTGATAGTAGAGCACACAAACTAACAATAAATCAATCACTACTAAGATGCACTTTTGATTGATTACCTCAATATATAGAACTGTTAAACCTGGCTCTTTTTGCAGGTTTATTCCCTGGCTTTTTGCCTTTTGCCTCCTATTTTTCAGACCTGTTTTTGGTTGGCATTAGGGCTCTGGGTACTTTACCACTGCTAATCAGTGCTAAAGTACATATGTTGTTTGTGTAAGTTGTGATTCTGATTGGTACCCCATCATTGGCATATTTGATTTACTGGTAAGTACCTTGTAAAGTACACTATGTGTGCACAGGGCCTGTAAATCAAATGCTACAAGGGGGCCTGCAGAATTGGTTGCACCACACACATGAGTAGCCCTGTAAGTGTGTCTCAGGCCTGCGAATGCAGTGTCTGTAAGTGCAATTTTAAACTGCCATGTTGCCCTGCCAAGTGCACCCAACTGCCAGGCCCTAACCTTCCTGAATACTATATGTAAGACACCCCTATGGTACACCCAAGATACCCTCATGGCCAGGGTGCCGTGTATGTGAAAGGTTTGATAAGTACTAGTTTGTTTTACATGTCCTGATAGTGAAATACTGCAAATTTAGTTTTTTAGGTCGAGTCTAGGCAGCGTGGATACACTGTCTGAAAGACCTGCTGTAGTCGATAAATGACTTACCTCCCACCTGCTGGCTTCCCATTGGTTAAGTGCCATGTTGCTCGTATTTGCTGCTTTCTGAATGGTTCATCCAGTGAAAAGTCACTTCAGTTTCTTCTTCATAGAGGAGGACCACTCAAGTACCCTTTTCTTCCAAATCCAATGGTCATATGTTGCTTCAAGAACTCTTTTTATATATGTGTGGTTGCGAGCCACGCCGAGCTGTAACTTCGTACATGGCAGCCGCATCTTTATTTTGTTCTGCACTGCTGCCTCCTTTCCAGCTCTGCAGGGTCACTGCTGCCTCGCCTATAGGTTTTATAATTGTGGCAGCAGGGCATGCTGAGCTGTAATGTTTTCAGAAATTAGACCCTCTTCAGTACAGGAAAACTTGAACACATCTCTTTTGATATGCTGTGTAGTAAACACAGAGTAAGGACATAACAGTTAAAATAAACATTGCTACAGTTTCTAAAAAGCTGTGCTTCCTTTTATTAATTCGACTGGCAATTATTAAAAAAGAGCATGTAATGTCAAAAGAACTATTCTAACTTAACAACGTTTTATTAGTTATGTTAATAAACCAAAAATGCTACTTATTAACAGCTGTTTTGGTAGTTTTTATTTTCCCAACTCTGTACGGTTGTCTCCTTTAGGGAGAAATATGCTGCGTACATTCGAATGCACTATTCTAAGATGGCTGTCACGTTCCTGCTTGGCACGCTAAAGTTCTAGTAGTTTCATTCCTTCCACCACTGCCCTTATGCTCCATTGGCTACAGAAGTGTCTGTGGGAAAGTGTGGTGGCGCCATCCTGTGTTGTTGCCTGAGTAACTGTAGACCTGACATGCAGAGCATGTGGCGGGAGATTGCAGCATAGCCGTGGTGCAACTTAAGCAAACCTTATCCCAGACATCGGAGCAGAGAGCGGGGTCCTAGCATGTTACTGCTATATGCTGAGAACCCCAGCACCACCCTACGGGTCTTCCATCGCTACACCGTGCACAACAGCAATGACTTGTTTGCTGCAAAACAGGTGTTCAAGACCAATGGAGTCAAGTACTTGGGGACAGGTAAATGCCACTCCAGGGCACACCATAATTAGGGTACTAAAATTCTAACTAGGGTGCAGGCTGAACTAGCGCTACTAACCATAACATGCTCTTCTCGAAGAAGCCATCGATGGCCAGTTTACAGTAAGGCATGCTGCACAGCAAGCACAAACCATAAACACACTTTCTGTAACTTTTTTTAGGGGTTGACTGCATGAGCTCGTGTTTTCACTGCCAGCACTGCTGGACAGCTCAGCTGGTTTATATATGACAAATGCGAATGCAGAGCGGATTTCATGTTTTAATATGTTTTTTAAAATTTAGCACAGACTCTGGACTGTTCCCTCCAACTTGCATGCATTTTTTTTCTTTGCAAACCTCCACAAATTAGGGAAAACACAGTACCTGCCAAACTCCCACGATCTCATTTTTTACGGTGATGTCCTAATAAACCCCAGGATTTTTATTTCTGTTAAACCCAACACCCTATAGAGTGCATGCTTTTTCTTACTCTTGCCCCTGTCTGCTGCTCACCTCTCAGATCCATCCCCACCCTCTACACGTTGCAACCCATCCCCCAACTGTTATTACATGGTAAATTAAAACGAAATGAACACCATATCATGATGCATTTGCATGTATGTATTCCAAATCATGAACCCCAATGTGTCTGTCCCACGCTGGTGCCAGCCACTTTCCTGTAGTTCGCAGGTTTCACATTATATGTTTGTGTGCTGTTTTCATATGTATTTTTATTAAATAATAGGTAGTCCCTGTCACCTGCTAAACATTCCATCTTGGATTTTAAGATCCTTTTTTGGTATTTTCATTCAACCATATACACCCCTTTACGTTAACATGTTATATGCTATGTTATATATTCTTATATAGCGCACAGCTGCCCCAGCAAAGGGGCGTTCGGGCGCTAGCAGCTAAGAGGTATTGCACACACAACACCCTAAAGCCATGCTAGTCACCTTACAAACGGAAATTACACTGAAGGAAAGAGAAAAGTTTTAATAGCTCTCCTAAAGGCAGTCAAACAGTCAGTGCCGCAAATTTGTTCAGGCAATGAATTCCACAAGGTTGGATTTGGCCCATGTTCCCCCCAAAATTTCCCTTTTCTCCCCCCTAATTTAGGATGTCTCCCGCATGGTAAATAAAGTTATATAGGCCATGTGTGGTACGAGATGCCCTGTCTAATGTGAAATGTAATGCAATGGTATGTGCACAAATTTTCCCCCCATTGTAGAAATGCGCCCTGGTGAAATGTCGCATTTAAAATGGATGCCATTGCTATGTATTTTGCCACTGGACTGCAGTGGGTTAGCGGTCTAGTTGTTTGGTACCCAGCCATCCCACCTTTTGGAACGAAAGTCTGGCACCCAGGGTGCTCTACTCCTCCCCCTGAGCCAGTTTGAGCCAGTTTGCCAGAAGATTCTAGAAGCTTCTGGCAGTGCCTGGAAGGTCGGGTGAGGGGCATATAAATAAGGGGGTTGTGCCACCATGTGCTGAGACAGAGCAGGGACAGGAACGTGAGGGGACCTGCTGCCAGGGTATACCGCCACTTGTTCCTGTGTGCTGGACCCTGCACCTATCTAGGACCCCTCTACTGTCCCCAGGGCTAGTGGAAGCCCCACTGCAGGAGTTCAGGCTGCTGTGTAGGAGGAGGGCCACGCTACAGTGGAGAATGGTGAAAGCCTACCACCCTGTTTTGATGAGTTCCCACTAACTGCTGACCTTGCCCAGTAGTGCCTGCTGCTCTGTTCCCCGGCCCTTGAGGAAGAAAGGAGTGCCAGCCTAGGTCCCTGAGGCTGCTGGGACCTTGCACCACACGAGCGCTATATCTCAGAGTGCCTGGAAAGGAGGGAGCACCTTGGACTGGACCCCCCAGGAGGTGAAAAGCATTACCCTGGGGCCTCTGGGGCTTGCTGTGGGGACTGTCCCCCCCTTGCACTGTGCTAATGGAAGCGCTGCCTGTCAGGGCTGGAGAACCCCAAGGTGAAGCGTTGTGCCCCTTGAAGCTGTGCTCCAAGCGCTGTCTTTGCCCAGTACCCGCTGTGCTATTCAAACGAGCTACAGCGCTGGATTCTGCCACCCCGGTGCCTAGAAGAAGCGGGTGCCTACCCCATGTGAGGAAGCTATGCTGTGGTAGCCTGATCGCAGGTTCCTACCCCGCTTCAGGAGTAATATATAAAAGGGTGCCCACCCCGCAGGATTGCCGCCTGGAAGCACCGCCGTGGCCTGGGAGAACGGCCGACTGCTGAATCAGCAGGAGCCTACCCCGCATGGGCACTTTTGTCTAGAGGGAGACTACCCCTCATTGTCGTGGAAATCACCGCATGGCCTGAGGTAAAGAAGAAGTGGGACCCTTACCGCGATCACCGCTGTGGGCCCGGTCCAGCCAACGAAGAGGCGCTGCCCTGAAGTGCGCCTGAAGGCCAGAATTAACCCCATGACCTCTGGGTCGCTGACCAAGGGAGAGCCGCATGTGCCTGGTCCCCCGCGGCAGCCCCCGGAGCAAGGAGAGAGCCGCCGCTGCATTGAGGAGGCCCGCGTCGGGCCTGGTGAAGCGGAGGAGGGCGGTATCACGTGGCTGGGGTGCCGACCACGTCACTGGCCACGCACCCCAGCCCGCCGGCTGAGAAGCAGGAAGGGGGCCCGGGTGAAGCCGTAGGAAGCGCCGGACAGGGCTCTCGTGTGCTGCTGAGGGCCCCGCGAGTCAAGCGCTGTGCTGCCGGAAGTCCGGTGGTGTAGCATGAGGGACAGGAGTCCCGGAATCCCACCAACCGGCATCCGCAAAGCGGGAGAGTGATCCGCCCCCCCAAGGCAAGACTCTGAGTGAAGGGAGGAGTGGGCTGCCTGGGGGCAGGGGCGCCCTGCGTCTGCCAGTGCCGGCGTTGCTGTAGCATCGGACTACCCCCACAAGGAATGTCTGGTGAGTCAGGGGATCCTGTGGAGGCCTGACCGCTAGACCCCAGACTCTTTGACGCTCAACCCCAGACTCCCAGACGCTCAGAGGGACTGTCTGCGAACTGCCCCTGCTGTCGGGCCCTCTTCAAATCTACACTGAATCTCCGCCTGGAAAGTGTTAGCTGCCCTTGCAGACAGGTCGGAATAAAGCAGGTTGCCCTTAGTGAATATCTTTGCGTAGGGCATAATCCATTATTGCAGATATAATTCCCCTGAGCTTGGTCATTGGATCTACCTGTACAAGTGGGCCTAAGGGCACGCCCTCCATAGAGGTTTGCTTAAGTGTGCCGGCAAGGAACATGTGCCTAGGGATGATTTATTAAATGATGCACCCATGTTGAGGAGAATGCCCCAATGTCCCTCTGCTTATGCCTATTTTGCCTTTATGGGTAATGAAGCTACTGCTAAAGTTATGCCTCTCTGTTCCTATGCTTTGGGGCTAATGAGGTATAGTGAGTTATATGCCTACTCATAGTTTAAATCAAATGTGTTCTGCTCATACTATCGTACCTGGTGTTTTCCTAAGGTTATGCCCACGGTTGATGGATTCCTTCCTTATGATTTAGGTCTATGCCTGATGCTAATGCAAGTCATGTTGTGTTTGTATACCTAATGTTTTATTTTATGCTGAATGCATACTACTAAGGTTATGCCAAGAGTTACTGCCTATGTCTTCCTTGCATCCTTGACCCTAATGGACTTACCCTTTTCTTCTTTTTTCCCTTACCCTGTAAATAATCCCCCTTGTATATATTGCCCTGGCGCCAGTTGGCGCAGTATCGTGATTACTGTGTTTGCTTTTGCAGATTGGAAACAATACAAGAGTTATTCTTTTTCAACCAGAACTGGTGTCGTGTCTCTTTTTGTGATGTGCCTAGTGTGTCTTCTGTGGGTACTGCGTGGATGCTTCACACATGTCCTCAGGAGTTTTGCCTGCCCACTCTGCACCATATTACCCCCGTAGATTTGGTCACCCCATTTCTAACACACAGCCTGGCTGCAAAGCAGCGGAAAGACCGTCCGCCCACACGGCTGCGCTTGAACCGAGGGACAACAGCCAGATGTTGTCCTGCCGAGCGCAACCGGCGGGAGGGAACATAAGCCATAGCTGTACTGTACAGTTGCTATAAAAGCATATAATATGGTATAGTGTACCCTTTTTTTTCTTTAACTAATCTGTCGACTGCAACAAACATAAATAAAAAACATCACCATTTGCAATGACAATTCCTCCAACTCCAACAAATGAGAAACCTATTGCATTTCAAATGTGTGACACTATTGTAAGGACTAGCTTTCCCATAAACTATCATGTAGAGCTGCCTTGTAACATTTTACAAGTGTAACTTTCAAAAGGGAATGGCTAGAGATTTGGAGTTTGGACTATCTGAGCTCAGAATTTAAAAGCACTTAGTTTAGTGCAGGTGGTTTTTAAATTGTGTGTTTGAAATGTCACTTTTAGAAAGTGATTGTAAGTACATGTGGCACGTGCCTTACCTGCCAATCAGTCGCACACCCTCATTAACAATTCATCCTATATCCACGTTTAATCCATGTTGTTAAAAATATGGATTAAACGTGGTGTATCACATGAATTTGGGTTATTGTGAGAACCAGGCTGTGCGACTGATTGGCAGGTAAGGCACGTGCCACATGAACTGCCAATCAATGGTCCATGTTACTTGGGGCAGACCACCGCAGCAGTCTGCATGCCACAACACAGTTAGGGGCAGTTTGAAGATGAATATAAAGAGGTTGTGCATTCTAACACCTTGTTCAATTTTAGAAAGTGGGCATTTACTTGTTTAACCATCTTGTGCCTCTGCCTACCTGTGGAATCAATGTCTGCTTTAGACTGACGGGGGCCTGTTTGTGCATTCACTCTAGACAGTCACACAAATGGAATTAAGGTGCGCTCTGCATATCCTGATGGCCCATCACCATGCTGATGGGCTCTCCTGAGCTAGAGTTGTGGGAGGAGCTGTCATCTGCACCTGAATAGGCTATGCTGGGCCTCTCACAATGCTTTTCCAACCTCAGGAGTGTGTCTGGAGCCAAGAAAAGACAGGACAAGAGCGTGTGCACAACGATGATAGTCCTTTGAAGAATTCCTACTTCAAAAGCCAAAAGAGGTATACGTATTAGATCTAAAACCCCAGACTTTTATAACACTTCTGGATCAAGAGGAACCTCTGCCAAGAAGAAGAACTGTTAGGAGTACTGCCCCTTTGGTTCAAGTCTCAGGGCCATCAAAGACTTCATTTGCAACATCTCTGAGCTCCACTGCTTGGTGTTCAGACCTGACTTCTGTTGCCAATTCCAGGTCTGGGTTCTTGGTGGTTGTTTCTGATGCACAGACCTGCTGGGAACCCTTAAAATCGATGCATTGTCATTCCAGCACCTGTTTGTCCGATGCAGCACTGCCGTGCGGGGAAAGGTTCCATGCACTGCCGCTGTGCGGCTGAAGATATCAATGCAGTGCCTGTCAGTGTCTGGAGAAACTGCATCTGCCCGAGTTAAGCACACCATGTCTCTGAAGTTCAAGACCGCTACACTGACTCCAATGCAGGCCCTGCTCTGCAGCTGAAAAAATCAATGCAACATGGGAGCGCACGTGAAAAAATCGATTCAATGATTGTTTTGCTGAAGCCGCATTGACCTCCAGGGCATCCAGATTTCCACACATCGAACCTGTGCACCAAGTTTTTCAGATGCATCACCCACAGACCAGAACCATCTCAGAATCAACTCATCGCTTCCCCCTGCTCTCCAGGTTCGATGCAACATTTCTCTTTTTTGCTGCAGAACTGATGCATCACCTTCCCAAAGACTCAGGAATCTACGCATCGCTGTGTTTTTCGATGCTTCCCTCCTCTGCAGCTATATTTCCTTGTGAATTTTTATGCATTTGAGGTACTGTGTGCAAAATCACCACATCCATAGAGTTCTATGGACAGAATTGCTTGAAACCTTTTAAAAGTCATATTTTGAGTTGTGTATGTTGGATTTTTGTTGTTGTGGTTTGTTTGGTTTAGATAAAGATACTTTATTTTTCTAAACTGGTGTGGTGGCCTTTTGTAGTGTTTTCACTGTATTACTGTGTGTTATGTACAAATATTTTACACATTGCCTCTTAGATAAGCCTAACTGCTTGTGCAAAGTTACAAAGGGGAAGAGCAGGGGTTATCTGGGTGTGAAACTAATTTATTATGACCAGAATGAAGGGTCCCTACTTGGACAGGGTGCAAGGTACTGCCAACTAGATTCCCCCATTTCAAGTCAAGTCAAGTCAAATATACTTTATTTCGGCATGCATGCCATAAAAGTTGCCACAATTACAGTTTGACACCATGACCAACCTTTAAAGCCACAATAATTGACTTTAAATAGATAGCGACAATAAATTAATATAAAATCAAAATGCACAAACCCTTGTTTACGCAAGTGTTCAAATTATGAGTTTGGCTGTATTTAATGCACCTGATAACTATTGGATGCGTTAAATACCTCAACTTTCGTTACATTTCTGCAGGTCGAATCCTACCAAAACTGAATGTGGGAACATCATACAGTATGTACTGTACCAAACTGTACCATGCAGGTTTTGGTGCATTAAACACCAAAATCTGCATGTTGGTCCCCACAAACTCATAATTTCCAGTGTCTATCCTCCTACAGCAGATCATTAACTGTCTGAAGCTTTCAATGACACAATATCGTTGAAACAAATATTGTAGCAAAAAAAGCAAACATTTTTTTAATTACCATCCTATACTTTATTAAAACAATCGCTTAAATTGATGACCAAAATATTTGTTAAAAATATTAATTTCTACTAATATCAACACCACAAATATCAGAAACAAAAACATTTTTACCTTTAATTAGTTGCATATAATGTAAAAAATATCAAAATACTACTATCCACTACTGTAGAATTGCATAGAATAAAGCCAAATTTGAGAAAATACTAATTATCTCAGGGAAACTCTATTTTACTTTAAAATAAAATTAATGAAAATCAACATAAATTAATGAATCATCTACCTACATCATTTAAATAACATACTATTAGAATAAACATTCAACAAATAAAATCAAATAAAAATATTCAACAATACAGAAAATAATAAACAAATAAACAATTAATACAATGAATATGATAGGACAAATAAACATTAATATATATAAAATTGAACATAAAAATGGTCCAAAACAACACAAAAAAGAACCATTCATTAAACCTTAAAAAACTGAAACACTGGGAGGCATGGCCTGGCAAGATGGCCGATTGGATGCCCTTAGGCAGAGCCTAAGGGCATACAATTCTACATAATCCATATAATGAAATAGACATCCTGTAATAGAATCAGAAAGAGATTACCTTTGAGATATCCTGGCCCCCCTCCTGGGCAAATCAGAACGGAATCCAGCGCCCATAGCAGGGAGACAAACACCGTGAGATGAAGGCCGTGCTGCAGACAACCAGGCTGCAGGGACGCAGCACTCAAGCCCGAAATCGAGTGTTGCGACCTCTGGGAGCAACGCTGAGACGGGCGATAAGTGGAACCGGCAGTGTTGAGGCACCAGGGCAGAGGGTCTGGGAGATTTGACTGACCCAGAGAGGTTCTCTTTCCCGACCTGCTTCCCACTTGCACCCACGGGAGATGGGGCCTGAGTGCCGAATCACAGCAGACGGAGGATCGGCCTGATACATCTTCCCGAAGACAGCTCCGGCGTGAGAAGGACCGGAATGATTGACATCGGGCTGCGGGAGGAGCCGGTGATGAGGGAGCAGCAAGGGCCGAGTCTCATGGGGCAGTGTTGAGAGAAACTTCCCCACCCAATCTATCTACTGCCGAGGGCTGACTCGGAGGACGAGGGAGCTCTCGGGGTGCGACACACTGCGGCCCCAGCGGAGAGGAGGGTTGCTGTCCCCAGGGCACCACAGCAGAGAGTTATGAGACAGACCCAGGAAGCAGAGAATGCGCAAGAACCCTCGAGAGCAAATGGCAACAATACAGGTCACACACAATGCCTTGGAGAGAAAAATAGACACAGTATCTATCGAAGTGGGCCTGCTCTGTGCGGATATTCGTAAGGTCTCGGAGAAGGTTACAGTACATGAACACAGGATTGAGGAGGTCTTGTGGGAGGTCAGTGCCCTTAAGGATCAGGTCAGGAAACTCACAAATCTGACAGTAACACTGGAAAACCGGGCAGAAGATGCTGAATGTAGATCTAAATAGAATAATTTATGCTTTTAGGGGTTCCCGGAAGGAGCGGGAGGAAGGAATCCTTTGTCGAAGAATGGATACGTAACACCCTGAGGCCGATAGGACTGTCACTGATGTTTGCAGTGAAAAGGGTACATAGGGTATTGGTGAGGAGGCCCCTTCTGGGGGTGCCATCTCGGGCTGTAATTGCACGCATTTTCAATTACCGTGACCGGGACTGTATCCTTAGAGCGGCACAAGAAGCTGGTGCCTTACAGTTCAAAAATCACAACATCACGATATTTCCGGATTAAACGCGGAAGGAGCAGGCACAATGCAAGTCATTTGTGGAAGCTAAACAGAAACTCAAGGCAATGGGACTACAATGCATGCTTATGTTCCCGGCCAAAGCAAAACCAAAGGGGATGATGGACGGATTGCTGAACATTGCAAGCACTCACCCCCAGTCAACTGATCTGGGTTCAATTCATCATCATTCTTTAGCTCATTCCTCCACCCCAGTTCAGACATGGCTATATGCAAATCAGTCTGACCCAGTGCATCATGGGAACAGTCCAGCCTGAAGTGCCAAGCCATGTCTTCCGTGGACCGTAGCACAAGGCAAAATGCATTTCATCAAGAGGCCTGAGGACGTATGGGCCTGACTTGAAGCCTGGGACAAGCTGCTAATGAGGAAAAGGGGCACTCAGAAAACAGACAGGAAGCGTAAAGGAGGAGACCGAAGAGTTGAGAACTGGAATGTGTCCCCTGGAATTTCGACCAGAGAGAATATGGAGACCACTTGGATAGAGGTCCAGGAAGATGACTCTCTATTGGTGGTTCAAGCAGGGGAAGCGGAGAGCGATATGAAACAAGGAGACAATGCCAAAGATTTGATGCAAGTGACGCCAGAACCGGTAGTCCGATAGGAAGAAAGCTGAACACCGCTTCAGACATTTTGGACTGAGAAAACACAGGAGGTACAACATTGGACACTGGGGAGGGGTGCCTGAATACCACAGATCGAGAAGTAGGAGCATCGGGGACTTGTGGGAAAATGGAGTGAACATACATGCAAAAGGTAATTGATGGGACTTATGCTGTTGGGAAATGTTTGGGAAACTGAAGCAAGATCCGGTGGGGTCTCTAACTCTCCCCTTGAAGGAGGGGGAGCCAGCTGGTCACCTTACCTCTGCATGAGGGAAGAAAATATAGGAGACAGCTGGTGTAGGAGGAATTTTTTTCTCTGTATCACAGGAGGACATATGGGGGCTCTGAGCACTCGATGCCCAAAGTGGTGGGCGATCATTTAAGTTTTAGCTGCTATGTTCCCATGATGGTTCGGGGAGGGAAGGGGCGGGGATACGCATGTTGGTAAAGGGTATGAGTTATACAGAGTGTTGCAGTGCACAACCTATGAGGTTGAGAGAAGTGGGAGCAATGGAAAACAGATGGGAGCAAGTTTAGACATATAGGGAGGACCCCTGCACAGCAGGGAAGAATACGGGTGGGAATGCTGCAGCTATTACACAATGAGCCAATATACTCTTGTGGAATGTCAGGGGCATGGGTACTTATGTGAAGAGGCATAGAATACACTCACACCTGAAACACACAGCAGTGAGCATAGCCTGTATTTAGGAAACCAACCTTACAGAGGAAAAAGCCCGGAAGCTACAGAAAAAATGGAGCGGACAGTTATACTTGTCTTATATTCCTCCTATGCACGGGAGTGGCAATCTGGGTGGATCCTGGGATCCCATTTTGCCTGATGAATTTGGAGGCAGACACACAGGGAAGATATATATTGGTGCAGGGAGCGCTAAACGGCACAGACATGACTATATGCATTGTATACGCGCCAATGTGGACGACAGGGAGTTTTTTCCTCGACTGCAAAATATGATCACAAACAACATGATAGAAAGACTGGTCTGACTGGGGGACTTGAATTGTGAAATGGATGCTAGTATGAATAGATCACCCCGAGTCCTAGGACTAATCCAGGCATGGTAAACACACTCAAAGATGTAATGCAAAACCTAGGTTGTAAGGACCTATGGAAGGAACTATACCTGACTTGACAGGAATATTCATGTTACACTGCAACCCACAACACATATAGGAGACTGGACAAAGCACTTGTAAGGAACACATACAGGCGGAAACACATCGAGTAGGGTATTTGGGCAGGTACTTTTCTGATCATTCCCTGCTATTGCTAGAATGGGGGTGAATGAAAGCGGTACAGGGAAGTGGAACTTGGAGAATGCAA
This sequence comes from Lissotriton vulgaris, assembly GCF_964263255.1. NCBI lineage: Eukaryota > Metazoa > Chordata > Amphibia > Caudata > Salamandridae > Lissotriton > Lissotriton vulgaris. Next base: position 244,827 of record NW_028254280.1, on the reverse strand, counting down.
CCTGACATGCTAACGGATGCACCCTTTTGACAGGATTTAGATGATAAAATCACCAAGTATATTGAGGGGAATTTTGGCACAGCTACAAGCTGGGGCACGGAATGGGAAGCACTAAAGGCGGTGATCTGGGAGGAATGCATGGGCAAGATGTGTAGAGTAAGGAGACAGTTACAAGCAAAGTTGAAGAGTTTGAAAGTAGAATTGAGGGAGGTGCAGCAGAGTAGGGCTACAGGCGGAACAATGAGGACAATGAGCTCAGGGTGCGGAGACAGCTGGACAACATGTGGGATAGAATGGATAAATTTACACGCAGGGACTACAGGCAACTTCTGCATGGTGAGTGAGATAAGCCCAGTAGAATGCTTGCGTGGCTACTCAAACGAGAAATGGCCAGGGATCCCATAGTATTACTGCGGAGGATGCACAAAACAATAGCCACTACACAGATTGAAAAAACGACATTCTAAAAGAACACCTCTAAGAAGTCTACATGGGGGAGCGGAGCTGATGGAAGGGGAACTTGTGGAATATCTGGAGGGGGCGGTACTTCCCAGACAAGAAAGGCAGGTTAGCGATGAAATTGAAGTGGACTTTATATTAGAGGAAGTAAAAGAAGCAATCAAGGGACTAAACAGGGGTAAGACCCCGGGAAACAATGGATTCCCCATAGAGTTCTACCAGACATATATGGAGCAGCTGGCAGGGCAACAATTAGAGGAAAATAGAGAAGTGGGACAGAATGGAATAATGCCTCAGACAGTCTAGGAAGGAGTGATTTGCATGGTGCCCAAACCCTGGGAGGATGCAACGGACCCGGCGGCATACCGACCTCTAACAATGCTGAATGTAGGTAGCAAGGTATTATGCAAGATATTATCAGGGAGAGTGACAGGCGTACTCAGGAAACTAGTGCATGAAGACAAGTGTGGATAATTCCCGGGACGGAGCATGGCATTGAAACTGCCTAGGCTGGCACATGTGATGCATGCAGTGAAAGGTAGTCAGGAAGAACTAGCACTTCTGTCTGTGGATATTACAAAGACCTTTGACATGGTAGAATAGACATATCTACAGTGGGTACTGCAGCACATGGCCTGAGGCCCAAGATTTTGTCACTGGGTTAGAGTATTATAAACTTCCCCTATAGTACTGGTGCATAGTAGAGGCATCCTGTCAGAAGGTCGGGAGGTGAGGAGGGGCACGAGGCAGGGCTGCCTACTCTCCCCACTGTTATTTACAATGGCAATGGAAGCCCTGGTGGTATTTTTGAGTAAGGAAGAGGAGGAGAAGATGAAGATAAGGGTAGAAGAGAGGACACACCTAATCTCGCTATACGCGGATGATGTGATATTCTACCTAATTGAGTCCCACAGCTCCTGCAACATTTGGACAAGTTCAGTATAGTCACTGGTTTGCCCATAACAGAAAATGTTATTATTTCCCCTGGGATGGCTGGCAGGGAAAGGAGGTAACACAGCTGCCACAGGTGGGTCTGCGATGGTAGGTATCGTCTTTCAGATACTTGGGGGTTATAATAGGCCATAGTATCGAGGACAAGGAGCACTTAGTGGTAAACCCGATGACTTTGGACCTGGCTCGGTCCATTGAGTTCTGGATTACACTGCTGCTCTCCACTATGTGGAGGGTGGAAGTAGCTAAGAGGGTGTTCCTCCCAAGGTGCCTGTATACGGTCCAGAATGTAATGTATATTCTTCCCTGTAGTGTGTTCCGAGAATTTGATAGTCTCTTGATCCAGCTGGAATGGGCAGGAAAAACCAGCAGGGTAGAACTGCTGCAGGAAATAGCCACTACAATGATGCTGTTTCCAGGCATACCTTTAACCACGCATGCATTACAACGCAAGTGTCGTTACCACGTATAGCCTTTACCACACATTCCTTTACTACGAGATACGTAGTAAAGGCATGTGTGTTAATGGTACAATTAAAAAAGAGGGATTGCCCCCCCCCCCCAATAAAGGCACCTGTTTAATAAAGGGGGCTTGGGGGCTCCCCCCCCCCAAAAAAAAACGCACCTGCATAACAATGAGTGAAGAAATGAAATCTGCTGTAAATGCACGGCACAGCAGCAGTTATAAACCTTTCTGCAATAAGCATGGTTGGTGCCTTCAAAATGTAAAGGGTGCGCTGGCCCTTCGTGGACACCATACTGCAGAGACTTTAATATCAATCAATAACTAGACTCAATACATGTTTTAAGGGACTAGACTTGGGAGTAGCAAAGGTAGCGATTGGTTGCTTCAAGTCCAGCGAGACCGATGCCAGTCAGAGAGTCCTGCCCTATTATTCAGTGGGAAAACGTTGGGCGAGGCCAAATTTTTTCCTTTCCATCTAGCGGGATGGAAATTCTAGGCTGCGTTTAATTTGTAAACGGTCAGTGGTTGGGGCTATGCAAATTGTAAACCGAGACGCATCTCATACAACCGATAGATTCATGCCACAGGTTTAGTGGTCGGAGCAGATGGTACCCCACAAATAATTTATGTGTGTCCAAATTTGCCCACGGTCTATTGATATCCCTTTACAGTGTTTGTGGGAGAGAGAGGAGCAGTTAAAAGGATTTTGGGGCACGGATAAAAGAAAACCTTTACCAAGAATATGCCATTATCATGCATGGTTTTAAAACGAAAATCGTTGTAAAGGTATGCGTGGTAAAGGCATTTTCGTGGTAAAGGTTATGCGTGGTAATGGTATTTGCGTTGTAACGCATGCCTGGTAAAGGCATGCGTTGCAACTGAATGCGCTCTAACGTCATACAACCACTGCTGCAGCCGAAACATGATACACGGGAAGGGGGAATGGGTCTTCCAGATTTGGGATTGTATTATTATGCCTCCAAACTACAATATGTGGCGCAATGGGCCTCTGAAGAGGATAGCGCTGAGAAGCGAATGCTGAGGGGAACATATGGAACGCTCTTACTGATGGAATTATTCATGCTGAGAAACAAGGTGCTTTCCTATATAGAAAGCTGAGGGAGGACAGAGGAGTGAGGGAAATACCGGCCAGAAGCCCATGGGAGGAGGATTTAGGAGACCCCTTTGAAGACACTGAATGGAGTGCAGCATGTAAACTGGTTCGGACTGTGTCAAGTAATGCACGCTTCAGGTTGATGCACTTTAAATATATGCATCAAACATATATGACACTGATCAAACTTAGCAGAATATATGTGGGAAGGAGGGCGGTTTGCCCCAGATGTGGGGTGGATAGAGCCTTGTTCTTCCACATGGCATTGGAATGCCAGGCAGTCCTACAGTACATGCAGGAAGTGGCGGAACAAATGAGGGGGGTGACCCGGCTAATCCGGGAGGCAAAATCGAGGGTATGCCTGTTGGGAATAGTTAAGAAACCCAAAGAGGGCACAATAGGCTGGAAATTTCTGCAGTTAGTGTTGGGGCTGGCAAAAAGGAGGGTGGCTATATGATGGATGAGCTTCTGCATCCTCCTGTTTCCAGTTTGATCCAGTTCCGCCGCATCCCTCGTGCCTAAGCGCTTCCTGTGGGTGAATGCCTGCACTTTACACAACAGACAGATAGATCCTAACTGCACTTCCTCGCCCGAAGACCGAGCGAGCAAAGCTGGGGATGCAAAAATCCACCCTTGCCTGCACGCTACCTGCCGCCCACGGAGGGCTCCTTCGGTGACCCACGCGCCTGGGACTCAATTTCCCAGAGTCCCCTGTGAGGCGCACTACCACCGCGTCAATTCTCTGCGCCTGGGGGCTCCTTAAATCACCTGCAGTGCTCCCGCAGCGCGTGACGTAGAAATCCACCCTTGCCTGCACGCTACATGCCGCCCACGGAGGGCTCCTTCGGTGACCCACGAGCCCGGGACTTATTTTTCCAGAGTCCCCTGGGAGGCGCACGACCACCGTGTCACTTCTCAGGGCCTTGGGGTGCCTTAAATCATCTGCAATGCTCCCGCAGCGCAGGACGCAGAAATCCACCCTTGCCTGCATGCTACCTGCCGTCCACGGAGGGCTCCTTCGGTGACCCATGAGCCCGGGACTCAATTTCCCAGAGTCCCCTCGGAGGCGCACTACCACCGCGTCACTTTTTTGCCCCTCGGTGGGCACCTTAAATCACCTGCAGTGTTCCTGCGCTGCGGGATGCAGAAATCCACCCTTGCCTGCATGCTACCTGCCGCCCACGGAGGGCTCCTTCGGTGACTCACTCACCCGGGACTCAATTTCCCAGGGTCCCCTGTGAGGCGCACTACCACAGCATCACTTCTCTGCTCCTGGGGGCACCTTAAATCACCTGCAGTGCTCCCGCAGTGTGGGACACAAAAATCCACCCTTGCTTGCACGGTACCTGCCGCCCCTGCAGGGCTCCTTTCGTGACCCACGTGCCCTGGACTTAATTTCCCAGAGTCCCCTGGGAGGTGCACTACCACAGCGTTACTTCTCTGCACTGAGGGGCGCCTTAAATCACCTGCAGTGCTCCCGTAGCGCGGAACGCACTCGGGCGTGTCCGGGCCAAAGGCGGGCTCAGGCCCCCGCCCGTCATTGACCGGAAGAGGTCGGGCTGGGCCACATCCCTTTCATCTGCCATAACACAAGGTATCTGTTTCTATTCCTCTTCGCAAAGTGTTGAAACGATGGCAAGGAAAAGGAGCATTAAAGATAAGGTCAGCGGGGGGCTGTCACAACTTTTACTCTACCCACAGTTGTTGAAAATCCCAGCAACAATGGCCGCAGGCCAGAAAAATCGAATCTTTCCCAGAATCAAGCTGAGCAACCATCTTCTTTGAACCTCAACCCCCCTCCAGCAGCCGCTCCACAGAATCAACCTGAGGAACTGTCTTCTGTGACTCTCAACCCCCCTCCAGCAGCCACTCCACTGGCCCTCGTTTTGGTAAACGTACCCCCGCTCAGAAGAGAGAAGTCTGAGTTTACTATAAACCTAATAAATAAATGTCTCCATTGGCTCTTAAACAATATGAACATCACCGAAAAGGGGACATGCATGTTGGCAAGTGAAATAATTATGTCAAGGAGAGTAAACTGGGTTCGAAATTAAAAAGAACTGTTTTATGGAGACTGTATTATTATACATTTTGCTTATCTTCATGTACTGCCCAATTTGTTGCCTAATTTCTATCCCCCCCAGCACAGGAACTCACGGATAATCCCCCTAACCCTACTTCTATGATAATCCCATCTCTCAAAGTTCTAGAGTGAATAGGGATATTATTCCACAGCTTTCACAAGGAGGGAGGGGGCGTGCAACCCCTGTGATATCAGGGGCAATTCCCTTGGGCAACAGATTTGAGGCCTTATCATCTCTTGAAGAATGCGACTGACTACCAGCGGGTAGGAGTTGTAGTCCTTTGTTGAACCTACACTTGGTCTGTCCCCCAATGAAACAAAATATTCACAGATTACCGTCCTTAAGTAACACTGAGACCAGCGCTTCCTTTGAGACAAACATAGAAATAAAATTGCGAGTGCCGCCTTATGAGCATGAGCCTAAATTGCAGCCAACCCGTCCGCTGAGCACACCTAATGGAACTCCCACTGAGGCCAAACTAAAGGGCCTATTAGGATGGCGGATGGACCTGCGTCCGTCCGCCACCCCAGAGGAGGAGGGACCATCCACAGGGGCAGCGGAGGTCTCTCCGTGCAAATTAGGATGTGACCACCACCCTGGCGGTCACATCCTGTATTTTTAACATTGCGGTGGGTGCTGCTTGAAGCAGCACACGCCGGAATGTTGAAAAATGCATGTTTACCTTTGCATGCACGAAGCTGCAGGCACCGCGTGGTGCCTGCCGCTTCGTGCACGCAAAGGCAGGGGGGTACCATAGGTACCCCCATGTGCACCCCCACGCCCCCCCTTCACCCCTGGGGGCCCACAACGGGCCGCCAAAGAAAACACCGTATGCCTTTCCATGGCGGAAATGCCGCCGTGGAAAGAAATGGGAGTGCTGCCATCCTAATATGGCTGGCAGTGTCTGATAGGCACCACCAGCCATGTTAGAGCTTTTCCACCGCGGTCGGAAGGCGACCGCGGCAGAAAAGCGGCGGACAGAAAAAAGATGCCCCGGCCATCCTAATCTGGCGGGGGGTTTTTGCTCAGTCCGCAGCAGTTAATCTGCATCCTCTCGGCCGGTGGTGGCTTCGGCCAGCCCGGAGGATGCGGATTATCCGCTATGATAATCGGCCTGTGAGTATCCAACAAGGCAGCTCTAAGGCTGTATCTACATCTGCACCCCCTCTAGTGATTGATCCACCAGGGAGTGCCAAAACCACTCATAACCTAAAACAACTTTCATTACTATCATGGAACATTGCTGGTCTGAGTGGTAGGATGAGCTCCTTCAATTGGCAACAATTTATAGAACTATATGACATATATCTCTTTCAGGAGACATGGCTACTCACCCCAATGTATTACCCAGGCTACCTCAACTTTTACATAGTTGCCACCAAGGGAAGTAAGAGCCGCCCGGCAGGAGGACACACTCTCTGGGTACGGCAAGATTGTGGCTTTAAAATTCCTCCCTTGGCTACCCAGAGGAATGATATCCTTGTGCTACGTCTTATTATGAGTCCTACAATCAATATAGACATTTACAATGTATTTGCTAGGGGTATAGCAGGGGGAAAAAGCTCAAATGTTCTATTGTCTCTGGAGGAACTACTTGATGGATATTCCCAGGACCCAGTGATCGTGGTCGCTGGTGATTTTAACACAACCTTTGAAACACTGGACCCTGGAGAATCTAATCTTGTATTTGATGAGGATGAAAGGTGGTGTATTCCTAGTTTGAACTTACCCCGAGTGCGCAAATGGACGGATGCAGCTATCCAGTTAAAGGGACCCTGTTTAGAGAAAGGGCTAAGTGCAGCAAATGGGCATACACCCTCGGACTCCCATGGAGCTTACACCTTTTATATTGGTCGATCTAAAAGCAGAATAGACTATCTGTTTGTGAATCTTAAATTTTGGCACCTCTTAAAGGATATGTATGCCAAGGATCGCATCGAAATTGATCACAACCCTCTATGTCCTACCTTTGCACTCCAGACCCACCATAATTTAAATAATTATGGAGACAGAACCACCAGACTTGATTTGTTCTGCTCGAATAACCCTCACCAATTGAAATGGGCAAAACTTGTCTAGAGCCCAGAAACATTGACAGCCATCAATGAAGATTTGATTAGTACCTTAGCCAGCCTTGAGTCTGGAAGGCAAAAGCGTGTAGACTTTTTGGGCGAAATGACTGTAATCCATAATATCTTCTTCTCAAGGCTACGCACCCATTTTGTTGGAGGAACCTCAAGTGTAAAACCACTGCACAGATGACTTCATGGTATATTGAGCCCTGTAGAGTGGCACGGGATAGATTAGGGTTTGAGCTGAAACTAAGGAACCCCGAGAGAGTCCGAGAGGCATGTAATGACTATAGAAGGGTCCAGGCTTTAGCTAAAAAAGTTTGATGAGAACAGGTGGCTGGACTTAAAAGCGACGTGCACAAATAGAGACTCTAAACAGTTTTGGAAACTTGTCAAATGGTGCAATGGGGGCCATTCGGAACGCCCTCAGAACTATGTTGACAAACACGAGTGGGTGGACTTTTTTAAACATCAGTATGCCAGCAAGGAAGGTAGAGCGAGAGCATTCAAGGTAATTGAGTTCATAGTTTTTAAAGATGCCCCCTTCCTACCGGTAGATGCAGAGAGAGTGCTGGGAGCTGTATCCGAGGGTAGAGCTCCAGGTATTGATGGAATCCCCGCGGATCTTTTTTTAAACAACAAATCTAATTGGGTCAAGTATATCACCATTCTGGCTAATGCCATCGCCCAAGGCGCCCAAGTCCCAACTTCATGGAAAGGGGCTGAAATTGTACCCATCTTTAAAAAAGAGGATAAGTGGAGACCAGAAAATTACAGGCCCATAAGCTTGATAGACTGATTACAAAAGGTTGTGGGCCAGGTGTGGATAGATGAGCATTCAATCTTGTCACCCTTCCAGGCAGGCTTTCGGGCAAAAACAAGCACAATGGACCAGATCTTTTGTTTTATTACGCTATAGTGGCACACCGTGGTCCTGGGGAAAGGGTAGCTTTATGTCGATTTTGTTGACCTCAGGTCAGCTTTTGACCTAGTTCCTTGTAGTAAACTTTGGTCTATGCTATCTGAGCTGGGGAATGCAGCAGATCTAATAACATTAATTATATGTTTGCATGAAAATAACTTTGCCCACATAAGATGGGCTGATATGGGCAGTTTCACAGATTCATTTCCTGTGGGCAGAGTGTTCCGCCAAGGATGCGTGCTAGCACAAACACTATTTTCCCTTTATATCAATGGCATAGTGGACTCGTTTATGCATGTAGCTACAGATGCTCCAGTGGTGGCCAGTATCCATACACCTATTTTATTATTTGCTGATGATACTCTTATCAAAAACCCCCAGTGGTCTTCAACAAGCCCTGGGGTGTTTTAACGATTTCTGTATATTGTGGGGCCTTGAAGTCAATAACAATAAAATGAAATGTATGTCTTTTAACCAGCACAGATCCTTCAGGGGTGGTATAACGATGAATAACGTCCCCCTAGAACAGGTTAAGTCTTTTGTATACCTGGGCATCACATTACAAAAAGATATGGGATGGAAGGGTCAACTGGACATGTCTGCTCTAAAATTCTGTCAAAACGCGGGGGCTCTTAATACCCAGCATAGGCTGTCCTACACCAAACCCATAAGCCCGATCATACAAATATATGATTAAAAAATGTTGAGTTTCATGCTGTATGGAGCAGAGTTGTGGGCCTTTGAGAATCTTAGGTTGATCTCTGTCCTTGAAACAAAGTTTTTAAGGAAAATTATAAGCGTCCCGCAAAGTACCCCCTTAGGCCCTTTGCTGTATGACCTTGGTAGGAAATTCGTAGTGGACCTGGCTAGACTTCGTCCAATTTGATATTGGCGGAGGCTATGGACAACAAAGGAATTAGAACACTATGCGTCAGGTATTATGGATGTCATCTTGACAGATACCCAACACAGAATTAAATGGTTTCGAGAAATTAAGTCCCTTCTCCAATTGATGGGTATGAGTGCCCTCTGGACTGATCCTGCTACTGCTTCCTTTCCCTCTAAAGAAGCACTAAAGGCAGAATACTGGGAAATGGGGTTCTGTAACACATATCGCAACCAATCCTCCTCATCTCTAACGGGGATGTATGACATCACAACGCATGCTTTTACATCGCATGCTTTTACATCGCAAGTTTTACAACGCATGCCTTTACAATGCATAGTGTTGAGGGGTGCTGGATAGTGAATAGTTTAATTTACTATTCCAACTCCAGTCCCCGTGGATAGTAGGGAAGGTGTTGGATAGTAAATTAAATCTGTTCCCTATCCTAGAGCGCCCCCCAGCGCAATGCGTTGTAATGGGTTGCATTGTAAAAGTTGCGATGTAAAAGCACTGCGTGCTAAAAGTTGCATTGTAAAGGATGTTTACCCTCTAACGGGTACATTTATGGAGTTTAAACCATTCCCCCGTTTTGAGGAATACTGGGACATTATCACAAAACCCTTTGACCGGAAATTATATTTCCAGCTCAGGGAAGGTACATTGCCAATTAGATCTTTCACTGCAAAGTGGGGCAAAGTTGAATGCGATAAATGCCCCTTTTGTCCAGAGAAAATTGAAACAGTAGTACACTACTAGTTTGCCCCGCATATATCATCCCTCGGCGTGTATGGCTAGGACCGATATGTAAATCACTGGGCCTTAGAAACTGTGCCCCGGCAATGAGAGTACTCTGCTTTCATTCCACACCATCCATCGCCATAGCAATGGCCAAATTCCTCAGTTGGTTATGGAGTATACGTATGAGCCACGTTGGTGGACTTTCAAGCTGAGTAATATCCAAATCCTTTTGCACATATCAAACAGACCCCAATTAACTACTCTGTATTATGACTGGATCTTTTTAAATATTTTTATATTTATTCTCTGTTTTGTATATACACATTGTATCTTTTAACAATTTATAAATTTAAGGTTTTTTAATGTATATCGATCTTCTTTTGCTATTATATGTATGTGCTTTAAGACCACATTGTCGTAATAAAGCTTTGTTTAATGGATGAGTGCATGGATATTCTCCATAGACCTATGGTGCAAGGACGTATTAGAATGGGCACGAGTGGACGAAATACATATGAAGAAGATCTGTAGGGAGGAAAATCTGGAGGACGACATAATCGAGTGGGCAGGGATTATGGGCAGCATGACTAGGAATAGAAGCAAGAGTGATGCAGACACGGAGGGAGGGGAGGATACACAATGACGAGACATCTCAGGAGCTACAGCTAAGTCAGTGCTAGCATGGGGGAGGTATAGTAGAGGCAATTCTCATGCATCAAAAGCAGGATCATAATTAGAACAGGTAATGAGCTGAACGTGGAGTTCTGTCCAAAGAATGTATTGCTCCAGAGGACATCAGAGAAAAGCGAATGGGAGGAGGGAGGCCGCACTGTACTGTAGAGGGGGAAAAAGACAGGGTTGGCTGAGGGGATTGTTAATATATAGTTCTTTGTTTGAAGTTATTATACAAATGTATATGTGTTAAATGTGATGCACAGATGTACATATATTTGAACAATGTAACTCTAATAATCTGATGAATCTGTGCCAAAAGAAGCTCAATAAAAAGATTTAATTTAAAAAAACTGAAACACTAATTAGCATCCACCCGTAAAGGTAATAACTGATGAAAACAAATCCAAAATAAATTAGCCCTAACCAAAATAAAACACTATAAAGCAAATTAACCATTAGAAATATTTATTTAATTAAAAATACAATAGAAAAGAAGCAGAAAAAGTCAATAATTACCACACCGAAAACACTACATTTGCAAGATTTCCAGCAGAATACCAAATAAGGAAGAAGATATAAAACTGCCTTCAAAAATAAGTAAAATGTTTAAATTAACATCATGAAAATTAAATTATGTTATAAACATTTAGTACAAAACTAAACACAATTCTCTATTTTTATGTATCTTACTAAACCTTTGGTACTACAGAAATATCTACAACCTACAGAACTGTTAATAAAATTCAATGATGGAGGGCCAGATGTACAATCATGTAATTTTGCGAGTCGCAAATTGCGCTCAATTGCGAGTTGCAATTTGTGACTTGCAAAATGACATGTACAACAGTGTCAGAGACACTGTTTGCAAATCTCAATGGGGTTGCAAATTGCATGCCTCATCAATATTATTGAGGCACTTGCAATTTATGACCGCATTGAGAATGGCTGGCCGGACTATATGCTGAGGGACGGGATGGCTACGGAGCTCCATGCCTCCGTGTAGCCATAGTGACCCGTTATCCCCCCCCCAGCAATGGCGGCATGCATTGAGCTGTCGAGTGCGGAGAGTGCATCGTACTACCTCTGCGGAGAACTGATGCAAGGATTCAGGTGGATGACCGCTTTTTGAATTAGCGGCGGTGACAATCCCCAAGCGGCTGCAAACTCCGACGGCGCAGGCTAGTAATGAGGAGGAGCAGATGAAGTTTTTGTGTGGCGGGAGTGGTGTTGGCAGTGCGGCGCGATTAAGCTGGGAGTGAGCGATCGCTCAGCCCCAATCGGTCTGGAGGAAGAAAAGGCCCGTCTAACCCCCCGGCGGCCGCTTGCAGGATGACAGTAGTGAGGAATTGAAATATGCCGTACGGAGGGGAAAAACAGAACACGGATTCAGGCGAGAAGACCCGATTGGCAAAAGGAGGTGAGGAGGGGCTGAATTGATTTGGGGAGTTATTTACAAGCTCAATTCCAGTACAGAGCAATAAAGAGCAAATTAAGCAAAATTATGTAAAATTGAAGAAAATTTGAAGAAGACAAGGACATGTGGCGGTAAAGAACAACAGCTTTTTATAGGTCATGTAATAAGGGAAAGAAAAATGGGTAAACCTCAGACAGATGGAAGTATTGTCAGTAAGCCCAGCAAAGCTGATATTGCGGCCCATCTTAAAGTAAAAACAAGTCAAGCATGTCAGGCTGCAAAGGATAGGAGCAGGGGGAATAACTCCATCTGCCCAGATCGAGAAACCACCTTGGTGAGCTCAGAGGATGAGCTCCCACCACCTCTACTTCCTTACAATGTGGGGGACAGGCTGATGTTGTGGAATCAGTGGCCATGCAGGCAAAAGATACACCAGAAGTATTTGATGCCCCAGCTGGGTCATCAAGTCTGGCACAAGATGGCCCGAAGAAAGGTGCAAAAGAAATGAAAGATTTTCCTTTGTTCATAAAGAAAAATACCCCAAAATCTTCAAACCCACAATCCTCCTCCTTAACTTCGGGCTCAGCCTCCAAGTCATCTAATGCTTCATTTCCAGACATGGGACAGGTCTCAACAGTATTAATACCTCCTAGAAACTCGGGATTCATGCAACAAATTCCTGAAATGAACTGTCCGGGGCCTCAGCAGCAACAGATGGACCAGACTCAAGCACAGTCTCATGTTCAAGTTTTGGCAGCACCCCTCATATCTTCAACCTTTCTGAATGAAGCAGAAAATGGAATATTTATTCTGGATCTATCTTCAGTGCAAGATCCAGCTGATAAAAGCAGGGAGTTAATGACGGAAACTTTGGGGAACCCGGTGGCATTACAATCAGTGGTATTACAACCCCTTTTAAAGCCTGTAGTTACAACAACTTCAGACAAGACCATCAGAGGTTCCATCGGTCTTATCAATTCCATCGGTACAGCTGGACTCTAAGGTAGGAAGTACGAGTGTTGATACCGATATCTTGTTCGAAAATTCCAGTCAAAGTTCAGAAACTAAGGGGAGGTATCAGCTAGACATCCAAGATATGCTGAATTTGATCCTAGTAGAAATCTGTGAAATGAAAAAAGCACAGCAAGTAGAGATTGCTGCCCTGCATTCGAGACTGGAGAAATTCAAAGAACCAATGTCTGGGCTGCCGAGTAGATTACAGGAGGCTGAGGCTAGAATTTTTGTATTCGAGTATCAAATGAATATGGCTATGGGAGAGGCCAAAGAGGCAGCAAAAAAGAAGAATTTTCTTGAGAGCAAATTGGAGGAACTCGAGAATCATTCTCGGAGGTCAAACCTCAGGATCGTTGGGGTCCCTGAAGGTATAGAAGGCTCCCAACCTATCCAATGGGTGAACTCATTTATCAAACAGAATGTATTGCCAGAGTTTGAGGGTAACCTCACTATTACAAGAGCTCTTCGAGGGACATTTTTTATATTTTCAGATCTAAAAGAAGCACAATTCCTCTTGAAGGAGATCTCAGCAGGGACTAGTACTTGAATAAACATATATGGATAGTTTCAACAATAGCAATAGTTAAGGATCCCCTCCTTTATAATGCAAGCTGGGCTTTATGCTCCTTAGAATGGTTTTATGATACTGAAGAGGATCTCTAGCCCTGCAGATTCACTATTTTTATTTTTCAATATTTCATTGATTTATTATTTATTATATGATGGGAAACTGTCTGCTAGATTGAAAATTGGTAGCACACATGCTTCTTCTATCCCAAATATATGTAGTGCCTGCTAGTAAATTAAACAACTTTTAGTGATAACCCTGCGGTGGGCCAGGGATTAGTAGGGACACTGAGGGTGTGACTTCATGATACCCAGGCTAGATGGGAGGGGCAAAATGTGGCCAGCGTGGTTGGCTAGGGGTTTTCCACATTTCAGAATGGGGTTTTCTTTTCAAGGTTAGGAAGGGTGGGGCTGGGTTTACAGCAGTAAAAAGAGTAAGAGTAAAAGGTACAGATACTACGCAATCAGAAGTTCAAGGCTATTTTGCAATTAGAGACATTTATGGAAACTAACAAATGTATGCTCTTATCAGTCAACACTAATGGAATTTTAAATAAACAAAAATACGGCGACCTTATAAAATTTTCCTATCATCGCCTATACGGCTGCCCAGGAAAATGGCAGGAGGCTTAAAATAGCTAAGCTACAAACTGCAGTTGAAAAAGAATATACCCTCCAGCTTCAGCAGTATCCCAATCAACTTGAGCAGGCGAGAGCAGCTCTGAGAGACTTTTTTGTATTGGAGGAAATGTTTGTATTTCAAAAATGTACCAGCAAAAGGTGTATGAAGATAGCCAAGTAGTAGGGAAACTTTTGGCAAACACAACAAGAAAAAAAGTCTGCAATAATATCGAAGGAACCCCAGACTTTCCGGGAAGAGGTCAATGGCGATAAGATTCCACAAATTTTTTTAGAACATTTCCACCGTATTTATTCCACAGAGTATTTAGTGGGGGAAGAACTGATCCAGGATTATTTTTCTAATGTATATATCCCTAAACTTTCAGATAACCGGATCAGTCAATTAGGATCTGATATAAATTCCACCTAAATATTAACTTCTATTAAAGTCACAGCTGGGGCAAAAGCATGTGGACAGGATGGCTTCCCCATTGAAGTTTATAAAACCTTTCCAAATGAATTGCTGACACCTTTGAAAAAACTACTTAATTATATTAAGCAGGGAGGTTTGGTTCCGGAAACTTTTAAAGAAGCGATAATTGTGTCATTTGTTAAAAAAGCTAAAAGTCCTGAGGATATAAACTCCTATAGGCCCATTGTAGTGTAGTTACTATATTCCCAATAGGCTCTGCGCATTGGAATAACATAAACAGCAGTGTAGACGTAGGACTAAGGTCATCTAGGTCTCTACTGACTATGTTAGACTTAATTAGTTTTGCCAGCTAGCTCAGAGGTCACTAGAAACTTTCTCGAATGTTCAGGAAAGGGTTAACCGTCCTGATTTAGACAAGAAGGGATTCGTTTCGGACAACCGCATAAACATGACAACTTCGCTCCCCCAGAATAAAGAGTGTATCTCTAGAGTCGTGTGAAAACAATAGACAGCTATTTCACTCAGTCAATCGTGCATACTTAGTTTCACCAGAGTGCAGAGAAATAGAGAGACGGGTGTTTTCAATAAAAAGTTGTAATATTATTGAGCAGTCTTCTTTCTCATGCAAGAAAAATGAATTGCCACAATTGCAATACTTATTATAAAGTAAAGTGCGTACAGTAAAAGTAGCATTATGAAATAATACTGTAAAAGCATTGATATGGTTTCATAGCCATATGATACTTTAAAATGGATAAAATATATAAATACATTAAAACATTGACTACGAACTCAACTGGTGCTTCTAAATACGCCTACCCCGGTGTACCTGACCTAAGCCTAATACGTGGGAAGGAGTAAGTAAGTTGCAGTTTTAAGTTAAGTTTAAGTTTTTGCCAAGTATCGGAATCAAGAATTCTCTCTAAGGTTTTAATCAGCTCCGTACCTTGGTTATAGAATGAAGGAGGTCTTGTATCTCGTTTCTCAGGACTCGATCTCCCAGCAACCCGCGAGGGTGACTTGGGAACACCGGAGCAGGATTTTCTCGACTGGAGAAAAAGACAGTGTCTCTCTCAGTGCGTCAAAGGGAGTGGCGGTTTCCTTTGGCTGTCATAACAGCTGGGCTCCCGGGCAATTAGAAGGTCGCTCTGCTCCCCACCACCGTGTGTTTTCTTAAGGCAACATTGATATATTTATACCTGAAAGGTGCCGGGTTTGACGTAAGGCAGGACATAAGACGTCACTAAGAACTACCAGTTCTTTCTGGACTCCAGGAGATCTTGTGCAAATCAAAACAAAAGCAGGGGGTATTCCCGGGCTGCTGGAGGCTTGGTTTGTTTAAAGAACGCGTTGTGCTTTCTAGGAGTCTATGGGAGTTACCTTGCCGTGTTTTGGACTGCATGGGCTATTACTAAATATGGATATGATTCTTATGCCTTTATAAGGATATTATTTGTTATAACCACATAAGGGCATGAATCGGGAATATCAAATTAGGGTCCTAGATAGAAATACAACACCCACTCCACGTATTAATGTCCATCATTACTAAAAAATAAGCAATATTAACATATAACGATGCATGTGTGCTTTCCAACCCACCCCAAAATACATAAATTGCACGAAAATGAGTATTGGTACTGTACGCTTTTCAAGCAGGGTTATCATTCAGTTAAATGCATATATATATATCAGCTGAATGAATTGCGAAAATGACACATGAAATGGCTCTGTATACAGAAAAGAAGGTCGAGACCATTTCATCACATATTTATACGATATTGTACATGTGCTAAAGCTGAGGAAAATATTGTCTCTAACGACTCTAAAAATAGAAGCTCTGTTCTCTAAGAATAGTTCTACTTTAAGCAGAGTACCATGTGCCATATATTTTGGAAGAGGAAAAATGATTTCGCTTTCTGGGGAAAAATTAGTTCCAAATGTTTTCAGTAGCGTTGTTTATCAAAAACTGAAGGCCGAATTCAGAGTTCAGGGAACGCTGTGTGCTCATTGTTTTTAAAGGTTATTCTCGTTGTTAGGAGAGAAGATCATATCAGACAGACTCGCAAAAAATTGGTCTACAACATCAGGTGAAAGGTCGACCAAGTTTGAAAATACTGAAACTGTGCAATTCTGTGCGTGATTGCTATCATCGATGTTTGGATCAGCAATGTTCACAGGAGGTTGTACCTGTTTGGTGCTGCTTTCTTCTCATACTTCACCGCCACCTACTCGTAATGGTGAAGTCTCAACGAATGCCGTCATCAGAATAGGTAGCCGCTGGGGACAACACGTTGCATGAGTCATTACTGGACAAAGCAAAGCGTCAATATCCATTGGTACTGCTGATGGAAGTGTAAGACACACGTCCAACATGCATTCTTCTCCGCATAGCAGACATAGAAGCACAGGTAAGATGCAATCTTGCCAGATTGGTCTGAATGAAAGAAACCAGGTTGTACTCAGATCTCTTAGCCGGGCCAATCCGAGGACCTTAGTGATACGGTCTCGGTATCGTTTTGCTAGGATCGTTTCTTCCATCGTTGCTGGAGTCTTGTCTGTGGATTGTCTTGCCATATCGGAGCAGAAGGAACAAAAATAAAATTCCTGCCACGAGTCCCAAAATTAAGGGTAGGCCGCCAAAGACAGAATGGACAAAATTCGGGAAGATGCCCAGAACTGTTTCAAAGGGTGCTAACAGTCCCGAAAAAACTGTCTTAAATACATGTGCGATGCCACTGGTATCAGACATGTTTAAGATTTGACTTAACATTTCTACGTAATGCACAGGGCAATTTGTCGATAAAAGGGTATGTATCTCTGCTGCTGTCCTTGCAACTTGCAGATCATACATTTCTTTGGAGGAGGTCAGAGGCACAGTAGTCTGTAAAAGAATAGACTTCATTCTGCTTAAAGTATCATTTCGAATAGAGGAGATATTCACATAAGGCCATATTGCCGCCTCCATGTCTGGATTGCTGTTTGGATACAATACTTGCATACAGCAAACGACCCTGGAAGTAACAGTTACGAGATAGCATTCTCCTGGCACCATTCCACAACAGCTGTGGCCATTTATTAAAACGTAGCTACCATTGGAAAGCTGTCTGAAAAATGGCTCTATCTGTTTTGCAGGAGTGCCCTGCAGGTGACATGAAAGGTTATTTGAAGACCCTTCGCAGGCTCCATGCAAGTTAATACCTTGACACAGAAGTGTACCGATTAGTGATTTTTTACAATTATTGCCACTAAGGAATACCTCCTTTTTCCCTTCACTCTAACATTTGTGTGTGTAAGGTAAATCCCAGGTTGATTTGATGTATCCATTACCCAACCTACAGTAGAAAACTTAGATATCACACCAGGGAGGGATATACTAGTAACCCTTGATATCGAATCCCTCTACAGCAACATTCCGATAGATGAAGCGATTAGAGCAACTGACTGGTTTATAGATAAACACAACATCATATGTCCCAAGAAATTCTTAATAGACTGTCTGTTTATTGTCTTAACAGAGAATGTCTTTGAATTTGTTGAAGATACTTATCGCCAACTTAGGGGTGTGAGTATGGGGGCTTCGGTCGCTCCATCGATAGCCAACATATATATGTCCCGTTTTGAGGAACGCTTCATAGACAATGAAATAGCACCCTTTTTTGAGTCGATTTCCCATTGGTCCAGATATATTGACGACATCTTTTTTATCTGGACCAATGGGAAAGAAACTCTCCTTGAGTTCTTGGAGTGGATTAATTTGACCGACAGCAATCTGAAATGTACTGCGCACCACAATGAGAATCAAGTCGAATTTCTAGGTCTTTTAATTCGAGTTAATAATAATAAATTGGAGGTGGATCTATTTGTGAAAAGAACTGCTCGAAATACCCTACTACATTTCAGCAGTTTCCACCCCAAATGTCAACGAGAAAGTATTCCCTTCTCCCAATTTCTCAGGGTCCGCAGAAATTGTTCGAATCTGTCAGATTATGACAAACAAGCAGCAATTATGCGCAAAAAGTTCCGTGATCGTGGATATCCTCACAGATTAATAAGGAATTCTTATAAACGTGCTCGATTTTTTGATCGAGATGCGCTATTAACCCCCAAATAAAATCAGGCCAATGATCGTATCGTGTGTGTAACCACCCATTCGACCATGAATGAACGTATAAGGCAGATTATTAATGCCAGTTGGCA
Organism: Lissotriton vulgaris; assembly: GCF_964263255.1. Lineage (NCBI taxonomy): Eukaryota > Metazoa > Chordata > Amphibia > Caudata > Salamandridae > Lissotriton > Lissotriton vulgaris. The sequence goes on along the minus strand of NW_028254280.1, from coordinate 226,211 downwards.
TATTTTGAACTGCAATCCGTCCCCTACGTCTGCTTTAGCTAAACCTCTATTTGCACACAGGAGAAACAGGAATCTGAAAGACAAAATAGTTCACTCTAAGTTTAACTCCAAATTGCCCAATGGTAATCAGACTCAGAGATCTCTACTGACTAATCTGCCAGTTCGAGGTACAGTTCCCTGTTCTTCTTGCAAATCTTGTAAGAATATCATGCTTGGAGAGATGTTCACCCACAATGGCTCCACCTTTAAAGCAACTGACTTATGGAACTGTAAAACCACAAATGTGGTTTATTTTTTCAGTTGCCCTTGTGGCATGGGCTACGTCGGCGAAACGTGCAGGTCGATCCAAACATGACTCACAGAGCATAGATCAGCCATTAAAACTCAGAAACTGAATGCGCCCCTAGTGAAACACTTTCTTGATTTACAACACAAACCGGAAGACCTACATTGGCGTATCCTAGAAAAGATTAAAACCCCAGATAGTAAAGGAGGATGCGCCATCCGTAAAAAACGCGAAGTTTTTTGGATTTTTGTTCTGGATACACATAAAAGGGGATTAAACAACGAAATTCCTTGGGAGAATGCCATTTGTTTCCAATAGAAATATTATTTTTATTGGCAGTCTATATGTTCATTCTCTTTGCGTCATTGATCCAGGAATAGATAGAAAACCCATTAAAAATTAAAATGAATTAGTAATCCGGGTCCCCACAGGGGCCTTTTCTTAATACCCCTCCGCATCCCCTAATAAAAAACACCCCCCCCTTTCCTTGTACACATAATGTACCCTGGTATTTACCCCTGTATCAGGAATTCTGAGACAGAAACTCCTCACCATGAGGGGACTTCCCTAGTTCAGAAAGGTCCCCCAATAGCGGCTTAAGGCAGACCCATGGTTCATATGCCGATCCAGTCACAAATGAGGACATTCTTCACTACTGGGATATCATTATTCCCATTCAGGCATCTTTGAGATTACTTATTACATTCCCGGTGCTGGCAATTATGTGAGGATATGGATATACCTTTGTCATTTTTCTTTGCCCTTCCTCTCGCCGCTCGGTATGCTTATTGCAGTTTTACCACTTACAAATATTGCTTTAAGACTTATACCGATTTGATGAGTCGGGAGTTATGCCCCCATGCGGGCATAACATACGTTTTGAGTCTTGTATTGGAACCTGGTACATGCGTTAGTTGTTCCACTCTATTTAATATTGAAACTTGGGACACTTTCCCTTTAAGGAGAGGCACAGACGGGCCGACACGTCAGCACAGGCAATCCAGTTACCCACATTTAAGGAGGGGCGTAGCAGCCGGTCGGGTTATTCACCATTTCCAACGGCTGCGGGACGCCAACAGATATCCTGAACGTGGCTCCCGCAGGTTGATGTTACTGTTCGTCTTTTATCATATTCGGTAAGCGAGCTGCCCCCTCCTTCGAAATTGCACCCGCAATTAAATTACCCATGTATTTGTTTGTAACTGTAGGTTTGTCATATTTCCACCCTTAGTACCGAAGATACTGTTGCGGGACGCCAGCAGATATCCTGAGCACGGCACCCACATGTTTATGTTACCGTTCATCTTTTATCATATTCGGTAAGTTAGCTGCCTCTGCCCTCGAAATTGCATTTGCAATTTAAATCAACCATGTATTCATTTATAATTAGAGGCTGGTCTTATTTCTATCCTTAGTACCGAAGGCTGACGGTTGACTTCTTCGTGTACCCAGACGTAACTTTTCGTCTTTTACTATACTCGGTAAGATACTGGTATTTCCAGCTTAAAATTGCATTCTGAACATAAACTATCTGTGCATAGAATGGCAATTAGAGGTCCGTTACCATTCTCTTTTTTAGTACTAAAGTTTGACGGACGTTCATTAGTGTATCCAGTGCATGCAGACAAGGACAGGCACTTGAGTTACTTTACCATCTCAAAGACTGGGAGCGTGTATTGGCTATCTTCCATGTGGTTCTCATAATTGGTTGGAATCATTACTGTGTTCACAATTTTGGTAAGAAATCTACCTTTAATATACACCGATGTCATATATGTATCGGTGATACTATAGATACTATGTATACTCGATCTTTAGTGTAAACTATAGCCACTTTATTTTCGTTTTTTAGAAATCGTATCTCGACACACAGTCAGACTTTCTTCTGGTCGAGAAATATACATAAGGGAACCCTTCACATATTGAGGCACCCTTATCTTCCAATGCATATGTGACGCCCATGATTAGTGACAGCTTGGCTACAACAAGCTCTAAACTATTGGTACGATAATTGCTTTCACCATATTTAGAGTTAATCCATAGGCCCAGGATTTGGAACTTTAGAGAACTGTTTTGTATTTACAACAGCTGTGTTCTTACTAAGCATGGGCGAATTTTGCGGATCTCACGTTCGCGAATTTTGCGGATTTGCGAACTCGCAATCCGCAATATCCGCGAATTCCCGCGGATTTTTTTTTTTTTGTGTTCGCAATTGTTTCTGCCAGTTCGCGAGGATTTGGTACTAGTTCGCAATTGCGAACTTACTTGTCGGCTCGCAACGGTCGCGACTATGTTGTTTCTACGTCTGGTTCATCATCACAGCCTCCCAGCACCCTCTGTTTTACCACTGGCACCCTCTCTTTGACCCATGCCACCCTCTGTTACATCAATGCCACCCTCTGGTTCATCATCACTGTAGAAGATGGGGGGGAAAAGCAAGCCCACCTGCCCTGCTTGAACTGACATGAATTAATTTGGGGTTAGTTTATTAACAACACCTGCCCTGCCCCAACTGACAATAATGAATTAGGGGCTAATTAATGTGTCACTGAAAGAATTTAAAGTTCCAGCCTGGCACCTGCTTGTCTGCTCCTTTAGCTGTAAATCAGGACCTTTGTGGCATACAGTTAAGGTCAGAGCAGGGTCACACAATAGTTGCAAGCAGGCAACCGAATTCTGGAGGGCCCCCTCAGGAAGCACTACAAAGAATCGTTACAAATCATGAGGTTGACCTTTTGCACCTGCTCATTGCTTTTGCTTTTGCTGAAATCGTTTTTCGGTTTTTTTCGCGCTATTCGCGGGGCGCGGCGTCGTGCGAAACCGACCGCGGAAGCCGCCAATTCGTGCGAATGAGCATTTTATTTTTTTGCGGCTTGTTGTTTCGCGAGTTTTTTTGCAGTATTCGCGAGCCGCTTGCAGCGCAACACGCGAATTTACCCCAAGGTCGAGTACGGGCGCGGCCATTTTGTTTGCGTGACGTATTTCCGTTTCCGCCCGCTATGTATAATCTCGCGCAGTAAGCGCATTGCGAGTAGAGGTTCGCACGAGATCGCGCGGAAAATCTAGAGGTTCGCACGAGATCGCGAGGAAAATCTCGCGCGAACATACTTTCGCGCCTGTGAACGGGCGCCGGCCATCTTGTTTTTCATTCATTTCCTGTGTCTGGGCATGGTGTTTAATCCTCTGTGTATCTTTGCCATCCTTTGCTTGTTTTCAGTTTTTTTTTTACGATTTTGCTTCTTATCTATCCCTCTCTTTTCCTAGCTGTATATTTTTGTCTTTTCTGCTATTTTTCTTTACTTTTAAACTACTTTTTAAAACTCTTTTCTTTTCTTCTTCCCTATCCTATTCTTTCTTAATTTTCTACTTCTTCCTACCTTACCTGCCCAGACCATGGTCAAGCCAGGCGCCGTGAAGCTGCCCAGGCACTTGAGGGCCGCAGCGGCGGCGGGGAGTAGTGCTGGACCCAGTGGCAGGACAGCATGCGGGAGATTGAGGGGGGAGCAGGTGACGCGACGGGAGATATTCAGCCCGGAGGAAGTGGGCGCGCTGGTCTACTTCGTCCAGCGCCGCCTGCCCAGGACCATCGCGGGAGGCGGCAGGATCGCAGCCGGCGGCTACAACATGCGGGAGCGCCGGAAGCGGTGGGAGAAGGTGTGCTGGGCCATATCCCACCTCTACGGGGTCCAGCGCACCTACAGCCAGGTCACCCATCGCTGGACGGACCTCCTGGACCGCGAGCGCGACCTGCTGGACCAGCTCGGCTTGGAGATCCCCGGGCTTGGTGAGTAGTAGTAGCCATTTAATCACTCACTACTATGATGTTTTCTCCTGCTCTGTGTTGTTGTATTGCAAATATTTGTTTTTTACATGGAGCAAGCCAATAATGCCGCTGATGACGATTACATTGTAGTTAAATTATATTTCAAAATCTTCTGTGCATTTCAGGTGCACTGCTCTCCTTCTCAGTGGCGTTGCTACTATGCTTATTTGTTTTCTATTTCGTGGTCTCATTGGCCTGAGTAACTATTATGTATGAGTGTACTTTACAGAACTGCGTAATGCTAGACACTAGGGGGCAGATTACATTTACAAGCCCCTTGCGCCACGTTTACGTTGCCTTGCGTGACGCAACAGCAGCGTAAACGTGCCGCATCCTTGCGAGTCATTTACAGCATGACGCATCTAGGGAGATGCGTCACGTTATAAAGCCATGGGCCTGCACCACAATGGGTGCGTTCCTAGTAAGCAGGGTGGGCGGTCCAGCGGCTGTGCGCCTCGCAAAATTGCCTGCGTGAAATGTACAAGATTTAACGCAGGCACTTCTGCGACGCTGCTACGTCAATTCAATTCCTTATGTCTGCTCGAAGCAGGCGAAAGGACTGACACAGCATGTTAAGTATTGGGTGGCCCTGAGCATTACTGGAGTTGCATTGCGTTGGCGACGTGACTCCAGCGATGCGCCGCTCTTACGTGACGAGATGCGTCACGCAAGTGCCTACCCTTGCGCCAGGGCGCGCCGCATTGTAAATGAGGCACATCTGCCGTGTCGCAAGGGTAGTTTTGCGTGACGCATTTGATCTGGCGCATCTCTGGAGATGCGCCAGAACGCGTAAGTAAGTATGCCCCTAAGGGGCAGAATTGCAATTACCGTCGCATCCCTGCAAAGTAGCAGGGATGCGCCATTAATTGTGCGGCCCGCTACCACCACCAAACATGGTGCGCCGTATTTGCAATGCGGCGCACCATGGGCCCAAAACGTCACCGAAGCTTTACTGCTGGAGTTGCGTCGCAACGATGGCGCAGCTCCATCAATGCTCTGGGGTACCCTATCTCCCCAATGCTGGGTCAAGCCGTACGTCTGCTTCAAGCAGGTGCAGGGTTTGTGTGACGCATCATTGTCCTAAAGGTGACTGATTGATATTTTGTAGATTTCCCTCAGCCACTATTAGGATGTGTTCCAGCGCAGGAATGCCCTCCCTTGCGCCGGAACGCCCCCTGATGGCGCAGGGCTTTATAACGGGATGCATCTCCCAAATGCGTCACGTTGTTATAATATTATACGCCGCACCATGGCGCCCTTTTCTGTTTAGCTGCTGCGTCACAAAAGTCACGCAAGAACGGCGCAAAAGAGCCGCAAGGGCTTAAATCTGCCCCTTCCTTTGTACCCCTGACAATAAGAAAAATAGTGGCGGTGGATTGATAGTTTGACTATTTAAATGACTGGTAATGTAGCAGGCAACTGTTAGTGTTGTCACTGATCTGACTGAAATCACAATGGAGTTTGTCTGTCACTTTGCGTCTTGCCTGCGGACTGCTGCCTGCCAGTCCTAGGTGAACGTTTCAGTACTTTGTTTAGTGAGTTACGTGACTTTCGAAGTCACAGGTCCGCAAATAAATGAAAAGTAACCATAATCAATATAATTTCGTGGAAATATTTTGTTATTGTTCTTTTGAAATGTTTGATTTGGTTGACATTGACAAGCAACAATCATCCATGTTTTCTGTTCTTTCTTTCATGTTGTACGTCAGCTCCCCCCAGGGGCGAGAGGAGGACACAGGAGCAGCAGGCGGCGGATGCTGTTCAACAGGGCCAGGATCGGGCAGGCGAGGGCTCCTCTGCTGGCCCCAGTAAGTTTTCATTTTAGACTAGTACCTATTTTTCCTAGCGTTCCTCATTTGACTTTTTTCAAAATTGTCTTTGCTCTTCTTGTAGACTGTATCTAAATTCTTATCCTGCCTCTACTATGACTCCCTGTGGTATTACTAGATTATTCTTATTAGTCTGTCTGTGTAGCTAACTAAGATTGCACGGTTGGCGAAACTCCCATGATTCTAGTCAGCAATAGCTCTATCAACTTAGTGCAGTCCTCTGGGATTGTCCATAATGTCTTTTGAAGTGTTCTATCTGGACTCATGCTTGCAAAAATTGCAAAACCTTTCGCTCAGTCACTCTAGTCTGGACCAAAAAACACAGATTGTATTTAAGTTTAAAAGCTTTATTAAAAGTAAACACATTTATTAAAATGAAGTCATAATAAAACTAAACGTTTAACTGATAATGGAAAAGTGGTTAGTGCTGACGATTAATTGAAGACATTTCTTGTGGTCGAGCCGAGCTCTCACCTGGTTTCAACTTGATCTTGTTGTTAGAAGTCCATCTTCTGTCTGTGTGGAGAAAAATGGTGCGTGTTAAAAAAACAGCCTTCATCAGTTGTGCCAAAAAGTGCAGCAAGACAACCTTCCCTGGAAAAAGGGACATTTTTTTTAACTTTCACGTAGACAGTCACAAATTACATTGTTTTCACATGTCTTCATTCCTAGACCAAAGACTAGTGACTAGTGAGTGCTTTATTCTAACATTCTTAAATGTACTTTGTAGGTGGAACATCTGGTGGCGGGGCCAGTGTGGAGGTGGTGGTGCTCGACACGGAGGCGGAGGGCGATTCTTCAGGGGAGGAGACGGCGGCGGCGGCTGTGAGAGTTGAGACGGTGGTGGTGGCGGCCAGAGGTAAGCTCTTATATATTCCTTACTTATTGAGATTGAAGACTAGCTGGGAAGGCAAGAATATGAGATGCATGGCTGGGTGAATGATGAAGCAATGATGGGTGGAAGGACAACAGCCTGGGTGGGTGACACAGAAACTGTGTGTGTCCATATACCTGGATCATGCTACTATCTGACTCTTAGATAGCATATGTGTATCTAGAGCAGGGGTACTCCTAGTACGGCCCGCGGGCCGGTGGTGGCCCGGCAAGCCTTCCTTGGCGGTGCGCAGACCTTGCAGACAATCACTGCTCCCCCGGCCCCCACAGAGCAGAGGCTTTTTTGTATTTCACCTGTTAGCGCCCCTGCATCTCCACTCTGACAATCACTGCTCCCCCGGCCCCCACAGAGCAGAGTGGAGATGCAAGGCCACAAAGAGGTGAAATAGAACAAAGCCTCTGCTCTGTGGGGCCGGGCAAGCAGTGATTGTCAGGGTGGAGAAGCAGGGGCGCTAAAACAAACAAAGCCTCAATAATATGTTAATGGTCTTTTAAAGACCTGTTAAGTACTTTGGTGTTGTTGTCTGTGTGTGCGCGTTGAGGAAGCGGTCTCAACCCGGGCTGAAGGCTGACACAGATAGACACACACACAGTGAGATGACAGAGGGGGAGGGAGAGGGAGGGCAGGAGGGAGAGAGAGATGGAGGGAGGGCAGGAGGGAGAGCAGGAGGGAGAGAGATGTATGTAAATGCTGGGTCTGGTGGCTCAGTGGATGAGGGCATCTGCTGCAGGGACCTGTGTGCAACCTCATGGTCACAAGTTATCGTTTTGCTTTAGCCCCGCCCCCTCTGACTCCGCCCCCACCAGTGCGGCCCTCGGCCCCAAACTACACTGTAAATGTAGCCCCTGAGAGAAAGTTTGTGAGTACCCATGATCTAGAGAGAGTAGACGGTCAGTGGATGAACTAAGTGTAACTTTGAAGAGCATGTAACACTGCACCCGCACGTCCGTTCCAGTGTAGGAAAGGCAAGGAAAAGAACTTTTAATTTTGTCCAAATACTACCATAAATAGTAGCAGTAGTTTGTATTGCAAGCACTGCATAGATCCGGTTATTATGGTGGCCACTCCCTACCTCTCTTAATAAGTTTAGTAGTACTCAGTCATTCATGTGTGGATGTATCACTGGTCACTCAATAAAAAGCAAAGCACCTAAAGTCATCCCATATATAAGAAAAAACATCCCATGTGAAGTGATAGATAATCAGATTATTTATCTTCTTCAATTTTCCATTTCTAGTACTCATTTCCACTGTAGGGTGAAAGTTAAATTAATTAAGCAGTAGCCCTTGAGTTGTAACAGAGTATTCTCAGTGCCACCCGTAATAGAAAAGTAAGAGCTTCACCACCTGCATGTACTGGACGGGTACAGTAACGCAACGGCAACGCAAGTCTAGGTCACTCCTCATGGCGTGCGTCTCTTTTTCTCGGGTGCAAGTTTACCGCGCTGGCATTATGCCGGCTTGCAGAAAATAACGTACCAATTTTCCAAAACAAGAGATAAGAAGAAGAATAAGACTGGTGTACTTTCATAGTCGACTCCAATGGAAGTCCACAGTGCTCGTAGAATTTGTTCCTTAAACTCCCACTAATGTTAGAGCAAGGATGAAGAAGTGTGAGGTTAGATAGATACTGGCCTCAATAGTTATGTAATGCGCTTGCAAGTTGCTAGTTGTACTGCAACACAAATTTCTGCTGAATGATTGAGTTAATCTTAAAGAGCATTGGTTACAGACTATGTCTTTCTTTCTTCATATAGGTTCTCCTTCCAAACGAACAAGGAGGAAGGAGCTGGCTAGAGCGGCCCGGCAACGGAGGATCGAGGCCACTGTTGCGGAATATCGGCGGCTGGTGGCCCTGGAGGACGTGGAAAGTGTGCAGTCGACAACTACAACAACGTCGTCTGCATCGGCCTCCGTGGCCCCACGGGCTGCCACCCAGCACAGTGGTCCACCCAGACTGAGCCGGGCTGCCAAAGGCCAACGCCACCGCCGAGCAGCAAGGCCAACAGCTGCCTCTCACAGGCATTGCACCTGCAAGGCAGTGAAGGCACGCCTGCGCCGCACTACCCTGATGGTGTCCCGCCTTCAGCAGGAGCTCGCCTTGCTCCGCGAGGAGCATGATGCCCTGGCCCAAAAAGTTAACAGCATCCACCCATAGTGTCCCTTGCCCCTTTTTTAGAGACTTTTGGGGGGTGGGAATTGGGAGTTGGGTTTTTGGGGACTTTTGAAGGACAATCGTTGGGGTTAGGGAGGGTCTTGCGGGAGATTATTTTGTTAGGGATATAAATATACTTTTTCAAACTTTATCTGAGCATACCTGTTTTTTACTGCTTGCCTGGTCAGTGGGGGTTTAACGTTGACTGTTTTCCTGAAAGTTTAGTTCCATTTTCTTCCTTTAAGTGTAAATGCCCAAATGTTTTCAACACTAAGTGCCTCTCACAGACTAAGTGAAGTGAATCCAAGAGTCCTAGGACTTTAGTAGTACTACCTTCAGTCTCTCGTCTCTCGTACTAATACTCCATTATACCCCCAAACCACCAAACGCTTATCTTACCTGTAATTTGTGTTTGAAAGTAGGGCTAGACCCAGGGCTGGCTCCACGGGAAACACCGAATAAGGTTGGCATTCTTGGTCGGATAAAATTTCCTCATAGCGGTGGTACTAGTGGTGTGACACAGTGGCAGTTGCATGCCTATGAAAAAAAAGAAAATGAAATCTGGTTTGTCCTCCTGAGCAATTCAACGGTACAACTGAGAATATAGCAGGTGACAGAAGTACAGTAGAGCAGTGCCACATTGTAGCCTAACAAATGGTAAAGTATAACTACTAATTCGGTTGAAGTTCTTTCACATTAGCAATGGTTCTTTGTCAAGCAGAGTAAGAATATATCCTCGGATTTCTTCACCAGCCTGTTGCTATCACCTTATCCTCCCCACCCAGCAAGTGTGTGGATTTATTGCTGTAATAATAATTTAGTCACACATCAATCAAAACCACACAGCCCGGGGGAAGAGGGTTAGGGTTTGAAAAATGGATGGGTACGGGGGTTTTTGGGAAAGGTTTTGGGAGACAAGAAAAAATAGCACAGCATAGACAAACTATTGTGAACATAAACAAATCTTTGGGTACAAACCTATCCATCAATCTTTGAAAGTGCATGCACTACTGCATGCATGTCAGTGAAAAGTAAGTAGTACATTCGACAACTGTGGAAAGAAAGAATGCGACAGTACAGGGCCTGTGTGGAATTATTGATAACGATATTCAACATAAGGTCTCTGTAGCCAGATACCCGAGAGCCTTGCTGGTCACTATAAATCCATTCACAACAACACTCAATGGGGTTGGTCTGGAAGGTGTCAGGTTTACTCCCCGTGATCCAGTCGATGCAAATATGGTTCCACCTCCAAATGTCACCAACACCCAGAAGTGTAAACACAGGGTGTTCGAGCCATTAGGCGGGGGAGAAAAATAACAAACTAAAATAAAAAATGTGGGATGGGTAAAGGTAGGGTCAGCAGGGAAAGGATACCTGTAACAGAAGACAAGACAGGCATCAGTGAAGTGCTGTCCTAACATACAAGGGTACTCTCATATAGTCTCACTAAATAACCAAGGAAGTAGACAAGTACCTGAGCACCAAGAAAACATGACCTTGGATAGGAAATACTATAGCCCTTCTGCCACAATCTGTGAGGAAGGCCTAAGAAACACATAAACATATAGTTAACGAACACACTCCTGTCGCACCAAACACACTCGCGTTATACTAAGACACATGATCAAACCCACTACTCACAACATACCACAAACATGGTAGAGGACTCAATGTACAAAGGGGGTTCCAAATAGTCAAAGCAAAGATGTATGGTCCAACAAAAAGGAAGAGGGAAACGGTAGTGTGTAGGAAGCAAGAACTACAACACTGCGCTCTCTAAGTAATGACCCAGTAGAGAATCTTTGGTGAAGGTCAAACAGAAAAACGTAGTTGCTGTTGCGACCACCACTGAATTCTGCCAACAACACACCCCACGGTGCACTACACAAAGAGAACTGGGGTAGCCTGTAGTTACCTCACTACATGCCCAGTTATGGAGGTCCTTTGAAATACACAGTTATACAACGGAGACGCGTAGTTGTCCTTACTACCGCGCTCCGTTTTAATAGTACAAAACCGATCCCCGATGTGAACGCTAACACGTGGTATAGACCGCCACTGTGCTCCGCCACACACAATTCAACCAAACAGGAATTCATCAAAGGTAGAATTCTGTTAGAAAACAGTCACAGAACCTCCCTTAACAATCCGTTCAGGCAGTAATCAGCTGACCGCACCGGCGGCCGAAGAGTTTAGAGCGGCTTTACCTGAAGACGCGTGAAGTCCGTCTACCGCCAAGGACAGAACACGGAAGCGCTCCCCACTGAGCCTCAGGGGGGGGGGGAAGGTGATAGTCCACAGGAGACACGATAGAAAAGCATGCAGAGCGTCCGCTCTCATGCTGGTGCAGAACAGAAACCAGAATAACGCGCAACAGGAAGCGCGTCTGTTCCCCAGATAAACTTCCTGCAAGTCTCCCGCCTACTCATGGGAAATGTAGTTTCATAGTACGGTAGGCGCTTAGGGGCTGCGTAACCTGACAGAAGGTATAGTAGATAGAAAAGGAGAAATTGCTTTTTTTCTAGGTGTCCCCTCACTCACCAGGGTTGCCCCTTGGTGACATGCTTCATCATTGGGGCCATCCCAGTCCTCTACGGCCTGGGGCGTGCTGCGACTTGCGAATTACGTAGGAGCACTTACAAATGACTATGTGTGGTGCAGATGTGATAGTGGAGTGGACTAAGTGATGTGTTAAGGGATCAATTTAGAAGCCTAGAGAGAGCCAAGAAATGCAGTCACAGTCAGAGAAAAAGGCAAGGGATACTGTATCTATGTGGTTGTAGTGGTCCTGTTGGAAGTGGTAAGTAAGTTGCCTGCAGAAAAAAAATCCTCCTATTAGCGGCACTCCTCCATTGCAGCCGACGCTTCGTCCATCGATGTTGGTCACCAGAAGACACCCTGTAAAAAAAAGCACAGCATAGACAAACAATTGAACATAAACAATTCTTTGGATGCAAACCTATCCATCAATCTTTGAAAGTGCATGCACTACTGCATGCATGTCAGTGAAAAGTAAGTAGTACATTCGACAACTGTGGAAGAAAGAATGCAACAGTAAAGGGCCTATGTGTAAATTATTGATAACGATATTCAACATAAGGTCTCTGTAGCCAGATACCCGAGAGCCTTGCTGGTCACTATAAATCCATTCACAACAACACTCAGTTGGGTTGGTCTGGAAGGTATAGTAGATAGAAAAGGAGAAATTGCTTTTTTTCTAGGTGTCCCCTCACTCACCAGGGTTGCCCCTTGGTGACATGCTTCATCATTGAGGCCATCCCAGTCCTCTACGGCCTGGGGCGTGCTGCGACTTGCGAATTACGTAGGAGCACTTACAAATGACTATGTGTGGTGCAGATGTGATAGTGGAGTGGACTAAGTGATGTGTTAAGGGATCAATGTAGAAGCCGAGAGAGAGCCAAGAAATGCAGTCACAGTCAGAGAAAAAGGCAAGGGATACTGTATCTATGTGGTTGTAGTGGTCCTGTTGGAAGTGGTAAGTAAGTTGCCTGCAGAAAAAAAATCCTCCTATTAGCGGCACTCCTCCATTGCAGCCGACGCCTCGTCCATCGATGTTGGTCACCAGAAGACACCCTGTCCACTGCCTGCCTGATGCTGAATTGTGGCTCGCTACTGTGAAGCCTGACTCCATCCTTTTTTCCCCATTGCAGAGACTGAAACCCGGCCTGTAATTATTCAACGAAAAACAGGAAGTGATATAATATTACAACACCACTGATAAATAGTGCAAAAAGTCACAATTTGATTTTCCTAGTAGACAGTACAATATTTTTGAAAGTGCGTACTCTGAGTCACCTTTTGAAGGATAAATAAGTATGGGCAAATTAATGTAGCGGATCTTGCCCCTCAAGCTAGGTGTACTGTAAACTGTGTTTTAGAACAAAATTAGATCTTCCTAGCAGTGCTCCCACCCAGACCCTTACTAAAGCCAGTCGCAAAAATGTAGAAGACCCCCAATCAAATCTCAAAAAACGAGGCCTAGCAGAAAACTGGTGACAAAACTTACTTTGAAAGTAAAAGTAGGCCGAAGTACCCCCTTCCTAATTACCCATTACCCACCGTGGATTGCATTCAAACCACTTGCAAGCAACCAAGCAAAAGTAGCCATAGCCAGCATCGCTCCAAGACTCGAAATCCCCCCCGCTCAAACACATGCAATAGAAATACTGCTAACCCTAACGAACCCTAAGTTAAGAATAGTGGCAAAGGCTTTCTTTAACTATGCCAAATCCCCCCTTTCCCACCATGGATTTTCTTCAAATGACTTGCAACCAAAATTACACATTCTCACGAGTGCTCTAAGACCCCAGAACTCAGTTGGAAAAATCTAGAACACCCCGAAACACATGCAATCCTGCTGCTAGGGCTAACCCTAACGAACCCTAAGTTACAAAAAGTGCCAAAACTAAAGGCTTTTCCGCGCGGATTTTGTCCCAACCACTTCTACCCGGTATTAGACCTTCCCAGGAATGCCCCAAGACCCGTCACAACCCACCCGCCAAGAAGCATAACACCCCCAAACAGGCCAAAAGCAAAATCTCATACTTGCAATATTTCTGGGCCTTCGGTCCAAACGCGCTGCGTAGCTAGGCCATAAGTCGGGGTTGGCACGACGGATTTCCTGAAAAGCAAATGCAATCAAGATTAGAGTGTCCCAGCAGTGCTCCCAGACCACGAAACTCACCCACAAACACCAGGAAGCCCCCCAAACAGGCCCCCGAAAACGCTACATAGAGCAAAATGTCAGAAATAGCCACAAAAAAAAATCGGCCTGGATTTTGTCCCAACCACTTCTACCCGGTATTAGACCTTCCCAGGAATGCCCCAAGACCCGGCAACCCACCCGCCAAGAAGCATAACACCCCCAAACAGGCCAAAAGCAAAATCTCATACTTGCAATATTTCTGGGCCTTCGGTCCAAACGCGCTGCGTAGCTAGGCCATAAGTCGGGGTTGGCACGACGGATTTCCTGAAAAGCAAATGCAATCAAGATTAGAGTGTCCCAGCAATGCTCCCAGACCACGAAACTCACCCACAAACAGACGGAACCCCCCCTAAGAGCACCTCAAAGGCAAGCAAGTCATCAAAAACACAAAAAAAATTCCGCCTGGGATTTGGTCCAAAACACTTTTATCCGGTATTAGAGCTTCCCAGCAATGGCCCCAGAGCCGTCAACCCAGGAGAAAACGAGTAGAAGACCCCCAAACAGCCAAAGAGCAAAAGTACAAAAATGGGGACTTAGTCAATTTTTCACAAATTTCCCAAATCATTCAGCGCGCGCTCTGCAGCTAGGCCCTAAGTCCCCTCTGCCACCATGGATTTGCTTCAAACCTCTTGCAAAGTAAAGTATATATAGCCAGCAGTGCTCCCAGACCACGAAACTCACCCACAAACACCAGGAAGCCCCCCAAACAGGCCCCTGAAAACGCTACATAGAGCAAAATGTCAGAAATAGCCACAAAAAAAAATCGGCCTGGATTTTGTCCCAACCACTTCTACCCGGTATTAGACCTTCCCAGGAATGCCCCAAGACCCGGCAACCCACCCGCCAAGAAGCATAACACCCCCAAACAGGCCAAAAGCAAAATCTCATACTTGCAATATTTCTGGGCCTTCGGTCCAAACGCGCTGCGTAGCTAGGCCATAAGTCGGGGTTGGCACGACGGATTTCCTGAAAAGCAAATGCAATCAAGATTAGAGTGTCCCAGCAGTGCTCCCAGACCACGAAACTCACCCACAAACACCAGGAAGCCCCCCAAACAGGCCCCCGAAAACGCTACATAGAGCAAAATGTCAGAAATAGCCAAAAAAAAAATCGGCCTGGATTTTGTCACAACCACTTCTACCCGGTATTAGACCTTCCCAGGAATGCCCCAAGACCCGGCAACCCACCCGCCAAGAAGCATAACACCCCCAAACAGGCCAAAAGCAAAATCTCATACTTGCAATATTTCTGGGCCTTCGGTCCAAACGCGCTGCGTAGCTAGGCCATAAGTCGGGGTTGGCACGACGGATTTCCTGAAAAGCAAATGCAATCAATATTAGAGTGTCCCAGCAGTGCTCCCAGACCACGAAACTCACCCACAAACACCAGGAAGCCCCCCAAACAGGCCCCCGAAAACGCTACATAGAGCAAAATGTCAGAAATAGCCAAAAAAAAAATCGGCCTGGATTTTGTCCCAACCACTTCTACCCGGTATTAGACCTTCCCAGGAATGCCCCAAGACCCGGCAACCCACCCGCCAAGAAGCATAACACCCCCAAACAGGCCAAAAGCAAAATCTCATACTTGCAATATTTCTGGGCCTTCGGTCCAAACGCGCTGCGTAGCTAGGCCATAAGTCGGGGTTGGCACGACGGATTTCCTGAAAAGCAAATGCAATCAAGATTAGAGTGTCCCAGCAGTGCTCCCAGACCACGAAACTCACCCACAAACACCAGGAAGCCCCCCAAACAGGCCCCCGAAAACGCTACATAGAGCAAAATGTCAGAAATAGCCAAAAAAAAAATCGGCCTGGATTTTGTCCCAACCACTTTTACCCGGTATTAGACCTTCCCAGGAATGCCCCAAGACCCGTCAACCCACCCGCCAAGAAGCATAACACCCCCAAACAGGCCAAAAGCAAAATCTCATACTTGCAATATTTCTGGGCCTTCGGTCCAAACGCGCTGCGTAGCTAGGCCATAAGTCGGGGTTGGCACGACGGATTTCCTGAAAAGCAAATGCAATCAAGATTAGAGTGTCCCAGCAGTGCTCCCAGACCACGAAACTCACCCACAAACACCAGGAAGCCCCCCAAACAGGCCCCCGAAAATGCTACATAGAGCAAAATGTCAGAAATAGCCAAAAAAAAAATCGGCCTGGATTTTGTCCCAACCACTTCTACCCGGTATTAGACCTTCCCAGGAATGCCCCAAGACCCGGCAACCCATCCGCCAAGAAGCATAACACCCCCAAACAGGCCAAAAGCAAAATCTCATACTTGCAATATTTCTGGGCCTTCGGTCCAAACGCGCTGCGTAGCTAGGCCATAAGTCGGGGTTGGCACGACGGATTTCCTGAAAAGCAAATGCAATCAAGATTAGAGTGTCCCAGCAATGCTCCCAGACCACGAAACTCACCCACAAACAGACGGAACCCCCCCTAAGAGCACCTCAAAGGCAAGCAAGTCATCAAAAACACAAAAAAATTTCCGCCTCGGATTTGGTCCAAACCACTTTTAGTGCTTCCCAGCAATGGCCCCAGACCCGTCAACTCACCTGCAAAGAGGTAGAACAACACCCCCACAAGTGCTGAGTCTTTCTTCATTGGGCGTAAACCAGCCCTCTGCTTTGATGGAAATAGGAGTCTGGAGGAGGAGGATAGAGGAGCATGTTCTTCTGAACTTGTGAACCTGAGGAATGCAGACTGCGGCACCTTCAAATAAATTAGCAAACAAGTGAAGACAGTTCTGCTGATGGGCTTGTTTTTGTGATTATCTGATTAAAGTTTGAATTATATTAACTGTGCACAACAAAGAAAGACAGACACACAGGAATAAAAGTGAATAAGGATGAAAAAGAAAGTTATTGATTCGTTGTCTCATTTTCAGGGCTCGAAGTCGGTATCACGGTCCAGGAATAAGAATAAGGCTTCGTCATCATACTCTGCGAATTCAGCCAGGGTGAGGTCAGTGTCACCTGACAGAGTAGAAATTCCCTCATCTATGTTGCTGGCCACCTCCTCTTCATCCGGCACGCTCTCTCGTACTCTGAAATCTGGTGGTATGAGGTGCTGATTCATCTTGATCATTGTTAACCTCTCCACATTTTTGGGCGAGAGGCGGCTCCGTTTGGGAGTTACAATCCCACCAGCCGCACTGAAAACCCGTTCAGAAGACACACTTGCGAGTGGGCAAGACAAGTAGTTTAAAGCCAGGTTGGTGAGCTGTGGCCACAATTCTTTTTTCCCATGCCAATACGCCAATGGGTCAGAATTAACATAGACCTCTGTGGAGTCATTCAGATAGTCCTTCACCATCGACTCAAGGTCCTCCTCCAAGGTTCCTCCACTTTGCTTAGCTCTTGCTGTGCCTCTGACCTTTTGAGAACCAAACCCACGCAGAGCTAGCCAATCCTCTTCAGCCTCCAATGTTTCTGTTGTCTTTCGTGCAGATGATCCGGTTGCCGGTGTCTTTAACGGCTGAGAGGTCACTTGTGCCACAGCCACAGGTGCAGAAGTGGATTGTTTTGACTGGGGATGGCCTGCTGATGTACTGCCATTTCCTTCAATTTCCAGCCGTTCTGTTTCAAACTTCTTGGCTGACAAGGCTAGCCAACGTTTGTACTTTGTAACATCTTCATCACCAAAAGGAAAGAATGCTCTGCCTGCCAGCGCCTTTTTGTAGCGTGGATCCAGAATAGTAGCACAAATGTAATGCTGTTCTGAGTGGATCTTTTTAAGACGTTCATCACCTTGTAGGAGCTCTAATAATTGCTCAGCCAGAAGCAAAGAGTCTTGCTTTTTGTCATCTTTTCCAAACACAGAACACACCTCCTTCAGTTGGTCCTCCAGCATGTACAACAATGGGATAGCTTTTCCCAAATTAGAGTCCTCCTTGCTGACTGCACGCGTGAAGACCTCAAAAGGACGAAGCATGCGTGTTAGGCTTTCAACTATGTTCCATTGCGGCCCACCCATCCTCAGCTCCTCTATACCCTCTTTCAAGAAATATTGATCGAGTTCCGTATACTGCTCATACAGACGCTCAAGCATGTAGAAGGTTGAGTTCCAACGTGTTACCACCTCCAGGATGAGTGCTTTCACTGGCATTTGACATTGATATAGCATGCTCCTCAGCTGCTTCCGGGCCTTAAAAGAATGCCTGAAATGCTTGCAAATTTTTCGGCAGGTCTCCAATACACTGTACGCTGCACTGCGTTTATTACCCAAGAATTTTTGGACAACCAGGTTTATACAGTGCGCCAAACACGGCACTCTGAAATAGTAACCGTCCCTCATGGCCTTAACTATATTGGCGCCATTGTCCGTGGAAACATAACCAACCTTGCGTTTTAGTGGGGACAGACAGTTAAGGACCTTTGTGTTAAAGACATCCAAAATGTTTTCTGCTGTGTGACGTTTCTCCAAACCAAACATGGCTAGTGTTGCATGTTTCCGAGCACCTTTAAAAACAATGTTAGTGTCAACACCTGAGTTTAGCTTTGCTTTAGCCCCTGAAAAAGAGACCCAGTGTGCAGTGATGCACATGTAATCAGCGCCTGCGCCACTGGTCCACATGTCTGTTGTCAGATGTATAATGTGAACAGCACTCTTCTGCAAAGCTGCCCCAATCACCTTCAGAACATCTTCATGTAGTGCTGGAACCCCAACTCGCGCAAAATAGAACCAGCTAGGAACCTTCCATTTAGGGCAGAGCGCTGTCACTAATTCTAGAAAACCAACCCCTTCTACAAAAGAAAAAGGGAGAAGGTCCAGAGCTAGCATTTTAGCCAGCTTAGTGTTATACAGACGGGTCAGTGGGTGGTTGCGTTCATATTGCGCTTCTGTAAACAACATCTTTTTAATGTTGCCCTGGACCAATGATTTACGGGATGATGATGATCTCTTCGACCCAGTTTCGCTCGCTGATGAACTTTTCCGCATTGATGTCTCACTCTCTCCCACACTCTTAGTGTGGCTCCCATGGGGTGTGCTGCTGACATGGGAACTGGGTGTAAGTGAAGTGTTTGAATCGTCTTCTTCTACCTCCTCGTCATCAGCAGATGAAAAATCAACGTTTTCATTACGTGCAATTCCGGCTTTCTTGACCGCCTCTAGGTGCGGAAACCATTGGACAGCGTGCCTTCTCTCAAGATGACCTCTCTGGCCTCCGGTACCATAGTTAGAACCAAGCTTACCACGACTAAATCGAAGCTTACAAAGGCTACAAATGGCTACGTTTTCCTTTTTTGGGCAAACACTAAAGAAGTCCCAAACTGGCGACTTTAAATGTCTTCGGGGGCCGGAGGAGGCGGCGATACTGGTGGTGGTGGTCCTGCTGCTAATGTCAGATGAAGTGGAGGATGTGGATTGCCGAACTTCAGTACGTTTTGCACTTTCACCACCACGAATTGAGGTCGAGGACGAGGTGGGTACCTTCTTGCGAAGAAATATGGAAGCGGTAGGTTTTGGTGTACTACTTAACTCCAAATCTAATGATTCCATTTCCATTGCCTCCTCGCCGACATCATCATCACGCTCAGCAGCTTCTCGGGATAGGGTCAAAATGTCTCTTTGCTGCATGCCCGGTGGGGCTGCAGTGACCTTTGTGATGACTGGCTCGTCGTCATCGTGAGAGGCTTCATCACCAGCAGTATCTGTCACTTCTTGTTGAGCCTCATCACACTCCATAGGTTTGAGTTTTTGGACGACCTTCCTTTTACGCTTAGGTACCGGTGTCAGATCATGGTGTGCCTCACTGTCAGACCGCAGTTGTGGTTCCCAAGACGGATCACTTGCATCAGAACGAGGTGGGCTTGAAGAAGATGTAGACACCCCCCTTGATCTTTTCCTTGCTAGGGATGTGGAAGACAATGAATGATCATCAGGAGGAGTGGCTTCCAATGATACCTCGGCTTCATTGTCGATTTCCAAATGTGCCCCTACTTCGGGAGGAACAACTATTGTGGGCACTTGTGAACCTCCATGCACCTTTGCTTGCGCATCTCCTTTTGCTGCCTCTCCTTCCACATGTACTTGGGCGTGTACTTGCACATGGTGTTGTTGTTGCGGCTGTGGTTGTTCAACACTTGTCAGATGAGTTACAACAACCTGTGTTGATTCAGGGACATTGCTGCTACTTTCTTGCGATGAGCCAACATCACTGGTCGATGGTGACTGGAGAAGTACACTGACTGCCTCTGAAGCACTCAAGGGCTTTGACTTAAGTTGGCGTGGTGGTGGAGGCACTGAACCCAATGGAGCAGGGGTGCTGCTCCCAGCTTGGTCCCCAGCAGATCCTGCTGCTGCAGGCGTACTTTTTTTTTTGCTCCCAAAAAAAGTGGCGGGTGGCACACCAGCCTCCTTGGTAACTTGCTTCTTCTGCTCCTTACTAGCAACTTTCTTGCTAGAGGAGCTACGGAGAACTTTCTTTGGGGGCGGGGCCATCTTCTTCAGAGCAGGTCAGACAGCAGGCCGCAGTTGCACGAATTGTAGAGTTGTCTGAGGCCAGACGTGACGTCGCGTGACGTAATGCTGCACACACACACCGCTGCAGGACTTCTTCCTGGCACTGGTGGTTCTCTTGAGTCTTGTGCACCTAAAAAAAATGGAAGACAGAGGAACATCAGTTCAGTTATAGAGCACAAAAAAATCGAAAAACACTGCAAAATCAGCACAATCCCAATCCATCCATGCCCTCCATAATGTTTAAATTCAAGACAACCCACAGAAAGACTAGGCCCATGCAAGACTCACTACCCCTGGGCATAAATAAAGGTTGAAAAGTAGGCAAAATGGTTGGAGGCCTAACAACAAAGCCTGCATTTAAAATGGCCACTTGCCTGCCAGCACATGGCCAGTGCCTGTAGCTGCACTCAAAATGGCCACCAGCCACATGGCATGTCCCTCCCCATGAACACCCCCAAAAATCGAAAAACACTGCAAAATCAGCACAATCCCATTCCATCCATGGCCTCTATGATGTTTAAATTCAAGACAACCCACAGAAAGACTAGGCCCATGCAAGACTCACTACCCCTGGGCATAAATAAAGGTTGAAAAGTAGGCAAAATGGTTGGAGGCCTAACAACAAAGCCTGCATTCAAAATGTCCACTTGCCTGCCAGCACATGGCCAGTGCCTGTAGCTGCACTCAAAATGGCCACCAGCCACATGGCATGTCCCTCCCCATGAACACCCCCAAAAATCGAAAAACACTGCAAAATCAGCACAATCCCATTCCATCCATGGCCTCCATGATGTTTAAGTTCAAGACAGCCCACATAAAGACTAGGCCCATGCTAGACTCAAATACCCCTGGTGAAAAGGCCACAAGTACAGGCCCAAAAAACGAAAATCACTGAAAAATCTGCACAATCCCATTCCATCCATGGCCTCCATGATGTTTAAATTCAAGACAACCCACAGAAAGACTAGGCCCATGCACCACTCACTACCCCTGGTCAAGGCCCCAACAACAGGTCAAAAATCGAAAAACACAGAAAAATCAGCACAATCCCAATTCATCTATGGCCTCCATGATGTTTAAGTTCAAGACAACCCACAGAAAGACTCAGTCCACCCACCACTGAGTACCCCTGGGCAAAAGGCCCCAAAACAGCCCAAAAATCGAAAATTCCAAAATTTTAGTTGCAGCAACTGTAATGCCCCAAACAAACTTACTTGTAAAATTTCTAATCCAACAGTGATCCAAAGAAAGTCAAAAAGGCCTCAAATCCAAAGATCCAGCAGCATCCACAAAAAGTAATCCTTCCAGCTCCACATCCAAATGAAAAGTGACCAGGAGATGGACAAAGCACTGGGAGGAGCCTGCTGAACAGGAACAGGAAGTTGAAGACTGTGGGGCACTTCCTTCCTCCCACCCCCCTGCCCCCCTCCCCAAAATGGACTCCTCGCTAAAAAAGTGCAGGCAAATGTCAAACTAAGGAGTTATTCACATAAAAATCATCATTTCTAGAAGGTTTATGCTGCTTGCTGGTGGATTTCTTGTGCAGAATTGCAAATTTATATTTTCGCTCGCCGCATCTCAAATCTCGCAATTGCGAAGTACCGCGAGACGTGATCTCGCCGTACTCGCGTTGACAAACTATCGCTGGCAAGCCGCGATGACGTAATCGGGCTCGCCAATTCCCGCGGGATCACACAGCAAGATCCAAAATGGCGCAGCACTCGCAAACTATCGAAAAAAACAACTCGGCAAACGATGATAAACGCCGCGCGCCGCAAAAATTGTATCACCAACGCCGCGCGCCGCCAAAAAAATCCGCTGCGTGCGAATTTGCGGATTTTGCGGGAAATCCGCAAATCTCGCGGATTGTGGATTTCCAGAAAATCCGCAAAATCCGCGAGCGTAACGGATTTTCCGCCCATGCTTAGTTCTTACCATTTTAGATAACAAGTTCCGTCGTGTGGGGTGTGATTCCACCCAAGCGATAGGAAAACAAAGAGATTATATATTCATCCGATCTTGATACACATATAAGGAATAAGCAGTGAACACTCATCTCCTGTTCTCTTTGGTAAGGCAAAAACAATTTTATCCAGCTTGTATGCTCATGTATTTTCCATCCTTTGCTGTGAGCAACATCAGTCTATTGTTTCAGGTTTAAATGGGAAGAAATCTTCTCTTTTTAATAGTCCCATGTCGAAATACCCTATCATGACCTTTCTCAGTAATTCATATACCACTGCTCAAATATAAAATGATTGGTTTGTACCTTATGTAGCTATATTGTTTAGCTACACGAGTAGGGAGTCATTGGTATGCAAGCACAGCTATATGTACATGTATTGCCATGTTTATGATGGGAGTGTGAGATTACTCCTTTGTGTTTTTAATTTACTTTACATATGTTTTTCAGATTTTATTGTGGCTCCTAAGGAAGGCGTTCTCGTAAAAACGCCGAAATGCGCGTCGATGACTAATATTGCTCGCCACTGTTTTATTACTTTTTGTGCAATTGTGTTATAAGTACATTATTTGTATATGATTGATTGTTTATATAATCATTTGGTTTTTATGTTTTTGTATTAAATGTTTTTAACATGAATATGTATACTTAGAAATAAAAGCAATCTTGTGTTTTTTAATTGGTTGTTGTGCTTTTCATACTTTTCCTCCCTGGTTGTATCATTAATTGCTTATCTTTCTCACATTATTTGAAGACCCTTCGAAGGCTCCATGCAAGTTAATACCTTGACACAGAAGTGTACCGCTTAGTGATTTTTTACAATTATTGCCACTAAGGAATACCTCCTTTTTCCCTTCACTCTAACATTTGTGTGTGTAAGGTAAATCCCAGGTTGATTTGATGTATCCATTACCCAACCTTTCATACTGGCCTACTGGTATATATTCTTGGCAATATTTAAACTGGAAAGTTGTTATCAGAATTGTAATTGTTCCGTGTATTATCCATTCAATGACAGGTCTCTCTGACATTGTCAATGCTCAGAATCGTATAATCTGCTCCTTTTTGTGCCAAACTGATTTGTTTA
The DNA here is from genome assembly GCF_964263255.1 of Lissotriton vulgaris. Classification (NCBI taxonomy): domain Eukaryota; kingdom Metazoa; phylum Chordata; class Amphibia; order Caudata; family Salamandridae; genus Lissotriton; species Lissotriton vulgaris. Next base: position 202,980 of record NW_028254280.1, on the reverse strand, counting down.
TCAGTAAGGTTAAAGATAGAAAATAATGACGTTACGTTGATTAGACGCCATGGCACGTAGCCTGAACGTAGGTTTTGCAATGTCCAGCCAAGCTGTACAATAGAACGCAATTGGGACTGACCATATTGTAACATTAGCAAGTCTTGCTCTTTTGGTTTGTAAATTATTAGAGGACAACATTTCAAATAAGCTTAGAACGATAACATTGCGTGTCAGTTTCATGGTTCTCCTTTGTGAAAACATGCATCACTATGCTTATGCTGATGATGACTCTTTTTATGTAGATGATCAAATGATAAAGATCACGAACATTTGCCAGATTTGTAAACTATTGGTGTAATTGTGACAGGCTCCAATAAATATGGGACAGGAACAGTTAAGAATTTTTTTTTAAAAATCGTCTTCGGCACTGTAGATCAGTTCTTGAAGTGACATACAGAACATATTAAATAGGAGCTATATGAAGTGTAACACACGTCGAAAGGGTCAGGTGTGATCCGTATGATAACAAAATGACATAGAATTGATGTCGTTTAGGATATGCACCGCATGAGATTGGGGCACTTCTTAAACACGATGAGTTTGGTTCATCTATCTTTATAGAATGTACTTCTAGAATGTAACTCACTGCGCAAATATTTGCAGAAGTATGAAAATTCATAATGTGAATTGAATTTGTCATTACACAGCTGTTATGATTGTGTCTCCATTAACAGTTATTTTTTAGATAAAACTTTCATCTTTTCTAACAGTTGAGAGCTTTTGGGTGTTATATATATTAAGTAGATAATCCCTCTAATGGGTTTAGACAGTATTTTTAATTATTAATCTGTTATCGTTTTTAGGGTACTCGAGATATGAAATCCATGTCCTGCGGATGGTCTCCTACACGAAAGAATAGAGACCGAAACGTCGACTGTGGCTTTATCTACTATTGAATGTATAATTGATTTTGTAATAGGTAGAAAAGCTGGAGCAATTATTGCAGTAAGGGTTGTATAGATTAATGTATTTGCCCTTCTGCGTCATTGTTGTCTATCATGTAGCCACCAATATTTTAACTTGATTTGAAAAAAGATTAAATACATACTTTTTTCTATATACACCTGTCTTTTAATCCTTTTTGCTCTCTCCTTCTACTGATCACCAGTGAGTGACAGTCTTGAATTCATAAAATATCTGTTGTTGCATAACTAGCATTAGTGGAATCAAATCAGCAAGCCCACATGATTTCATTCTCTAAGTGACTTTAAAACTCTTATGTTTACTAACATCCCTTGAAGGTACCTTCACCCTATCCTATTATATCAAAGGCAGATGATACAATGCTGTCCAGTGAATATATTCTGGAGGACAGAGTCGGTAACCTATTGTCCACTACAGAAAGTGATTTTTCCAAATTTATACGATCAATTTCTCGCTTTTTTTCCGCTGTTTCAATTTGCATTACTTTCCAAGCTATGTTGTATGCAGCGTATATACCGGCCGCTATGAAACGTTTTTGACGCTGTTTGCGAGGTCCCATTATGAAATCTCGCAAGTCAGCACATTCTTTAAGTAAAGTCAAGTGTTGCTTAATTTCAGCCAGTGTGGATTTCTGTAGCCACTCAAGGCATAATTTCCCTACACTGTATGTTGTAACTATCCCTGGATGTTGTCTCTGGGAATATCTTGGGTCTGGCCTGGTCATTTTGAACCCCTGTCTTTTGTTCAGGTATCTATCTTGACAGTTGTTTGTGTCTGTAGGCCAGATCACCATTTTTTCCAATCAGGATTTGTTTTGGTTTGGTGAAAAATATGGGATACATCTATTTCCACATCCGTAGTACTATTGCTATCAGATATGGGCTTCGGAATAGACGGTTTGTTTAAGTCTTTTATCTTAGCTAAGCCAAGACAAGTAGTTTGTTGAATGGTATCATTCAGGAATAATATTTGTTCTGGGGTCATGCAGGCTCTAAATAATGATTCTAGACCTTGTACCTGCCAGTCTTTTCGACGCCAGATGGTTTTTGTTTCAATGTTATTTTTCCAGAACTCAAAACCAAATGTAGACATTTTGTCATAACATTTTTCAGAATACATCAATTTAGTATTTGTCAACATTGTTTTCATTTCTGTTTTGTTTAACATTTTAAAATAAAACTGATAAAAGCTCTTAATTCAGGTTTAGTAGGAAGAGCAGGTTTATTGATCCAACCATCAACAGCAATATTCAGCAACTGACACAGTATCAAAAAGTAAACACTCCATCAATGATGTAGAACAGACAGTGTTCCATTAAAGAGACAGTAACCATAACACATCCCCTTACCAATATAAAAGAAAAGATAAATAAGATCAAGAACAATAACAGCTTCAAAAACAGGTTAAAGGAAACTTCACCAAAAGGAAAATAACTAATACAGAAGAATAAAACTACAGACAAGGAACTGTACCAGATAATTAATACAGAACATAATTTTTAAATTTCCTGGGAACTTGTCTTGTCCTAGGAACCATTCTTGAATTATCAAGAGCACTATCTTGTCTTTGGCTAGGAGAAGGGCAGGAATGACTGGAATTACCAATAGGCACAGAACTACTATTGGAATGACAATTAAACCTGGAACACTTTGTTAATCTAGACATGTTCTAAGTGCAACCATTGTCTAAAGTCACAACATTTTTCCTAATAGCAGTAATGATGAAAGGACCACAGAAATTGGAAGTACCCTTGTGCCCATAGTTTGGCTTCTTCACAAGAACACAATCCCCAACATTCCATTTCTTATATTTGACAGCCATCCTTTCATCATAACGTTGTTTATACTTCCATTGATACTCAGCCAACGCATCTCTCCTTCTCAATTCACTTTCAACACTATCATCACAAACCTTCTCCGGAAGCCAAGCTGGGTTGAGTTTGGAATTAGCTAATCTCCCCCTCAATGCTTCAAAAGGAGACTTTTGCATGATAGCATTGGGAACAGTGCGATGCGCCCACCAGATCTCCCTCAACACACTACTGAAAGAAACCTTAGATTGCAAAGCCCTCTGCGCACAACTTTTAACAACCCTATTAATTCGTTCAGTAAGTCCATTCGCCTGAGGCGAATAAAGAGCTGTCTTCTGGTGAACAATACCAAGATCCTTAAGAAAAGAGTCCATTTCATTGGAGGTAAATTTTACCCCATTGTCAGTAAGCAGGTATTTAGGCACACCCTCTGAGACAAACACATCCTTAAGAAACTCAATAATAGCCCTGGAATTCACCATTCCCATACATTTCGAAATCACCCACTTTGAAGTGTAATCCACCAGTAGTACCACAAACCTCTCGTGTGAAGGCATGAGTTCAAAAGGACCCGGTATGTCCAACCCCACCTTTGTCCAAACCGTAGCGGGAACTACTACTGGAGAAAGAGGAGAATGACCAGTGGTGTGTGATTTGTCATTGGCAGCACACAAATGGCAATCTTTCACAACAGCTTCCACCATCCGATCCATACTAGGCCACCAGTATCTCTCTCTGATGCGAGCCTTGGTAAGGTTCCTTCCAAGATGACCCTCATGAGCCAGATTGACAACTTTCTCACACAAATCATTTGGAGGTACAAGTCTGTCACCTCCTAACAAATTACCCTGACAAAATGTCAAGTCATTTCTGACAGTCCAATAAGGCTTTAATTCACTATCCAGTTGATCATACCTAGGCCACCCTACCCTGATGATATCTCTCAAAGACCGAAAAACAACGTCATTATCAATACTACTTGACCATTCATTCTTGGATAAAGGAGATTCCAGTACCCAATTTACGCACTCCAGATTACCAGAAAAACAATCTCTTTCAACCGGCAACCTTGATAAACAGTCTTCAGGCTTGTTGTTCTGACCAGCAATATACTGTACAGTAAAATTAAATTCCTGTAGACCTTCGCTCCATCTCTTCAATCTAGGTGTCATATGATCACTTTGATGACAAGAAAATATCTGAACAAGAGGGCGGTGATCTGATCTCACCACAAACTGAATGCCCCATAAAAAGAACTTAAAATGATATATTGACCAAAATACAGCCAACGCCTCTCTTTCAATGCAAGAGTAATTCAATTCTGCATCCTTCAAAGCTCTTGAAGCAAAAGCTACCACAACCTCCTCTCCATTCACAATTTGAGAAAGAACAGCGCCAAGGCCTTTAAGGCTGGCATCTGTAGTGACAATAGTTTTTAATTATTTTTGGAAACAAGGAAACCCGAGAGGGGCCTTTGGACCGTGGGTCATTTACTTATTACAAGAAACAGGGGTCCTAAGGAGTAGCAATACAACAAACAATAGTAATATAGACCACAATCAGTACTATATTTACTCCCAACCCAGCCGGGCGCGGAGTATTTTATTTTCAAAGATGACAAAAAGATGGATTGACCTAGAGGGGGTCAGTTATGAACATTAAAATAGGGTACAATCCTGTACCTATCCCAAGAAAGTAGAAAAACCATAGGTTGAGAGAAAGATAAGTAAAAGGAAAAAGTTTTTACAGGCAAGTAGAAATTTCCTTGGAGCCAGAGGATGGCTTGCGATTTAAATAAATAATTCCGCAAATCACAACCAACAGTGTAACAATTGAGTATTAACAAAAGATTAAATGTCACACTATTTGCAGCGTCAACGTTTCGATCCCTAAAGCTCCTAATAGTTACGGGATCATCATCAGGACTATTTTATATCAAAAGCCTGTTTACAATATGAACGTCTGTGGAGGTAAAGAAGAGAAGAAAAATTGGAAAAACAATATAAGGCATTTGCCTGAAATCAGGAAGTTAAAAGCATTCAGCAGGGTCCATGCACAAATTACCGGCAAAACTTGGCTACATCTCATAGTGAGTTTATCCGAGATAACGGTGAATTGTGCTGTTGTATCGTGTATATTATATACATCAGTGCGTTTTGGCGCAGTGGGGAAACGGCGCAGTGACTCGGTGATATGGTGGTCAGACATTTCTTGTTCTAGTTCTTGTAGTGCTCATTCGGGATGGTGACACGTAAATGATTTGGGGTGCCTGTGATAGTGGTGAGGCCTTGGGTTTGGGGTATTTACCTCCAGTTGCAATTCGAGGGAGTTGCAGTTATCGTGGATACCGTGAGGTGGTAGGGGTGAGTGAATGAGGATTCAACCTGCCAGGTCCTGTGGGGGCTTGGTATGGCCTGACAATGCCTACATATTTTACAAGTATTACAAAGGTATTTCGGAGCCAGGAGTGACTACCCTCACGTATCCAGTTTCAGGATCGTGATGGCATGTTTGGTCCTTCTGAGGAGGAGGTATTCCTTTTCCTTTCCAGGTCTGGGAGAGGGGTCCTATAACATTTAAGGGAAGGTATTACCATTAATAGGACCTTGGTTATACTAATAGTAATAGCGCATGACCAGCAGGACGGAATGAGGCTTACCTTGCTTCAGGTGGAAGCAGCGGCGAGTGAAATTTAGGCTAGCAGAGGTTATTTCTTTAATTCCGAGGAGTCAGTTTACTCCTTCGATTTTGTCCGCGGGCTCGTTGCTAAATGGAAATTAATTACACTTAGAATGGCTCTTTGGTATTGCGAGTAAGGGGGTGTGGGGATAGGTGGGGGGGCCGTCAGCTAGGGCTTACCTTGCTTCAAGAGGAAGCAGCACCGGCTGATAGACAGGAAACTTGGGGGATATATCCTTAGTTTAAAGGAGTCAAGGGCTCCTTCCGTTGGTCCGCCCGCTCGATGCTAAATTAAAGAATAAACAACATTCAGAACAACCCTTCCGTCATGGAGTTAGAGTGTCCAAACGGGAATAGGGCCAGGCTTACCTTACTTCTCAGTGGAAGCGGCGGTGGGTGGGGGGAGAAACACGATGGTCTTCTCCCTCTTCTGTGGCAGCGTGAATCCGCTGTACGAGTGTGCTTCCTTGGAGGGCAATTGAAGCCGGCGGGAGCGCGAAATGCAAAAAGGACTGGGCATGGCTTCTTGGTTTTGGCGGCCATGATGGAGTGGTAGCCATGGGGGGAAATTAAGGAGGGACTAGACACGGGTCCCCGGTGTTAGGCGGCCATAATGGAGTGGTAGCCATGGGGCGAAATTAAAGAGGGACTAGACACGGGTCCCCGGTGTTGGGCGGCCATGATGGAGTGGTAGGGGAGCCACTGAGTAATGTTGCAGTAGCCTAGGTGGGGTAGACTAAGAAATTCCGTTAGTGAATTTAAAGGGTCCTGTGAGGGCCTATAGTGCATATCAAGTGCTCAACACCGTGAGAAGTGCCATATTAATACACATCGGATTCTTAAAGCAATTTAAAAAAAAAAAAACCATGATGGTAATGAAATTACAATTATTCAGTTTTTGCATTTTTCTATACATCTCAAATTGTTTCTCGTTTTGTGGTACTGAAATTGAGTCACATCTGAAAACCATTACTGCTGGTTGTACATTCCTGTACATTTTAGATTAGTGATGTCCAGTCCTCCGTGCGGTTCAGTCCATTTCGGATAGAGTCCAGCAATATTATACACTTCAGCTCTTCTCTGTTAAGGAGGCTGGACATGCTGCCCCCTCTCTGGGGAAGTTTCAATGCTGTTAAGACAGTCCAGCAAATGTCGTCCTCGTCATGATTTGCCTCCAGGAAATGTTCCACCAGTGGGGCATTTGGCGTGCGACATCTGATGTGGCTCCTATGTTGGCATACACGGGTTTTGATTTTTTGTGAGGTTTGGCCAACATAATTTTTGTTGCATGGGCATTGGATGAGATAAATTACGTTGCTTGTATTGCAGTTGGTGAGGGTATTACATTTAAAAGTGACATTGTTAAACACAAACGTTTTACCCTCAATTGTTAAATTACAAACTGTACAACCACCACATTTGACATGTCCAACTATGGGGGACAGACCCCATGCTGTCTCAAGAGTAGAGGAGTGGACAGGGCTGGGAAGCGCTGCGCGAACCAGATGGTCCTTTAGGTTTTTGCTTTTTTTGAAAGCAAAGATGGGGCGCTCAATTTCTAGAATACCCGCATTAATCACCGACCAGTGTTTTAGGATAATTTTTCTCAAATTGTTTGAAATAGGGGAGAAAGTTGTGACGCATGCTATTCTGTCCATGTTTTTCTTTGGGTTTGGGACAAGGAGCGTCTCACGAGGGCGGTACCAGGCCCTTTTAAGGGCATTTTTTACGATTTTCTTCGGGTACCCCCTGTCTTTAAGTTTGTTGGCTAAGATAGTGCTTTCTCTGAAGTAATCCTCCCTGTGGGAACAGTTACGTCTAATTCGTAGGAATTGGGAAAATGGTAAAGAATCCCTCAATGCCCTGGGGTGATTGCTGGAGTACTCAAGCAACCTGTTTCTCTCGGTGGGTTTCCTGAATAGTTCGGTGAGTAATTCACCTTCCTGATGAAAGATTGTCAAGTCCAAAAAATTGATGAAGTTCTTGTCAGATGTTGAGGTGAATTGGAGACCCAGGCAGTTATTATTCATCCAGTGTAGGAAGTGGCGCAGTACATCGATGTCCATTCTCCATATCATGAAGATGTCATCTATGTATCTGCGCCACATGATAACGCCGGAGAAGAAGGGATTGGAGAGTACCAGAATTGATTGCCTTTCTATTTCATCCATAAACAATATGGCCAGGTTGGGAGCAAAAATTGCTCCCATGGAGGTCCCCTTAATTTGCTGATAGAAGAGGCCTTGGAATGTGAAGAAATTTCTAGTTAAGCAGAGTTCCAGTAGTTTGCAAACAAAGGATGTTGGAATAGCATGTGGACGTGGTCGACTATCCAGAGTCCTCTGTATCACAAGCAGTGCCGCTGTTTGCGGAATATTTGTGTACAGGGACTCCACGTCCATGGTGCATAGGGTATCAGTAAGGGGATTGAAGGGATGGTGCTCGACCAGGTTGATCATGGACATGGAGTCACGTACATAGCAGGCTGTTTGAGGGACGAATTCTTTTATAAAGAAATCAACAAATGCCCCTAGGGGTTCCAGTATTGAACCACAGGCCGATACAATTGGGCGACCAGGAGGGGTGCTTAGGTTCTTATGAATCTTTGGTAAAGTATATATTACCGGGGTTCTTGGACTTTTCACGTTTAGATAGTTAAATTCTTTTTTGGTCAGAAAACCTTCTGATAATGCCTCTGTTGTTATTTTGCGTATCAGTTCCTGGAGGTCCTTAGTTGGATTAGATGCAAGCCTGAGATAGTGATCTGTGTTATCTAGCTGTCTTTGAATTTCAGATTTATACGAGTTAAGCTCCTGTATGACAATTCCACCCCCCGTGTCTGCGCTTTTAATCACAATTGAGTCATTGGTTTTCAGAGAGCTGATGGCCTGTTTTTCTTTAAGTGTGATGTTATATGGTGTAAACCTTTTTTGTTGTTTCATACTGTTGAGATCCTTAAGCACCAGTTTCTCAAATGTAATTATTTCTGGTGGTATTAGACCCGCAGATGGTAAGAAAGTTGAGGGAGGGCAAAAAGGAGTTTGCGCATTTATTTCTGGTGTTGGGTGGATTTGAAAGAATGCTTTCAAACGAACACGCCTGAAGAATCTCAGGAGTTCGGTTTGTAGCTCCATAAAGTTTGGTGCCACAGTAGGGACAAAGGTGAGACCCTTTTTAAGGAGGGAAAGTTCATTTTGTTCCAGCAAGTGAGTGGTAAGATTGAAGATGGGAATGGTGTCAATTTCGGAAGGAGCATGTATTACCATTGGTAATAGTTGTTCCTGGTCCTCCGTTCGCCCGGGGGTTGACCCATCTCTGAGCTTTTTTGACTCGCCCACGTTGTGGCGGTTCTTGCTGGCCTCTCGGTAAAAAAGAATTCGAATTCTGATGTGCTCCACCTCGTCTCGATGTACTGGACCCTTCGCCGGCGTCTGAGTTATCAGACGACTCTGCAGAGGTGTCGGAGAAGCCCACCAGATTCTGTCTCCTATTGTATCTCCCCCAGGGTCTATTCTGTTGAGGATTGGTATATGCCCTTGTTGTATAAAAGTCTTTTTGTAAGTAAGGATAAGTAGTCTCAATGTTGTAAGACTTTATATCCTTTTTAACTTTATTTGATTTTTTATTTTGCTCAATTCTATAGAATTCTGCGACAGTTTTATCTACCTGTTCTATGAGTTTTTTGCTTTCAGCAGTAGTATCAGAATCCTCAATCTGTTTTAAAATTTCAGCAATTTCTACCTCTAGTGTCTTTAATGTTTCAGACGCTGTGTCAATACCTAGTGCCAGCCAATGGCGGGAGCAGGTAGTTCCTATATAGCTAAACCCTGATATGTATTTTGGGTTATCCGTGAAGATGCCCGGTATATTACGGACTTGGAGGCCCAAGGGAATAACTTCAGCCTTAAGGTAATCAGTTAACATTAGTATCATTAACTGTAAGCGCACTTGCTTCTTCCTCAATTTTTCTAATTGTTCAGGTATTGAGGTATTAATCTGGTTGGAGATATCTGCATTGTCTGAAAGCAGTGAGGGACCTGAGCATAAGTGTTTTAGATAGTCGTCTGTGTATAGTGGAGCCAGATTTGACATAGTTCCCTTGCTGAAGAGAGAGGGGGGGAAAAGGAGATTTTCTCCGTGTAGGGTAAGTATAAGAGCAGTGGGGTATAGAGGTGCGAGGTACTAGGGGACCCAAACCAGTTGGTTTGGACGGGATGTGAGACCTTGCAAACCAGCGTTTGCGCTCAAATCATTTTTGGAAACAAGGAAACCCAAGAGGGGCCTTTTGGACCGTGGGTCATTTACTTATTACAAGAAACAGGGGTCCTAAGGAGTAGCAATACAACAAACAATAGTAATATAGACCACAATCAGTACTATATTTACTCCCAACCCAGCCGGGCGCGGAGTATTTTATTTTCAAAGATGACGAAAAGATGGATTGACCTAGAGGGGGTCAGTTATGAACATTAAAATAGGGTACAATCCTGTGCCTATCCCAAGAAAGTAGAAAAACCATAGGTTGGGAGAAAGATAAGTAAAAGGAAAAAGTTTTTACAGGCAAGTAGAAATTTCCTTGGAGCCAGAGGATGGCTTGTGATTTAAATAAATAATTCCGCAAATCACAACCAACAGTGTAACAATTGAGTATTAACAAAAGATTAAATGTCACACTATTTGCAGCGTCAACGTTTCGATCCCTAAAGCTCCTAATAGTTACGGGATCATCATCAGGACTATTTTATATCAAAAGCCTGTTTACAATATGAACGTCTGTGGAGGTAAAGAAGAGAAGAAAAATTGGAAAAACAATATAAGGCATTCGCCTGAAATCAGGAAGTTAAAAGCATTCAGCAGGGTCCATGCACAAATTACCGGCAAAACTTGGCTACATCTCATAGTGAGTTTATCCGAGATAACGGTGAATTGTGCTGTTGTATCGTGTATATTATATACATCAGTGCGTTTTGGCGCAGTGGGGAAACGGCGCAGTGACTCGGTGATATGGTGGTCAGACATTTCTTGTTCTAGTTCTTGTAGTGCTCATTCGGGATGGTGACACGTAAATGATTTGGGGTGCCTGTGATAGTGGTGAGCCCTTGGGTTTGGGGTATTTACCTCCAGTTGCAATTCGAGGGAGTTGCAGTTATCGTGGATACCGTGAGGTGGTAGGGGTGAGTGAATGAGGATTCAACCTGCCAGGTCCTGTGGGGGCTTGGTATGGCCTGACAATGTCTACATATTTTACAAGTATTACAAAGGTATTTCGGAGCCAGGAGTGACTACCCTCACGTATCCAGTTTCAGGATCGTGATGGCATGTTTGGTCCTTCTGAGGAGGAGGTATTCCTTTTCCTTTCCAGGTCTGGGAGAGGGGTCCTATAACATTTAAGGGAAGGTATTACCATTAATAGGACCTTGGTTATACTAATAGTAATAGCGCATGACCAGCAGGACGGAATGAGGCTTACCTTGCTTCAGGTGGAAGCAGCGGCGAGTGAAATTTAGGCTAGCAGAGGTTATTTCTTTAATTCCGAGGAGTCAGTTTACTCCTTCGATTTTGTCCGCGGGCTCGTTGCTAAATGGAAATTAATTACAATTAGAATGGCTCTTTGGTATTGCGAGTAAGGGGGTGTGGGGATAGGTGGGGGGGCCGTCAGCTAGGGCTTACCTTGCTTCAAGAGGAAGCAGCACCGGCTGATAGACAGGAAACTTGGGGGATATATCCTTATTTTAAAAGAGTCAAGGGCTCCTTCCGTTGGTCCGCCCGCTCGATGCTAAATTAAAGAATAAACAACATTCAGAACAACCCTTCCGTCATGGAGTTAGAGTGTCCAAACGGGAATAGGGCCAGGCTTACCTTACTTCTCAGTGGAAGCGGCGGTGGGTGGGGGGAGAAACATGATGGTCTTCTCCCTCTTCTGTGGCAGCGTGAATCCGCTGTACGAGTGTGCTTCCTTGGAGGGCAATTGAAGCCGGCGGGAGCGCGAAATGGAAAAAGGACTGGGCATGGCTTCTTGGTTTTGGCGGCCATGATGGAGTGGTAGCCATGGGGGGAAATTAAGGAGGGACTAGACACGGGTCCCCGGTGTTAGGCGGCCATAATGGAGTGGTAGCCATGGGGCGAAATTAAAGAGGGACTAGACACGGGTCCCCGGTGTTGGGCGGCCATGATGGAGTGGTAGGGGAGCCACTGAGTAATGTTGCAGTAGCCTAGGTGGGGTAGACTAAGAAATTCCGTTAGTGAATTTAAAGGGTCCTGTGAGGGCCTATAGTGCATATCAAGTGCTCAACACCGTGAGAAGTGCCATATTAATACACATCAGATTCTTAAATCAATTTTTTTTAAAACAAAACCATGATAGTAATGAAATTACAATTATTCAGTTTTTGCATTTTTCTATACATCTCAAATTGTTTCTCGTTTTGTGGTACTGAAATTGAGTCACATCTGAAAACCATTACTGCTGGTTGTACATTCCTGTACATTTTAGATTAGTGATGTCCAGTCCTCCGTGCGGTTCAGTCCATTTCGGATAGAGTCCAGCAATATTATACACTTCAGCTCTTCTCTGTTAAGGAGGCTGGACATGCTGCCCCCTCTCTGGGGAAGTTTTAATGCTGTTAAGACAGTCCATCGAATGTCGTCCTCGTCATGATTTGCCTCCAGGAAATGTTCCACCAGTGGGGCATTTGGCGTGCGACATCTGATGTGGCTCCTATGTTGGCATACACGGGTTTTGATTTTTTGTGAGGTTTGGCCAACATAATTTTTGTTGCATGGGCATTGGATGAGACAAATTACGTTGCTTGTATTGCAGTTGGTGAGGGTATTACATTTAAAAGTGACATTGTTAAACACAAACGTTTTACCCTCAATTGTTAAATTACAAACTGTACAACCACCACATTTGACATGTCCAACTATGGGGGACAGACCCCATGCTGTCTCAAGAGTAGAGGAGTGGACAGGGCTGGGAAGCGCTGCGCGAACCAGATGGTCCTTTAGGTTTTTGCTTTTTTTGAAAGCAAAGATGGGGCGCTCAATTTCTAGAATACCCGCATTAATCACCGACCAGTGTTTTAGGATAATTTTTCTCAAATTGTTTGAAATAGGGGAGAAAGTTGTGACGCATGCTATTCTGTCCATGTTTTTCTTTGGGTTTGGGACAAGGAGCGTCTCACGAGGGCGGTACCAGGCCCTTTTAAGGGCATTTTTTACGATTTTCTTCTGGTACCCCCTGTCTTTAAGTTTGTTGGCTAAGATAGTGCTTTCTCTGAAGTAATCCTCCCTGTGGGAACAGTTACGTCTAATTCGTAGGAATTGGGAAAATGGTAAAGAATCCCTCAATGCCCTGGGGTGATTGCTGGAGTACTCAAGCAACGTGTTTCTCTCGGTGGGTTTCCTGAATAGTTTGGTGAGTAATTCACCTTCCTGATGAAAGATTGTCAAGTCCAAAAAAATTTATGAAGTTCTTGTCAGATGTTGAGGTGAATTGGAGACCCAGGTAGTTATTATTCATCCAGTGTAGGAAGTGGCGCAGTACATCGATGTCCATTCTCCATATCATGAAGATGTCATCTATGTATCTGCGCCACATGATAACGCCGGAGAAGAAGGGATTGGAGGGTACCAGAATTGATTGCCTTTCTATTTCATCCATAAACAATATGGCCAGGTTGGGAGCAAAAATTGCTCCTATGGAGGTCCCCTTAATTTGCTGATAGAAGAGGCCTTGGAATGTGAAGAAATTTCTAGTTAAGCAGAGTTCCAGTAGTTTGCAAACAAAGGATGTTGGAATAGCATGTGGACGTGGTCGACTATCCAGAGTCCTCTGTATCACAAGTAGTGCCGCTGTTTGCGGAATATTTGTGTACAGGGACTCCACGTCCATGGTGCATAGGGTATCAGTAAGGGGATTGAAGGGATGGTGCTCGACCAGGTTGATCATGGACATGGAGTCACGTACATAGCAGGCTGTTTGAGGGACGAATTCTTTTATAAAGAAATCAACAAATGCCCCTAGGGGTTCCAGTATTGAACCACAGGCCGATACAATTGGGCGACCAGGAGGGGTGCTTAGGTTCTTATGAATCTTTGGTAAAGTATATATTACCGGGGTTCTTGGACTTTTCACGTTTAGATAGTTAAATTCTTTTTTGGTCAGAAAACCTTCTGATAATGCCTCTGTTGTTATTTTGCGTATCAGTTCCTGGAGGTCCTTAGTTGGATTAGATGCAAGCCTGAGATAGTGATCTGTGTTATCTAGCTGTCTTTGAATTTCAGATTTCTACGAGTTAAGCTCCTGTATGACAATTCCACCCCCCTTGTCTGCGCTTTTAATCACAATTGAGTCATTGGTTTTCAGAGAGCTGATGGCCTGTTTTTCTTTAAGTGTGATGTTATATGGTGTAAACCTTTTTTGTTGTTTCATACTGTTGAGATCCTTAAGCACCAGTTTCTCAAATGTAATTATTTCTGGTGGTATTAGACCCGCAGATGGTAAGAAAGTTGAGAGAGGGCAAAAAGGAGTTTGCGCATTTATTTCTGATGTTGGGTGGATTTGAAAGAATGCTTTCAAACGAACACGCCTGAAGAATCTCAGGAGTTCGGTTTGTAGCTCCATAAAGTTTGGTGCCACAGTAGGGACAAAGGTGAGACCCTTTTTAAGGAGGGAAAGTTCATTTTGTTCTAGCAAGTGAGTGGTAAGATTGAAGATGGGAATGGTGTCAATTTCGGAAGGAGCATGTATTACCATTGGTAATAGTTGTTCCTGGTCCTCCGTTCGCCCGGGGGTTGACCCATCTCTGAGCTTTTTTGACTCGCCCACGTTGTGGCGGTTCTTGCTGGCCTCTCGGTAAAAAAAAATTCGAATTCTGATGTGCTCCACCTCGTCTCGATGTACTGGACCCTTCGCCGGCATCTGAGTTATCAGACGACTCTGCAGAGGTGTCGGAGAAGCCCACCAGATTCTGTCTCCTATTGTATCTCCCCCAGGGTCTATTCTGTTGAGGATTGGTATATGCCCTTGTTGTATAAAAGTCCTTTTGTAAGTAAGGATAAGTAGTCTCAATGTTGTAAGACTTTATATCCTTTTTAACTTTATTTGATTTTTTATTTTGCTCAATTCTATAGAATTCTGCGACAGTTTTATCTACCTGTTCTATGAGTTTTTTGCTTTCAGCAGTAGTATCAGAATCCTCAATCTATTTTAAAATTTCAGCAATTTCTACCTCTAGTGTCTTTAATGTTTCAGACGCTGTGTCAATACCTAGTGCCAGCCAATGGCGGGAGCAGGTAGTTCCTATATAGCTAAACCCTGATATGTATTTTGGGTTATCCGTGAAGATGCCCGGTATATTACGGACTTGGAGGCCCAGGGGAATAACTTCAGCCTTAAGGTAATCAGTTAACATTAGTATCATTAACTGTAAGCGCATTTGCTTCTTCCTCAATTTTTCTAATTGTTCAGGTATTGAGGTATTAATCTGGTTGGAGATATCTGCATTGTCTGAAAGCAGTGAGGGACTTGAGCATAAGTGTTTTAGATAGTCGTCTGTGTATAGTGGAGCCAGATTTGACATAGTTCCCTTGCTGAAGAGAGAGGGGGGGGAAAAGGAGATTTTCTCCGTGTAGGGTAAGTATAAGAGCAGTGGGGTATAGAGGTGCGAGGTACTAGGGGACCCAAACTAGTTGGTTTGGACGGGATGTGAGACCTTGCAAACCAGCGTTTGCGCTCAAATCATTTTTGGAAACAAGGAAACCCAAGAGGGGCCTTTGGACCGTGGGTCATTTACTTATTACAAGAAACAGGGGTCCTAAGGAGTAGCAATACAACAAACAATAGTAATATAGACCACAATCAGTACTATATTTACTCCCAACCCAGCTGGGCGCGGAGTATTTTATTTTCAAAGATGACGAAAAGATGGATTGACCTAGAGGGGGTCAGTTATGAACATTAAAATAGGGTACAATCCTGTACCTATCCCAAGAAAGTAGAAAAACCATAGGTTGGGAGAAAGATAAGTAAAAGGAAAAAGTTTTTACAGGCAAGTAGAAATTTCCTTGGAGCCAGAGGATGGCTTGCGATTTAAATAAATAATTCCGCAAATCACAACCAACAGTGTAACAATTGAGTATTAACAAAAGATTAAATGTCACACTATTTGCAGCGTCAACGTTTCGATCCCTAAAGCTCCTAATAGTTACGGGATCATCATCAGGACTATTTTATATCAAAAGCGTGTTTACAATATGAACGCCTGTGGAGGTAAAGAAGAGAAGAAAAATTGGAAAAACAATATAAGGCATTCGCCTGAAATCAGGAAGTTAAAAGCATTCAGCAGGGTCCATGCACAAATTACTGGCAAAACTTGGCTACATCTCATAGTGAGTTTATCCGAGATAACGGTGAATTGTGCTGTTGTATCGTGTATATTATATACATCAGTGCGTTTTGGCGCAGTGGGGAAACGGCGCAGTGACTCGGTGATATGGTGGTCAGACATTTCTTGTTCTAGTTCTTGTAGTGCTCATTCGGGATGGTGACACGTAAGTGATTTGGGGTGCCTGTGATAGTGGTGAGGCCTTGGGTTTGGGGTATTTACCTCCAGTTGCAATTCGAGGGAGTTGCAGTTACCATGGATACCGTGAGGTGGTAGGCGTGAGTGAATGAGGATTCAACCTGCCAGGTCCTGTGGGGGCTTGGTATGGCCTGACAATGTCTACATATTTTACGAGTATTACAAAGGTATTTCGGAGCCAGGAGTGACTACCTTCACGTATCCAGTTTCAGGGTCGTGATGGCATGTTTGGTCCTTCTGAGGAGGAGGTATTCCTTTTCCTTTCCAGGTCTGGGAGAGGGGTCCTATAACGTTTAAGGGAAGGTATTACCATTAATAGGACCTTGGTTATACTAATAGTAATAGCGCATGACCAGCAGGACGGAATGAGGCTTACCTTGCTTCAGGTGGAAGCAGCGGTGAGTGAAATTTAGGCTAGCAGAGGTCATTTCTTTAATTCCGAGGAGTCAGTTTACTCCTTCGATTTTGTCCGCGGGCTCGTTGCTAAATGGAAATTAATTACAATTAGAATGACTCTTTGGTATTGCGAGTAAGGGGGTGTGGGGATAGGTGGGGGGGCCGTCGGCTAGGGCTTACCTTGCTTCAAGAGGAAGCAGCACCGGCTGATAGACAGGAAACTTGGGGGATATATCCTTAGTTTAAAGGAGTCAATGGGCTCCTTCCGTTGGTCCGCCCGCTCGATGCTAAATTAAAGAATAAACAACATTCAGAACAACCCTTCCGTCATGGAGTTAGAGTGTCCGAACGGGAATAGGGCCAGGCTTACCTTACTTCTCAGTGGAAGCGGCGGTGGGTGGGGAGAGAAACACGATGGTCTTCTCCCTCTTCTGTGGCAGCGTGAATCCGCTGTACGAGTGTGCTTCCTTGAAGGGCAATTGAAGCTGGCGGGAGCGCGAAATGGAAAAAGGACTGGGCATGGCTTCTTGGTTTTGGCGGCCATGATGGAGTGGTAGCCATGGGGCGAAATTAAGGAGGGACTAGACACGGGTCCCCGGTGTTAGGCGGCCATAATGGAGTGGTAGCCATGAGGCGAAATTAAAGAGGGACTAGACACGGGTCCCCGGTGTTGGGCGGCCATGATGGAGTGGTAGGGGAGCCACTGAGTAATGTTGCAGTAGCCTAGGTGGGGTAGACTAAGAAATTCCGTTAGTGAATTTAAAGGGTCCTGTGAGTGCCTATAGTGCATATCAAGTGCTCAACACCGTGAGAAGTGCCATATTAATACACATCGGATTCTTAAAGCAATTTTTTAAAAAACAAAACCATGATAGTAATGAAATTACAATTATTCAGTTTTTGCATTTTTCTATACATCTCAAATTGTTTCTCGTTTTGTGGTACTGAAATTTAGTCACATCTGAAAACCATTACTGCTGGTTGTACATTCCTGTACATTTTAGATTAGTGATGTCCAGTCCTCCGTGCGGTTCAGTCCATTTCGGATAGAGTCCAGCAATATTATACACTTCAGCTCTTCTCTGTTAAGGAGGCTGGACATGCTGCCCCCTCTCTGGGGAAGTTTCAATGCTTTTAAGACAGTCCAGCGAATGTCGTCCTCGTCATGATTTGCCTCCATGAAATGTTCCACCAGTGGGGCATTTGGCGTGCGACATCTGATGCGGCTCCTATGTTGGCATACACGGGTTTTGATTTTTTGTGAGGTTTGGCCAACATAATTTTTGTTGCATGGGCATTGGATGAGATAAATTACGTTGCTTGTATTGCAGTTGGTGAGGGTATTACATTTAAAAGTGACATTGTTAAACACAAACGTTTTACCCTCAATTGTTAAATTACAAACTGTACAACCACCACATTTGACATGTCCAACTATGGGGGACAGACCCCATGCTGTCTCAAGAGTAGAGGAGTGGACAGGGCTGGGAAGCGCTGCGCGAACCAGATGGTCCTTTAGGTTTTTGCTTTTTTTGAAAGCAAAGATGGGGCGCTCAATTTCTAGAATACCCGCATTAATCACCGACCAGTGTTTTAGGATCATTTTTCTCAAATCGTTTGAAATAGGGGAGAAAGTTGTGACGCATGCTATTCTGTCCATGTTTTTCTTTGGGTTTGGGACAAGGAGCGTCTCACGAGGGCGGTACCAGGCCCTTTTAAGGGCATTTTTTACGATTTTCTTCGGGTACCCCCTGTCTTTAAGTTTGTTGGCTAAGATAGTGCTTAGTGAACCCTATTTTAATGTTCATAACTGACCCCCTCTAGGTCAATCCATCTTTTTGTCATCTTTGAAAATAAAATACTCTGCCCCCGGCTGGGTTGGGAGTAAATATAGTACTGATTGTGGTCTATATTACTATTGTTTGTTGTATTGCTACTCCTTAGGACCCCTGTTTCTTGTAATAAATAGTTTTTAATTAAGCATCAAAATGACCCAGAGTGGGCATTTTGCAAATTTCAGTCTTTATCAATTGAAACGCATCCTCACAAGCTCTAGACCAAGTGAATCGTACACCCTTTTTCAAAAGGGATCTTATAGGCTCAACAATGCTGGCATAACCTTTAACAAATTTGGAATAAAATTCCGCCATGCCCAAGAAAGACTTGGCCTGGTCTTTATCCTCTGGAGCTGGTGCTTTAACAATACTTTCAGCCAATTCTAGCTTAGGTTGTATCCCTTTCCCAGAGATTACATGTCCAAGGTAAGTAACTGAGTCCAAACCAATTCTGCATTTCTCTTTCTTAACAGTGAGTCCCCTGTCAGAAATTCTATTTAACACTGATCTCAAGACAGTATCATGCTCCCTGGCATCCACTCCATACATCAAAATATCATCTTTGAAAGAACATTACATTATGTAGATCTCTAAGAACCATTTTTATACCCCTTTGAAAGCAGGCGGCAGCCGAGGCTAAGCCAAAGGGCATTCTCAAGAACCGATAAGCACCAAGGGGTGTGACAAAGGATGTTAAATGTCTAGACCCTTGATGTAAGACAATTTGGTGGTACGCAGAAGAGAGATCAAGAACACTAAACATGTTCGCTCCCTTCAAAATACTAATAGATTCAGAAATATTTGGTAAAGGTTGTCGATCAACCAAAATGCCCTCATTTAATCCACGTAAATCCACACACATTCTTACTGCTTTCCCATCATCCTTAGGTGCCAAAACTATAGGACTTAACCATTCTGAGGACTCAATTTCTTCAAACACACCTAAGTTCAAAAGTTTCTCAATCTCCAATCTCAAAGGCTCACCCATCATATTAGGGACTTTTCGAACCTTGTGCACACACAGTTTAGCAGATTTCTTAAGAATAATCTTGTTTTCAAATCCCTCTAAACATCCCAATGTGTCTGAGAAAACTTTAGGGAATTCAGAATTTTTTTTGTTAGAATCAGACACAGTGTTAATTTCTTGAGAAGGAGAAGGGGGAACTAAGTCTTCCATAAAAATGACTTGATTATGAGGATTCTTGGCACAGGGATTAAGGATAATACCAAAATCATGTTGATGTTTCCACCCAAGAAGATTGTCTCCTCTCACAGCCACATAAACTTTTCCAGTGATTTCTTTACCTCTAAAGGAAATCTTAGCAACTGTGTATCCCAAGATATCAATCTTTGAACAACCATAACTCAAAGGAGCAATATCTGGGGGCAACAGTGGGATATTTTCCAAACCAACAACTTCATCCCAAATTTTGTTACCAATTAACGTATAAAGAGATCCTGAATCAGCCATGAGTTTGAACATATACTTATCAATACCTATATCACAAAAAGGCATAATAATCTTTCCAGAATCAACACTTTCTTCAATTACATTTGAAACAACCACAGTGCGAACAATGTCAGATACATTTTCATTAGACTCTTTCTTTTTGTTAGACTTGCAAACACGAGCATAGTGACCTTTACCCCCACAATTGTTACAGATACTATCCCTTGCAAAACAGTTTGGATAATTAGAAGTGTGAGAAAAACTACCACATCTAAAACAAATCAACCTTTCATTAGAAAATGAGCGTTGTTGTCGAAAATCACGTTCTTTGGACAAAGAAGTCTCTCTATTAAGCAAAGGACGAACCTCTTGGGAACTTGTCTGAGATGAGTTCTTTTGGGGCAATTTGTTTCTCACATTAGTTGAAACTTTAGCAATGGAATCAGGAGATTCTTCTAAAAATTCATCTTCTTGAAGTCTATGCACAATATCTTGACTTTTCTTTTTAACCTCAATAGAAGTGTGAATTGACTCTTCTTTATTTTTTCTAATTTCTTTAACCCAAGTAGAAGTATTCTCCACGCCTTCTACAATAGCCATAGCCTCTTTCAGAGTAGGGTTCTTGGATAATAGTTTTTCTTGAACTCTTGTACTATTAGTACATCTTACAAGCTGATCTCTCACGAGTGATTCAGCTAAATCCCCAAAATCACACGTGTGTGCAAGAGTTTTTAAAACCGCTACAAATGTACCCACATGCTCAACAGGATCCTGTACTCGAGTGAAACATCTGTGGCGTTTTAAGGTAACATTAATTCTAGGACCAAAATAATTTTCCAGCATGGACATAGACATTTCAAAAATATCAGAAGGTTCACCATCAGCACCACCTACTGGTATAGTGTCCATACAATCGTACGTATGTCTACCTTCAACCCCTAAATTATGTAACAAAATTGCCTGTTTTCTGGCAGCTGAAAACTTTTCCCCACCAATTGCTACCAGATAGGAATCAAAAAGATTTCGCCATCTCTTCCAGGGAAGAATAGGTTCTCCCTCTCCAGAAAGGAAAGGGGGAGGCTGTGACATACTTGAAGTAGTAGCCATATTATGGGTTAATATCCAACACACGAAAATAAATAAATATATAAATGTTTAAATTATTGACTACTAAGTCATTACACTCCACTTTACTTTCTTTGTAAAGAAAAAGTTAAAAGTCAATGTGCTGTCGTGCACATCGACGATGCCAAAATGAATTAACAAAATATATAACTTACTACTAAAGAACCATGGAAAATAGATGTTCTGTCGTGCACATCGACGTTGAAGAAAGAACGATAGTCTTAATAAAACACAGCCGTGTGCATTGATGTAAAGGATTGTTGACACAAAATTAAACTTGCGTTGCTGTGCGCATCAGCGTGGTTACTAAGGTTACTGAAATGCGCTGCCGTGCGCATCGGCGTGAAGAAATACACGAAGAAATCAAGATGGTAGCTGCGTGATTACGCTATACGTTTAAAGCGTCAAGGTCAAAGTTCTGTGGCACGTCACGTTCATTCTGGCGTCACGTCCTGAAGCCGGTCCTGAAGTCGATCGAAGTCGAAGCTGGTTCCGAAGCCGATGAAAGAGAAGGTGAGCGCGCAGACACACGCGATGTCACCCACTGCCGAGATGCAACTCTGTTTGAGAGTAAACAGATCCAGATCGTAACGGCCAACAGTTGAACAAGCCAAAAGCAAGTTATTTATTCAGTGAAGTTTGTTCACCGCAATTGGTAGAACAGACAGTACAGCAGTATTATGTATAAACACTGCATTTGATGACAAGAAAGCCAATTTTAAACGATTTAAATGATCCAATTTTGATGAAAAAACTTAGAAAATCCAAGTAGAGCAGAAATGAATCTGGATTTCGAAATTTGTGCAAAACAGTATGAAATCCAGTGCCAAAGTCCAATAAGAGTCAATAAGAGAAGAAGAGCAGTATTCTTCAAACCTAATCCAAATCCAAATCCAAATAAGATTCCAATTGTAGGGGAGTAGATGGTTGTAGATGCTTGTCCCCAATCAAGCCTTGACCCTTGTCGCCAGTGATAAAAGCTCTTATTTCAGGTTTAGTAGGAAGAGCAGGTTTATTGATCCAACCAACACCAGCAATCCTCAGCAACTGACACAGTATCAGAAAGTAAACACTCCATCAATGATGTAGAACAGACAGTGTTCCATTAAAGAGACAGTAACCATAACAAAAACGTTTCTGCATCACTATTGTTAAACCCTGAGAAGGATGGAAATTTCTCATAGAATGTCTTCGAGCTGCCTTTTGGCGGAGTTGGACAATGTTCCCATTGATTATAATTAAAAACATTTCTAGGTTGTGCAGATTTATGCAAATAGTGATGACCATAGTGATTGTAACAGTATAATTCTTCATAATTTAATGAACCATGTAAATAATCATGTTCTGTGAATTTAGCTGACATTACTAAATCTGACATCATATTATTAATATTTTCAAAGTCCCAATCATCAGAAAAAGAACTTGGTATCACAAAGTCACTTAAGGAAACCTTAAACTGGTGTAGATACTTCAAGAGCTCAATCAGGCCATAAATGTCATAGTCAGTTCTGTCCCATGCTATACCACCAGGTATTGGATTGGCTGTGATGTTCACTGATGATAGTTCTCTTTTCTCGATGTGAGAGGATCTGTGAGACTTTAGGACCAAGTTGATGTTCTGATTTGCCGTGTCCATTGTACTATATTTTCCATCAATGAATCTACCCAAGCACAAAACCAGTATGAGCCAAAGCAGGAGGAAAAGCACACCTAACAGAGTCCAAAATTCAATCCATGGTGAAATCAGATATGTTTCTTTTAGTTGGTGAAAAAGCTCAGTCATTTTTTCTTTGAAAGTTTTTGTTGCTGGCTTGTCTCCATGTTCACTTGGCTCATCGGAAAAAACATCAAAGTTGATAAAATAGCCAGATGCAGTTCTGTCAATTGGTGGGAGTGCTTCTGGATTTCCATTGATCTTTGCATTTTTTTTGTTACATTTGTACATTCTCATGCTACATCATTGTAGATTGGTGTATCATCATGAACTGTTGCAATTTGGGTTTCAAGAGGCACAAGTTCCATGGCTTTGTTGCATAGTCCCTTGTTATTTATTGCAGGTTTATCGAATGTGATTAGTCTCTCAGTTTGAACCCCTTGAATTGTAGCAAAGTTTGGTCTTCTGCTATTTCATGGTAGTCCACTGGGCCTGATATTTATTATCGGCCACATGTTTGTGGTTTCACCAGATCGATGGAAACAATTCTGTTTTCCTTTTTACCAGCAAGTGGCGGTAGTACTACTGATCTTGTTCCGCTGAAAGCTAAGACAGGTACTGCTTTTCTGTAATAAGGCCCAAATTCCTTCTTCACCGCGATCTTTTCTCTGACCACATCCCCAATCTTCGGAATCCAGACAGGTCTTGCTGGGACAGGTGGTTCTTCAGTGGTTGTTGGTTTAAACTTTATGTTACTTAGACTCTTTCTTGTTTCATTCAAGTCCTGTAAACCAGCCAAACAATCTTTGATATCAAAGGTTTTTTCTTCCACCACTGAAGTTTGATGATCCAGATCCTGGATAATCATTCTAGTACCAAACAAAAGTTCATACGGACTGATACCTTCTAGAGAATTTCTTGGCATGTTATTAAGACTACGTTGGACACTTATTAAATGTTTGACCCACCCATCACCCGAACCTAATACCCTCGCCGTAATAGATTGCTTTTTGTCATGGTTTTTTCTTTCCACTACCGCATTTCCCTCAGGATGGAAGGGAGAAGAGTACCGCAATGCAATGCCCATGCTGGTCATGGCCTCTTTGTAAGCTCGAGAGCTAAACACAGAACCCTGGTCAGAATGTAGCATGCCAATTGCGTATGTGCCGATAAAGACTCGCAAATCTTTTATAACAGTTCTGGCATCAGCCGAGCGCTGGGGTCTACATTTTCAAGTGAATTTTGTCTTAATAATTATGGGGACGCATTTCTCCGGCTGGATTTCTGCATATAGATCGCCTGATGCTTTCTAATAAAGGTGTCCTGGCAATAGTCTGGTCCGGTTCACAACTGCGATCTCTGTTGCAGTCTGGACCGTCCATTGCAAATTTGTAAATTTGCAAGCTCATCCCCGGCCACCAGTATTCTGATTGTAATTCTATTAGAGATTTCAAGATTTCTTGGTGCCTCGGACCCAGTCCCATGTGTTCGTCTTCAATCAAGAAAACTCTCTGGTTCGTGTTTGGAATTACTCTATCCCCCACTCCAGGGATTTGAGCAAAAGGAACGGAGTTTGCATCAATTATTTATGAATTACTGAGTGGATAGTTGCGAGGTAATGCTGCATAATCGCCTTTAAATGAGGCTGTTACCGCCAGCATGGTTTCTCCATCTATGTGTTTGTTAGAACGCTTTTTCGTGGCTACGAAAGCCGGTTGAACCGCTTCCGCTGTGGCTCTGTTAGCCAATGAATTCCCTGCAACGTGAACGCCATCACGTTGATGACTCAGTGTATGTATCACGTGAGTCTTTTGTAGTTCTTTCTGTAAAAGAACTACTTGTTCCCAAAGCGTTTTATGCTTTATTGTGGCACCTGTGTCATCTTTGTAACCATTTTTTGCTCCATGTCTGCATGTCACTGTTGTATGACTTGACGCAGTAATGCCAATCGCACACTATTAGTGTGGGGAATTCGCGATCGGCATTTTCAAGCGCCATCTTCAAAGATCTTATTTCAGCTCGTTCAGCTGAACAGTTTCTGAGTGATTCAGTTTTGGTAATCATAGGTCTGAATTTACCAGAGCGCCAGCGGCCTTTGACAATCGCGCACGCTGCATTGTAGGATTTTTTTATCTACATCGTAGTGTTGTGCGGATCTGTCCATGTAGATTACGCAGGTATATTGTTCGAGAGGCAGAATTTCGATTGGCAGAGGATATTCTTGTTCATATTCTAGATCATCTAGTTTTTTCAATTTCGGGTCAAAATAGTATTTCACGTCTTCTGTAGCAAGAGAATTTTCCCATTGTATCCATTTTGGATCTAATGCCACTGTATTCAGATTGCGTAGACTTGTTAATGCCTCAAGGGCTGATTCTGCTGCATAAACAGTTATTCTTTTGCCTTGTGCTAGGGCTCTTTCTTTTGCTACAGCTGTTTGAACCGCTGTCAGAATTTTTTCTGTAGAACTGAATTTCATTTCAGCCTGAGTGTACAAATGTGATTTGTAAGCTATAGGTACCGTTTCTCCCTCATTAGAGGCCAGGTATGTGAATCCGCATCTTCCTGGAATGACTCGGATTACAAGGTTGCGTACGGTTTCGCGAGTTTGCAATTTTGTTTTAGTTAACATGTCTGTTTGTAGTGATATTAAGATTTCTGTGTGTTTCTGAGTCCAATTTATTGGTTTGAAATTAGGTTTTATTAATTCATAGAGAGGTTTCAACCCTCTCTGCATAATTTAGAATGTATGTTCTACCGAAATTCAGGAAGCCTAGTATTGATTGTAAATTTTTCAGCGATTTTGGTGCTTGGAGTACTGCACACTTCTCTAGGAAGTTGTCTGCCAGGCTTTTGCCTTCACTTGATAATTCATATCCTAAAAATAGGACTGTTAGATGGGCATTTCTAGACTTTTTAAAGTTGAATTTGTGACCCTCTGATGCGAACCCAAGTATTATGGTGTTTACTCTTTTTAAGTGAGTCTCCAGGTCATCGTCTGTAAGATAGATGTCATCGACATATGATAATGCCTCATCATCATATATTTGTAGTAACTCTGTTACCCTTGCTGAGAATAATCCTGGGCTATTCTTGAATCCCTGTGGGAGTCGACAAAATTGTTTTTGCGACCCCATTATTGAGAAAGCGGTCAAATACCTGCTTTCAGGTGCAATGTTTTGACAGAAGAATCCATTAGAGATATCTAATGTTGTTTTATATTTTTTGCGCACGATGTTATTCATTAGTGCTGCACTGTGAGAGTTTTGACTGCAAAAGTTCTGCAGCAGGAGTTTAAATGTCTTTAGTCCAAAACTAGGCGATGTGAATCGTCTGGCTTGGAGACAGGCAACAAAGGATTGTTCATTTGTGAGGTGCATGTTTCAATCACCCCTTGATATTCAAGTTGATCTAAGATCTCCCTGACTTGCTTTTTAGCTTCTTGTTTAACTGGGTACTGCCTTTGTGCAGTGGGTTGACTTTTTAACTGGATTTTGTGTGGAGGAGACTCCTCATACCATCCTACATGATTCTTATATAAAGCAGGAGCTTGGGCCACTGCCCATTTTCTTGCAAATGTGTATTTTTTATGAATGGGAATATGATTTGAGAAGGCAGGCATAATCATTTCTTCGCCATGAGGGCACTCCCTGACAAACTCTGGTGGCCACTCTTTTTCAGCTAACAGGATGTCATAGCCTTTAGAAAGTTTCTCCCAAAAGAGAACTTTTATTTTCCTAGTTTTATCTCCCTCTATACATAATGTTATTTCATATAGTTTATGGGGCACACTAACTCGTGTGTCTGCAGTTTCCACCTGAATGTATTCATTCGTGTCCACTGTCTCCAGAAGATTCATCCGGATCTTGCGAGCTATGGTCACTTCTGCTGCGCTGTCTAGCATTGTCTGGGCCCACTCTCCGTTTTTCAGTTGTGTCCTCAGAATCCTCGGCATGTTTAATTTTAATACTTGCTACCTTCTTTCTGGGAAATTCTGATTTTTTATTTTGATGAGCAGGTTCTTTGTCTTTGGACTTGACGTGCTCTTCCTTGTGTTCTCACCGTCCTCTTCTTTCCGATTTCTGTGAGGAAGTCTGAAAAGATCAAGAGAGACGTGTATCAATATCTTGATATCTATCAGGTTTTCCCTATCTCTAAGGCTGTATCTTTTCTCAGAGGGTTTCCTTTGGGGAGACTTGCCTCCTCGGGCAGGAGATCTTACTCTCCATTGAGGAGACCTTCCTCTGGACTGGAAACGTTTTTCCTTGGGAGTGGATTGTTTATTACCCTCCCAACCCTTTTTTGGAGTATTTATATTATTTTTAATAAATGTTTTTTCAGGATTTTCAGTTAGTTGGGGTTTTACTGGTTTCCCACCCAAACTATCTCTTCCTAGTTCTTCATAGGATTTTTCTATGATTCTGGCAAGTTCAAATGGTTGGTCTGTTATATCTGTCTCCTTCAATTTCTGGCGGATTGCCACACATGCTGCTTCTCCTCATATGTTGGCCAATAATATAGCTGAGACCTGCTTAAAGTCTTTTAGTAATTTCATACCCAGAGTTAAAGCAGGTTCTGGACCGTATTCATTTTGAATTTGTCTTAGAACATCTGGTATGACTGTCATAGACGGAACACCATGTGTTTTTGTGTAGATGGCAGCAAAGACCGTGCCCCAAGTGTCACAGTCCTCCACATGTGGTGCGACCCCCATTGGGAGGCAGATAGTCAGAATCCTGTGTTGTTCATGAGGTGTAGTATTAGGAAACACTGCCTCTATTTGAGTTATTTTCTGAGCTAAGTAGAATGGAATTTGTTCCGGTTTTATGGGTGTTTTACCAAGACATGATTGTATGTTCTGTGGTGTAATTTTGTTTGTATTCCCCTGATGAGAGGTCAGTTGTGGGATGTTAATTGCTGGTTGGACTGTTGCAGTCCGCATGACATATTGGACCAATTGTCTATGTATTTTAATTAATAGTTTTAGCTGAGCTAAAAATTCCTGGTCTGACATTTTATCAATGTCTGGATGTGGTGTGTAGCTGGCTAGAACCGGCCACATGGCTCCTGGTCTACCTAGTGGACCGTGCCTGGTGATGTGGTTTTGATGTTTTTAGGGCGCCTTTAAACCAGAGCAGGTGCTCTTGGTAAGTTAGTGGGATTTCAACGTCCTCGAAAGGAGTGTATATATCTGGAGGTTCCTCTATTTTGTAATAGTGGAAATCTTTTGTCACAGCGTGTGCTGCTGGAAAATGTATCCATGTATAGAACACCTCTGTCTGCCGATACTCAAGTGCCTCTATCACGAATATGGCCGTACCACCTCTTGGTGATACTCCATTTTCTATAAGTTTAAGAGTTATAGTTCTTCTTATATTGACTGGAATGATTATAGCACCCGGGTCATTTTCTTGGATGGTTGTGTCATCCGCTATGAGTTGAGCTGCTATTCTAGCTTCCTCCCTTTCGTCTTCACTTTCTCCCATTTTACTTACAGAAAGTTTTGTTGCAGATCAAGTTTCAAGGAAACAAAGAAAAGGTGTACAATATTTTGGAACACTGTATCCTTCAACGTTGACTAAACCCAAAACTAATACATAGGATTCTCACCCTACTAAGTTCCGGCGGATATTAACCTTTCACCCACTCCAGACGTCTATTGGAGTTTTTACGGGAGTAAGGGGTCTGTGTGAAAAGCACGACTGAATTACTCTAGTGTCTTGCGTTAGTTTTATCGCCTTACCAAATGTTGGGTGCCATGTAGTGTAGTTCCTACATTCCCAATAGGCTCTGCGCATTGGAATAACATAAACAGCAGTGTAGACGTAGGACTGAGGTCATCTAGGTCTCTACTGACTATGTTAGACTTAATTAGTTTTGCCAGCTAGCTCAGAGGTCACTAGAAACGTTCTCGAATGTTCAGGAAAGGGTCCTTATTTAGACAAGAAGGGATTCGTTTCTGACAACCGCATACACATGACAACTTTGCTCCCCCAGAATAAAGAGTGAATCTCTAGAGTTGTGTGAAAACAATAGACAGCTATTTCACTCAGTCAATCGTGCATACTTAGTTTTACCAGAGTGCAGAGAAATAGAGAGACGGGCGTTTTCAATAAAAAGGTGTCATTTTATTGAGCAGTCTTCTTTCTCATGCAAGAGAAATGAATTGCCACAATTGCGATACTTATTACAAAGTAAAGTGCGTACAGTAAAAGTAGTATTATGAAATAATACTGTAAAAGCATTTATGTGGTTTATTAGCCATATGATACTTTAAAATGGATAAAATATATACATACATAAAAACATTGACTATGAACTCAACTGGTGCTTCTAAATACGCCTACACCGGTGTACCTGACCGTAGCTTAATACGTGGGAAGGAGTAAGTAAGTTGCAGTTTTAAGTTAAGTTTAAGTTTTTGCCAAGTATCGGAATCAAGAATTCTCTCTAAGGTTTTAATCCGCTCCGTACCTTGGTTATAGAATGAAGGAGGTCTTGTATCTCGTTTCTCAGGACTCGATCTCCCAGCAACCGGCGAGGGTGACTTGGGAACACCGGAGCTGGATTTTCTCGGCTGGAGAAAAAGACAGCGTCTCTCTCAGTGCGTCAAGGGGAGGGGCGGTTTCCTTCGGCTCTCATAACAGCTGGGCTCCCGGGCAAGTAGAACGTCGCTCTGCTCCCCACCACCGTGTGTTTGCTTAAGGCAACGTTGGTATATTTATACCTGAAAGGTGCCGGGTTTGACGTAAGGTTGGACATAAGACGTCACTAAGAACTAACAGTTCTTTCTGTACTCCAGGAGTTCTTGTGCAAATCAAAACAAAAGCAGGGGGTTTTCCCGGGCTGCTAGAGGCTTAGTTTGTTTAAAGAACGTGTTGTGCTTTCTAGGAGTCTATGGGAGTAGCCTTGCTGTGTTTTGGACTGCATGGGCTATTACTAAATATGGATATGATTCTTATGCCTTTATAAGGATATTATTTGTTATAACCACCTAAGGGCATGAATCGGGAATATCGAAATAGGGTCCTAGCTAGAAATACAACACCATCAGTCTTTTAAACTCGGACTATAAGATTTTAATGAAAGTATTGGCCGAACGTTTTTTTTTGCTGCCCAGGAGGTTATTCATAGAGATCAGACAGGTTTTATAGCGGGGAGATCTATGGCAGCTAATACTGAGTTTTTAATACAAGCCCTGGACTATTTTAACCGCAACTCAACCCCAGCATTTATTTTAATTGTCGATGCTGAAAAAGCATTTGACCTGGTTAATTGGACAACCCTGTTTTTTGCCCTTGGTCAATTTGGTTCCCAGCTCATGTTATTGATATGTTATGCAATATTTATCAGGGGGCCTCTGCCCAGGTATTAATCAACACAAAACGAGCAGGATCGATAAAAATAAACGGGTGGACAAGGGTTGTCCACTTTCGCCGCTGCTTTTTACTTTTTTTCTAGAACCATTAGTAATTAAAATTAGAAATAACGCTGCTATCCAATTCGCTATTCCCCGAATGGCCAAGCTGAAACTTTTCGCGGGCGACATTATTTTATATCTGATGCCCAATAAAGAAAATTTTGAAAGTGTTTTGAGGGAATTCAGAGATTTAGAGCAAATTGTGGGCTGTAAAATAAATCCTAATAATAAAATGAGTCCTATCCCTCAACACCGATCAAAATCTTCTTCTATCTTGTTTGAGGGTTCAAGCCGCTAATCAAGATCCAATTAGATATCTTGGGATATTTGTAACCAGCCAGTACCATCAGTTATATTTTCTGAATTATACAAGAATGAAAAATAAAATCAAGACTCTTGGATCAGTGGCTTTTACTCCCTCTTTCACTAGTGGGCAGGGTTTCACCAATTAAAATGTCCATATTACCGCTGCTTTCATTTCTGTTTAGTAATGTCCCCATAAAAATAAATTCATCCTTTTTCAAAGAAATGGTAATGATGCTTAGAGGTTTTGTTTGGGGGAAAAAAGGTATCGAGGGTCAAGTTGTCAGTAGTGCAATTATCTATTGCCCAGGGGGGCCTAGCTCTACCTCATTTAAAAATGTATTATGAGGCTGCTTTTTTAGATATAGTGGCGGGATTGATCGGATCCAAATGTATTAGAGATAGCTTCTTCTTTGATAAAATGTCACAAGACATTGGTTCTCAAACTCAAGTGTTTTTAAAAACCTTGAAACTTCCCAAAAAACTAGATACAAGACCTTAAGAGAATATGCTTTTAGACGTCAGTCCTTTTTTAAAAATACCGGCTCCTCAGGTATGCAATATCTGAGTTTGAGGGAGTGTACCAGCCTAGGCCTCCAATTTAGAATAAGCTATCTAACAAATTCGGAAAATTGTAGGCTAAGGGAGCTAAGACATTTTATTATTCAAAACAGGGTGGGTAGCACCATATTTTTTTTACCTGTCCACAGTTAGAGCTCTTTTGGGAAGCAATTTTTGAGGATCTAGAGCTGGCAATCGGGAAGAGAATTCAGCCTGAGGCTGAGCCGGCCTTATTTGGTATATGTAAAGATAGAATTATGTTAACTAAGGCTGAGGAAGTGTTTTTCTTTATCCTCGAGAATTGGAAATCCAGTGACGTTCCCTCCCAACTGAAGTGGTTCAATAAAATGAAAAGGACTCGTAGCTTTTCAAAAGCATATGCAAATCGGGTGGGAGCCATTAGGAAATTAAAAAAAAATTGGACATATTTTGGAAACTGAGAAAAGTTAAAGGGGGGCGATTAACACTTGATATCGATATTTATGTTGAAATTGTAGCAGATTGTGTGATTAAGAGCACTAGCACTTTTTTCTGTGGGTTCACTTGAGAAGCATTAGCACTTTTTGTGGCTGTTGTACTTTGTAATATTTGCACTTTTTTTCTGTTGCACTTTATTGCAGGTTTTGCACATTGTCTTTTTTTAAATTATTAATTATGTCTTTGGCTGCTACAGTTTTATCTTTTTTAATCTTGTCATGGAAGGAAGAAGCTATTTAATGTTTTAAAAGGCTTCAATATTTGTGTCTTTGTTTTTTTATTGCAAAATGTATATCATGTACCTAATGCTGTGCTCAATAAAAAATGTATAAAAAAAAAGAATGGCTGGCCCTCCCATGTATGGTGGCCTGTTGGGCTCAGCAGACCTCCATGTCTGGGGCTGCTTTTAAATAAAGCATTTTTTTTAAATGCAGCCCATTTTCCTAAAAGGAAAATAGGATGCATTAAATAAAAGAAAAATTAAACGTTTTCATTTCATTTTTTAAGGGCAGGTAGTGGTCCCTAGGACCACTGGCTTCCCCTAAAATATATTTTCCCCTGCATTTGCAAAGGGGAAGGGGTCCCCTTCCCTTTTGCGAATGCATTACCACCCTCTTGAAGAGAGCGGTAAATTGTGAGTGTTTTGCGACCGCAATTGCGGTCGCAAATCATTTGTACATGGCTTGTGGAATCCCTATTAGGAAGGGAATGCCCCTTCCTAATAGCAAGTCGTTAAACACTATTTTGCAAGTCGCAATTTATTTGCGACTCGCAAAATAGTGTTCGTTGGCCCACAGTATTTTTGCATGGGCAAACAGGTCGCAAACCTGTTTGCGCATGCAAAATCCCGTTGTTGATCTGGCCCGGAATACCTACAGAAAGGCATGTAAAAAGTAATTAATAGCAAGGCCCTTCTAAACATGAGTTAAACCTTAAACATAAGACATAACAATAAAACAACTTAAACGCCTACAAACTACCTATAAATAAACATTTAAAATATAACTAAGCAGCATTTTTTTACTCCAGCAGAAAGCAAACCTCCTGATCCACATTGAAAGTAATCCGTGAAGCAGTTCGCCAAGCCGCTCTATGCAAGGCTATGCGAAGCACCACAAAAACTCTGCAACACTACGCAGAGTTACGCCAGCATGCTGAGTTGCTTGTTTCCTCATGCTCGTGTGTGTTTGCGTATGATCGCGAGATGTTTTTGACGTTTGGCAACTCAGATTACGTGTTTGGGGGATATATCGCGTGAACTTCACCACGCAGTCGCCAATGGGTGCGGCCATCTTGTTTTTCCTATTCTTTGCATGGTTCTGGGGCCTATTTTTCAATCCCTCTCTAATCTTTTCAATCTTTTGTTTGTTAAACTGTTTTTTTATCTTTTTTATTTATTATCTATCCCTCTCTGTCCCTAAGCGTATATTTTGCCTTTAATTTCTACTTTTAATGTATTTTCTACAAACTTTTTTCTACTGTTTTATATTATTTCCTTTTTTACTCTCCTACTTCTTCTCCTGGCTTTATTTTGTACTCCTACATTTTCCTTTTAACCCCCCTGCCCACCCCAGAACCATGGCTAAGTGTACCGGCTCCAAGGGGAAGGCGCCTGCACCCAAGAAGAAGAGTCGCCTTCCCTGCGGCAGACTGTGCCCGGAAGTGGTGCAGGTCCGGTCCCTTTTTAGCAAGGTGGAGGTGGCCGCCCTTTTTTTTATGCAGTGCCACCTCCCCTTGACCTTGGCAGCACGCAGCAGGCCTGGCTCTGGGTACGCTACCCAGGAGCGTCTCCGCCGGTGGGTGCGCGTGCACCAGGCAGTGTTTAGCTGCTCTGGGGTCCGGCGCACCCATAACCAGCTGACCCACCGGTGGTCAGACATCTTTGAACGGGAGCACAACCTTCTGGACCTGCTCGGTGTTGAGGTTGTGTTGCCTGGTGAGTAGCTAATACTAGTAGTATTGTGTGTTCTGTAGACTGTGTAACTGTTATTGCAAATATAATTTTTTTTCTAAATAGCAAGAATGCTGCTCCTTACATTGCAGGTAAATTACGTTTAAAAATGTTCTGTAATTGTTCATCTTACAGACACAGGTGCTCAGCGCTACACATCTCACTTGCTTGCAACTTTGCACTCGTTTGGGCTGATTATGTAAGAGAGTTTACTTTAGTCAACTTAAGTTAGGTAATGCTAGAGAGACTCTAGTCCTTCCTGTGTTCTCCTGTCACTAAGTTAGTGGTGGATTGATAGGTAGTTTAGTTACTTAGTATTAGTTGATAATTTTTTAGTGGTCTTCTTGACACATCCTCTGTCACATCACATGCTTCTGAGTGCTGCTTACTCCAGTCCTTAGTAGAACCTTTTGTAGTTGAGTGAGTAATAGGCTTAGCAGTACATCAGCAGCAACCAATCAACAATTTGGTGAATGCAAAAATGTTTCCATTCGTCCTCCATCTATGCATTTTGAGGACTAAAATAAATGGAAAGGCAGACTTAGTGAACAATTGGCCCGTCTGGAATAGGTGGGCTAGGTCAGGTTGTACTTAGGCTTAAGATTCTGGAATCAGTGTTCATAAATAATAATTAGACGGTCCGCAAATCCCGCAATACTACTAGTCGGTCAGATTAGATAGGTCAATTTTATTGCAATTGTTGTTTCCAAAATTTTTTGGGAAGCGTTTTAAAATATTTTATTTGTTTCACACCAATCATCAATGTTTGTCTCTTTCTTTATTATATCTTACATGATCAGCAAGAAGACGGGTTCAGAGTCGGCGGGAGCTGGACAAGATGCCTCCCAGGGCCAGGACCGCTTCTCTACAGAGGGCTCTGCTGCTAGCCCCAGTAAGTCCTCCAGTTGTTAAGATCAATAATTATATTTCCCTAACTTTTACTGCACCTTATTTTTTCCGGACTATTATTTTAGTTTCCTAATTCTATTTTTTGCCAAATCTTCTTCGATCTAGACTATCTGTTTCAAAATTTTTGTTATCCCTGCCTCTAACTGCCTCTGATCTGACGCTCTGTACGACTACTATATTAGTCTGCCTGTAGCAAAGCTTTCCGAGTTGGCCACTCTTTATTTTTATTTAAAAGGTTTTAAAACTCAGATTCATCAATAGCTCTTGCCACTAAGTCCAGTCTTTTGGGCTGTCCTCTTCTAGTCTTCTTAATCTTGAGAGGCTTTTC
Organism: Lissotriton vulgaris; assembly: GCF_964263255.1. Classification (NCBI taxonomy): domain Eukaryota; kingdom Metazoa; phylum Chordata; class Amphibia; order Caudata; family Salamandridae; genus Lissotriton; species Lissotriton vulgaris. The sequence goes on along the minus strand of NW_028254280.1, from coordinate 168,530 downwards.
GACAATTCCCACCAACAAAATGCCCAACCCAATATTTTACTATTTTTGATAGAATAGGAGATACTACTACTAGTGTCTACTCTAATCTAGTACCCGATTTGTACTAGTTATGTATGTGGTATATGTATGTATTTTAACTTTTTATTCAATTTTGCTACTGAAAAAGAATAAATAGGGGGAGGTGTATATGGCATCTGAAAAATGTGTAATGTTTTTCTAGGCGTACCGACCACTAGTGCCGGGGACTGCAGCGGGGCAGGCGATGCCAGCCAGGAGGGAGCAGTGGATACGGCAGCTGCCACAGGGGTGGGTGAGTCAGCAGCAGTGGTGGCGGTGTTATATTCCTTACTTATTGACAAATAGTTACACACTAAGTGTCAGATCAGATGGCCTTGATGGATGGGTTGAAAGAAAAGGGAAAGTAGGATGGAAGGAGGAAGGACGTGCAAGATGTAATATATATGACTGGCAGAAAAGGATAGGTGGGATGCATGCATAGGTGCCTGATAGGAATCAGATGCATGGGTGGTTAAAGGATGGGCAGAAGGTGAAAGAAAAGAGGCCTGCCTGGGTGGGTAAAACTGTATGGGTGATAGCAAGAATCCACTGGGGTGTTTCATGGGTCAAACTCAAAGACAAATAAGAAAGTAAAAGACGCATGGGTGGTGGTTTTAAAAATGAAAATAAATGTTTGTTATTGGTGAAACAAACCAAGGTTTGTGGAGAGATTAAGAAAAATGATAGACATGTTTACTTTGAATGGATGGATGCCTTGATGGTATTCATCATAGCATAGGTGGAGACTGTCACTGGATGAAGAGCCATTGAAGAGAATGTAAAATAAAAATAAACTGTGACAAAGTAGCAAAGCCGAGGAGAATAGAATTGTATTTTCAGAATACTCCCTTGACTCACAGTAGTTTGCAAGCACAGCATATATATTGTGTATGTATGCTGTTATCAAGAGCCTCCTTCCAACTCCAAGGCCCACTGTCTACCCATGTTAATTTATTTTCAAATGTGTCAGCCTGCCATGGGTGGCCTATCGACTGCTTGATTACACAATCAATTAAACAAAAAAAGGACCTCATGTCGTCCCATACATAAGCAATGATCAGTTGAATCAGATATCATCTGCCTGGTTGTAGTAGTCAGGGTAGGATGAAAATGAAATTGAGCAGTTGCCCTTGATGTAACAGAGTATCGCCAGTGCCACCCATAATAGAAAAATAAGATTCCTGAATAGTCAGCTTCCCCACCTGCAGACAGTAGTAAATAAAAATAGCATGAGCCTGTGTCACAAGTAAGTTTGTCTTGGGCGCTAGCTGACTGAGCTGGCATGCCGAATACAACAAGGTTACTTAATTTAGCTAAACAAGCGAGAAGAAGAAGAAGACTGGTGTACTTGAGTCCATACTGCTAGTATAATGCCTGAAACTCCCACAAATGTTAGAGGCCGAGGAAGTGGTAGGATAGATACCACAAATGTTATGTACTGTGCTTGCTAGTGCTACTGTGTCACTATCTATAGAATTAATTTGTCTTACTGTTTTCCTAAGAGTATATTGGCTACAATAGTCTTTTTTCTTTTTGATATAGCTACTCCTTCCAAACCAATAAAATCATTGAAACCGGAGACTAAGGAGATGGAAGCCGTGGTCCGGCCCCGGAAGCTGGAGGCCATCTGCATGGAATATCGGCGGCTGGTGACTGTGGCGGAGGAGGAGGCAGCTACAGCCTCCTCCAATGCCCCTGGCCCCAGACAGGCTCCTCGGGTGGTATGGCGCCGTATATCTATTAAGGGAGAAAAAGGAAATGCATGCATGATGATGACTTGATGGTTAATGATGATAAGTTTTACTTACTAACTAGACTAGTAGACAGTACAGGCCAGCAGTATATTATTAGATATTATTATGCAATTTGCCTTGCCTGTCTGCCCTCAGAGAGGCACAAATTACATAAATGTTATGTTCAGTTGTACCAGGCTTCCTTTTAAAGCTAGCAAAGAAAAGTGAAAAATAGCTGTAGTGATCAATTATAAGCAAAGAGCAAACATAATAACAACACACAGTCGTAATGATTGAAGAGAAGAAATAAATCCAATTATTTAAAAGTTGATGAATGATACAAAAGTAAGTGTATGTTATCCTGCTCAAATTGGGACTTGCATCTCGGCATTCCTCTTGGTTCTCCCTTCCATGAACGCTGCGTTCTACAATCTTGGGTGCCACTGCCTGCCTGGCAGATGCGGATTGGTAGGTGAGTGTAAGTTGTTTTTCTTGGTTTAGCACAGGGTAAAGGCTGGTCTGTAAGTGTAGATGGAAAAACGAAAGGGAAATTGAAAAATTAAGTAGAAGAAAAAAGCATAGATTACGGAGGAGTGTAAACATTTTCAGAGACGGCATGGCTAATTCATGTCTACTCTGTTGTCTGATTCCAGCATTAACCTACAACAGTAACAGGACAGAGCAGGCCATAGTGCCCACCCAACCTCCCCTTAGCTTAGATTTTGACTGAGCCAGACAGAGCACATATTTACAGCAACATGGCATTTTCTGAAGTAAGTAACTAAATCAATGCACGGCTGTCATACCACTACTACACTCGTGATTCAACTCCACCACAACGCAGACATGTAGGTCTGCTGTGGTTCTTGTTGACTTGTTTACCTTTTATGCCACTTCGTGAAACGCCCTGAGGTATTCCATCAATCATCTCGATCCAACTGACTGACTCCGAAGATACTATGTGGTCATCATCATGGTGTTGTCCAACTCAATCTGTAGTGTACTTTGTAAGTCCAGATTGCATATTCAAAAATGCAATGGATCGGCCGGCAGTAAAAGTACAATTTTGTTATTAAACAACAAGAAGAGAAACATTGACTTGAGTCACTTTTAGTGTTTAGATTAAATACTAGTACACTTCGACTTCATGCACAACAACAACATCACAAACACCAATCACTCAGAGTCAGCGTCCAATGCATACCATCATTACCTGTTCCTTCTCTTCTTAAGTTAAGAGGCAGTCCCTCTCGGCTCGGAAAGGAGGATAGCTATAATCATCATGTTTCACTTCTTTTGGGGGACTCAATGAGGCAACATTTCTTGTAATATTCTCCATCCAATGTCTGGCTTTTGGGAAATGGATCTAGGGCGAGTCAGGAGGAGGGAGTCGGACTCAGAAGGAGGAGTGAACTTCTTTAATAAATGCACACAACTGCAACTCCAATATGGCAATCAAAAGGGAAGACGGTGGTGATGGATTTGTTGTGATTCGAACCAGAAAGACAGAAACATAAACAAATAATAAAAGTAAATAAGGAAGAAAGAAGGTAACAAGTTGAAAGCCTAGTTGTCAAGGAAGTAGAGCTCGTCCTCAAACTCTGGTGGTTCAACCAGAAGTAGGTAATCTAACACTCAACTTCTGTCACCTAAGTCACTGTCCTCATCTCTCTGCTGTGATTCAGGTATTGTGTAACCCGGTGGTATAAAGTACTGATTCATTTTGATCATGGTTAACCTTTCCACATTTCTGGGCGAGAGACTGGTCCTTTTCACTGTTACAATGGCACCAGCAGCACTGAAAACACGTTCAGAAGAGACACTTGTGACAGGGCAAGCCAGATAGTTTATCAGCAGCATACTGAGGATTGGCCATTGGCGCCTATTCCCAAACCAAAACACCAATGGGTGTTGATCAATGTAGACCTTTGTTGGTTCATCCAGGTAGGCCTGGACCATCCACTCAATGCTCACGGGTGCTCCGCTTTGCTGGGTCTCTTTTGTCTTTGCATCAGCACTGGACCTAACAAGCCCTTGCTTTAGAAAGCAATCTTGTGCTGATTTTACTGGGGCTCATCCTGTTCTTGCTGTTGTTGATAGTCTTGGTGACTGATGTGAGCCAAAGGCACTGCCCTCAGGCTCTGAAGTTGAACTTGATGCCGGATGACCTGCAGTACTTGTTGTGGGCTGGAGTAGCAGGCCTCTAATTACCAGCCATTCTTTTTCAAAGTCACTGACTTCCTCAGCTATCCAAGTTTTGCACTTGGTAATATCCACTTCTGAAAAAGGAATTAATGTCTTAGTGTTCAGTAGTGCTTTGTAGCGTGGATCCAGAATTGTGGCAGAAATGTGATGTTTGTCTGACACAATCTTAGTTTGCACCTTTGTATTTTCAGCTAAGCGAAGGGCTAAGCTCTCCACCAAATCTTATGCTTATTTTTTTCCTCCACACCTGCGTACATTGTAGACACCGCCCTCAGCTGTTGCTCTAGATGTGAAACAATGGAATAGCTTGGCCCATAGTACAGTCCTCCTTGCTGACTTCATGTGTGAAGAGCTAGAAAGGAAGTAGCATCTCTGTCAAGCATTTAACTGGGCCCCAGTGGTCCATCTCAACGGTCATGCTTTCCACTGTAGCATCCCCTTGTCTTTGCATGACATAATCAAGCAGGTAATAAGTTGAGCTCCAACGTGTTGGCACCTCCGGGATGAGTGCTTTGACTGGAACTCTATGCTCACATTGAATGATCCTCAGCTGCTTTCAGGCTTTAAAAGAATGGCTGAAATGTATGCATATTCTTCTGCAGGTGGTTTGTAAGTTACTGACTCAGTCTTATTTTTCAGAAAGTCTTGAACAATGATGTTTATTAAGTGCGCCAAACACAGGACCCTGAAATAGCCACCAATGCTCATGGCCTTAATTATATTACTGCCATTGTCCGTGGCAACAAAACCAATTTAACGTCCTCTTGGGTGCAGAAATTCAAAGTCCTTGCTTCTAAACTCTTCCAAAATGTTTGCGGCAGTATGAGATGTCCCCATGGCAAACAAGGCTACAGTTGCATGTTTGCGAGTGGCTGGACTTCAGTCTGGCAGTACAATGGGTGATGATGACACCTCCTCCTCAGACTTTTGTGAACCTAAACGCAAAGAAGCCAGAAGAACATCAGTGAAAAGTGGCATTTGTTGTTGTGTTTCAATTACTACTGGTACAAGCAAACTAATAGAATATATAACTAACTGTTAGTGTTATAATATTAAAATGCATTAACTCAGTTATTAAAAAACATACCAAAAGTGTAGCCATTTGTGGGACTTTGACAACAAGGGCTTTCATGGTATACTCTACTGTGTGCACTCAGGAAGGCTAGGAAAGAAGAAAAACTAAAACAAAAATACAAATATACTGGAAGTGGAACCTGTTTGGCATGAATTTGCACATCACGTCATTCAGGGAGCTGCTGCTCCAGGGATGGAAGCAGTGAACCAAGAGGAACAAAGCAAAGATATGCAGCCCTATGGAAAAAGCAGCACACTATCAAACTACCACCACAAAATGGCCACCACCGCCAACCACATGGTCACTCACAGTCACAATAAGCAGAAGACCTAGAAAACAATTAACTCAAGCAGGCCTATAATATGGCCAGACAAAGGAGGCATGCTAAACAACACAGCTTTTATGCAAAAATGCAAAAGCAAAAATCCACAGGGCTAAAAAGGTTGGAAAGTTATACAACACAAGTACAACCACACCACACACACATCCAACAAAGGCATTTATTTAACACACACCATAAAAAATGAAATACCCCCAAAAAACACACATTTTGCAATTCAATCCAATGCCATCCATACCCAAATTGATGTTTAAATTCAACAGACACCCCAGAAACAGTTGTTTCATGCACCCATGATAGCTCTGGTCCTACTGGCTGATAGGTCTATTGGTAGTCTACGCCACAAGCTTGCAGGCCAATGGCAAAAGCACACTAGCTGGCTCCACAAATGGCCACCAGCCACATGGCCAGGCCACCCAAAACAAGAAAGGAAAGACAGACAATGCAGGCCTATGGCAAAACGCACACTTCCTGGCTTCACAAAATTGCCACCAGCCACATGGCCAGGCTAGCACTACAACAAGAAAGGGAAGGCAGACAATGCAGGCCTATGGCAAAAGCACACTGCCTGGCTTCACAAAATGGCCACCAGCCACATGGCCAGACCTCCACAACAACAAGAACGGGAAGACAGACAATGTAGGATTGTGGCAAAAACACAGTCTGGCTTCACAAAATGGACACCAGCCACATGGCAAGGCCACCACAACAAAAAGAAAGGGAAGACAGACAATGCAGGCAAATGGAAAAAAGAACACTGCCTGGCTTCACAAAATGGCCACCAGCCACATGGCCAGGCCACAACAACAAGAAGCATGAGCCAAGAGGAACAAAGGAAATACATGCAGGCCTATATGGCAAAGAAGCACACTACTAAACTACGACCACAAAATGGCCACCAGCCACATGGTCACTCGCAGTCACAAAAAGCAGGAGGCCTGGAAAACAATTAACTCAAGCAGGGTGTTGGACTTGGCCCTTTTTGGCTAAAGTTTCTTAAACTTTTTGCATTCTCCCTAGACATGGTGTTGCCAACTTAGATGCATTGGGCACTTTGCCACTGCTGATCAGTGTCAAAGTGCAAGTGGTCCCAGTGTAAAGTGTAATGGTAATTGGTTGTCTATGATTGCTATGTTTGCCTTACAAGTAAATTCCCTAGTAAAGTGCATTATGTGTGCCAGAGCTGGTAATGCAAATGCTACTAGTGTGCCTGCAGCACTATCGTGCCACCCACACAAGTAGCCCTAAAGAGAGAACTCAGGCCTGCCACAGCAGTGCCTGTGCACAGTTTGTTCAATTGCCATGTTGTCCTGAAAAGTGCACCCACTTGCTAGGCCTTACCCTTCCATTTTTATGCACATCAGACACCCCTATGGTAGGTCCAAGGTACCCCCCTGGGTAGGGTGCAGTGTACGTGAAAGGGAGGACATGTACTGTGTGTACCATGTCATGACAGTGAAATAATCTCCATTTTGTTTTTCACTTTTGCAAGGCCATCTTGCCCATAGGACAGAATGGGGAAGGCTGTGTAATATGTTTCCAGCCTAACTTCCCATGGGCTTAAGATGGAGAGGTGAAGTCTAGTGTGCCTGAACTTATAATTTAATAACATATATTTTGTGGAGGTGATTTTTGTATTGTGTATTTAGAAACCACTCTTTTAGAAGTGGCTGGATGTTTGTGCTCTAACATTTCTGTGTGCCTCTGCCTGGTTGTGTATCTGAATGTGATAGGCTCTGGGGAATGTGTTGACCCGGGGGGGAGGTGAGACAGCAACAGGCCGACCTGCATCTGGAGTGTAGGGGGGAGGAGTAACCCCTGGAGGTGAAGAGCCCTGGGCTGATGCCATAAAATAATGGCTCCATCTCCGGATGAGTGAATGAGGATCCAGACCCCCACTATCAAAGGAAGAAGGTGTCATTGGCAGGGAGACACCCAGAACTGGTTTGGACAGGGGTCATTGCTCCCCTAATCACAAATACTTCAAAGACATTTAGGGGTATAACTATGAGAGCAGAAACCCCTGAACGTTGAAATGTAACCGATCAAGTCTGAAAAGGATTGAAACTACTTTGTGGTCAAGAGAAACCTCTGCCAAGGAAGAAACAGCTGAAGAGACTGAAGGAAAGGACTGACCCTTGCTGTGTGTTCTGGAGCTGGCCTGCATGTTGCTGATTTAACCAAGGAGAGGCTAAAGGGACTTTGCTGTGTGTTGTGTCCCCCTGCATGAAAGGATTTTGCTGTGTGCTGTGTCCTAAAGTAACTTGTCCCCACGGACCGAGGAGAGCTGGCTCCCTGTTGTGGAAACTCAGGAACATAAACGTTTCCAAGGGTGTCTCAGCGATGCTGTGTGCTTGTGCCTTTTTGCAGCCTGAGACCCTCGTAAGATTTGCCCTGTGATCGTGGGCACCTGGAGTCCAAGTGAGTCTCAGCGACGCTGTGTGCGTCTGCTTCGTGCAGCCTGAGACCTTCGTGAGGATTGTCCTGTGATTGTGCCCACCTGAAGTCCAAGTGTGTCTCAGCGACGCTGTGTACGTGTGTTTTGTGCAGCCTGATACCTTTGTGAGGATTGCCTTGTGATCGAATGCACCCGGAGTCCAAGTGAGTCTTTGCGACGTTGTGTGCCTGTGCCTCATGAAGCCGGAAGCCTTTGTGATGATTGTCCTGTGATTGTGTGCACCCAGAGTCCAAGTGAGTCTCAGCAACGCTGTGTGCTTGTGCTTTGTGCAGCCTGAGACCTACGTGAAGATTGCCCTGACATCATGTGCACCTTGAGCTCAAGTGAGTCTCAGCAATGCTGTATGCATGTGCTCTGTTGCAGCCTGAGACCTTTGAGAGGAATTGCACTGTGACGGTGTGTCCCAGAGCAGTAATGTTCTCTGAGTTTATCGGCAGCATGACCAGAAGTGCTGCTATTGTCATTGCCATCGGCCCGGACCAGCCTCCCTCGAACCATTATGTCGGGGTCCGTGTTCCACTTGTCAAGATCAATGAAGTCGCATCGAGGCCAAAGCCACAAGGAGAGGAGAGTGAGATCATACCCCCAGGTAACGCTCAGCGAGCGTGAGTGTGTTGCGCGTTGGGTGGGGTGCGGGCTAAGAGAGAAACGCTCTCTGCTTTTCCCATCTTTGTAGCGCGAGCCTCCGCTCAAGTTCGTATCGCGGCCCGTACTTGCCAAGCAGTGGCAGTACCGGGGCCGGAGTGTGGAGCTGCACTTTGTTTTCCACCATACCAGAATTGGGGGCACATTTTGGCAGTAGCTGGCTGCGAGTCAGTAAGAGTGGCATAGAGACCATCCAGAGCACTGTGATCGGGGCCGGAGTACCTTATTGTTGGCATTACGAACCGCCTGATTGTTGCATTACCCATTGCATTATTTTTGCATTACAAACTGCTTGATTGTTGCGTTACGCATTGCATTATTTTTGCATTATGGACTGCCTGACTGTTGCATTATGCATTGCATTATTTTTGCATAACTGACTGCCTGATTGTTGCATTACGCATTACATTATTTTTGAATACCAAACTGCCTGATTGTTGCCTTACGAATTGCATTATTTTGACATCATGAACTGCCTGATTGTTGCATAACGAACTGCATTATTTTGACATTACAAACTGCCTGATTCTTGCATTACAAACTGCATAGCATTGCATTAGGACTACATTGGATCATCGAGAATTGCTCATTAATACTGCAAGAACCTACAAGGGCTTGCTGGCCTAAGAACCGGCAAGGTGAAATATTACAAATACGCATATGTTGGATTCTTAAAGTGTGGTCTCATCATATATCTTTTTTATAAACATATAATTGTTTTTATGAAACTCGTGTGGAGTCCATTTGTGGTAAGAAGAACTATTGATGGACAAAATGCAGAACAATGTCATACATTCACCCCAGTACAGAGATCTGGGCTTAAATCCGTAATTTTTTTGCTCACCATGCCAGTCCAGTTTGGAACCAGCCATATTCAAATCAGTCTTGACCCTGCACCCAATGGGAAAAGTCCAGCATGAACTGCCAGGCCAGGTCCTCCCTGGACTGGAAACAAGCATCCTAGGACCAGTTTCGGGGTTTCACCCCTATTCATCCAGGATAGCTTGATTCCAGTGGCATGGAGAGCACAGGACTCACGTCTCAGCATACCCGTCCCACTCGGGGTGACAAATGCAAAAAGAAATATTGATGGACAGAATGCAGAACAATGTCATACATTCACCCCAGTACAGAGATCTGGGCCTAAATCCATAGTTTTTTTGCTCACCATGCCATTCCAGTTTGGACACAGGCATATGCAAATCAGTTTTTACCTTGCGCCCAATGGGAACAGTCCAGCCCGAACTGCCGGGCCAGGTCCTCCCTGGACTGAAAACAAGCATCTTAGGACCAGATCGGGGTTTCACCCCTCTTCAGCCAGGATAGCTTGATTCCAGTGGCATGGAGAGCACGGGATTCATATCTGAGCATACCCGTCCAACACGGGGTGACAAATGCAAAAGAAATATTGATGGACAGAATGCTGAACAATGTCATACAATCACCCCAGTACAGATATCTGGCCTAAATCTATTGTTTGTTTGCACACCATGCCATTCCAGTTTGATCCAGCCATATGCAAATCAGTCTTGACCCTGCGCCCAATGGGAACAGTCTTGACCGAACTGACAGGCCATGTCCTCCCTGGACTGGAAACAAGCATCCTAGGACCAGTTTCGGGGTTTCACCCCTCTTCAGCCAGATAGCTTGATACCAGTGGCATGGAGAGCACGGGACTCACGTCTGAGCATACCTGTCCCACTCAGGGTGACAAATGCAAATAGAAGTATTGATGGACAGAATGCAGAACAATGTTATACATTCACCCCAGTACAGATATCTGGCCTAAATCTATTGTTTGTTTGCACACCATGCCATTCCAGTTTGATCCAGCCATATGCAAATCAGTCTTGACCCTGCGCCCAATGGGAACAGTCTTGACCGAACTGACAGGCCATGTCCTCCCTGGACTGGAAACAAGCATCCTAGGACCAGTTTTGGGGTTTCACCCCTCTTCAGCCAGATAGCTTGATACCAGTGGCATGGAGAGCTCGGGACTCACGTCTGAGCATACCTGTCCCACTCAGGGTGACAAATGCAAATAGAAGTATTGATGAACAGAATGCAGAACAATGTTATACATTCACCTCAGCACAGAGATCTGGGCCTAAATCCATAGTTTTTTTGCTCACCATGCCTTTCCAGGCTGGACCCAGCCATATGCAAATCAGTCTTGACCCTGCGCCCAATGGGAACAGTCCAGACCGAACTGCCAGGCCAGGTCCTTCCTGAACTGGAAACAAGCATCCTAGGACCAGTTTTGGGGTTTCACCCCTCTTCAGCCAAGATAGCTTGATTCCAGTGGCATGGAGATCCCGGGACTCACGTCTAAGCATACCCATCCCACTTGGGGTGACAAATGCAAAAAGAACTATTGATGGACAGAATGCAGAACAATGTCATTCATTCACCCCAGTACAGAGATCTGCGCTTAAATCCATTGTTTTTTTGATCACCATGCCATTCCAGTTCGGACCCAGCCATATGCAAATCAGTCTTGACCCTGCACCCAATGGGAACAGTCCAGCCTGAACTGCCAGGCCATGTCCCCCATGGACTCTAAACAAGCATCCTAGGACCAGTTTAAGAGTGTCACCCCTCTTCAGCCAGGATAGATTGATTCCAGTGTCATGGAGAGCACAAGAGCACAGGACTCATATTTGAGCATACCCGTCCCACTTCGGGAGACAAATACAAAAAGAACTGTTGATGGACAGAATGCAGAACAATGTTATACATTCACCCCAGTACAGAGATCTGGGCCTAAATCCATAGTTTTTTTGCTCACCATTCCAATTTGGGCACAGCCATATGCAAATCAGTCTTGACCCTGCACCCAATGGGAACAGTCCAGCCCTAAGTTGGCAGGGTATGCCCAGACGTGGGTCCCTTGCTCACTTTGCCACTGGATTCAAGCTAGCTTGGCTGATGATGGCTGACTAGCCAGAAACTGTTCCCAGGATGCTTGTTTCTGGTCCAGGGAAGACATTGGCTTGGCAGTTCGGGCTGGACTGTTCCCATGAGGCACAGGATCAGACTGATTTGCGTATGGTCATGTCTGAACTGGGGTGGTGGAGTGTGCTAAAGAATGATGATGGATTAAACCCAGATCAGTTGACTGGGGGTGAGTGCTTGCATTGTTCAACACTCCGTCCATCATCCTCATTGGTTTTGCTTTGTTCGCCCTAAGTTGGCAGGGTATGCCCAGATATGGGTCCCTTGCTCACTTTGCCACTGCATTCAAGCTAGCCTGGCTGATGATGTCTGATTAGCCAGAAACTGGTCCCAGGATGCTGTTTCTGGTCCAGGGAAGACATGGCTTGGCAGTTCGGGCTGGACTGTTCCCATGAGGCACAGGGTCAGACTGATTTGCAAATGGCCATGTCTGAACTGGTGTGGCGGAGTAAGCTAAAGAATGATGATGGATTAAACCAAGATCAGTTGACTGGGGGTGAGAGCTTGCATTGTTCAACACTCCGTCCATCATCCCTTTGGTTTTGCTGAGTCCATTTGTGGTGTCATCACTGGGTTACTGAGAGCGTGGTTGCAAATACTTTACACATTTGCCTTGGAGATAAGCCTGGATGCTCGTGCCAATCTACCGAAGGAGTAAGCAGGGGCTATCTGAGAAGGTGTACTTCCTTTCCCTGACTTAGAAGCAAGGGTCTCTATTTTGACTAAGGTACCTACCTCAGCCAACTAGAGACCCCCAGTTCTAACACTGGCCTATATGGCCAGACAAAGGAGGTATGCTAAACAACACAGCTGTCATGCAAAAAAGCAAAAACGGATTACAAGTTACCCAACAACCACACCAGCCACAAACATCCAACAAAGGCATTTATTTAACACACAACCAAATAGTGAAATACCCCCAAATAACACATTTTGCAATTCAATCTAATGCCATCCATGCCCTAAATGATGTTTACATTCAATAGACACCACAGAAACAGTTGTTTCATGCATCCATGAGTAGCTCTGGACCTACTGGCTTAAAGGCGTATTGAGCCAGACTACTGGGATACTGAATTAAATAAATATTGCAAATTGATGCAAAAGTTGGAGAAAATGCAGTGAACTTTGCAAAATGTTTCCTTTAATAAACAAAACTAGGGGAAACATTACATACAAAGAAAAACTACCAGTCCCCTACTGAAACTACAGGCCACCCACAACAAGAAATTGAAAAAAATGATGAAAAGTACAAAAAAATGTAGGTGCAATGCCCCAATCAAACAAACAACACCAATTTTCCCACCTAGTTTCAAAATCTCAAATCCAAAGGTCATCAAATCCAATGATATATGATGCAGCAGGCACAAAGAGTGATGCTTCCAGCTCCAAATCCAAATGAAAAGTGAACAGGACATGGACAAAGCACTGGGAGGAGTCTGCTGGACAGGAACAGGAAGTTGGAGACTCTGGGGCATTTCCTTCCTCTTAAAAAAACGTAAAAAAAGAAAAGTGACTCCTTGCACAACAAAGTACAGCCAAATGTCAATCTCAGGAGTTTTTAAAATCTAAATCATAATTTTCGAGAAGGTTTTCTGCTGCTCGAGAGATAATCTTCTTCAGATTGCAAATTTTGAGTGTTCGGCATCACGATCTTCAGGGAACGTCTGCCGGATGTCCGATGGCGCAAACGAATGACCGTGCGGCGGGCTACCAAATCTTGTGGCGCATGCAAACTGATAGGAAATTTCATCAGCGAATGTAGGGATCCCGGTAAGTCGTTTCAATGCAATTAAAATCCATACCACATATGTATGTATCAATTGCAAAACAATTGTCATAATATTTTATGTATATTAGCAAAGCAAAAGTAGCATTCTTACACATTTTTAACTGCATTATTAAATTATTTTCAAATGGAATGAAAAAAATAGCAAGCTATAACACTTCACAGAAAGAAAAACAATTACTCTTGCATATAGGCTACACTTACAGTCAAAAAGGCACAAGCAGTGAGAATGTTAACTGTAAATGTACAAAATACTACTCTAATACTTTCTATGGGAGGGCTACTATGTAAAGTATTATAATTAACATGAAAGAGCGCCAACACTTCCCAAGTGCCACCCAAATTAAAGTTAGACATTTACTTCAACATTCAAAAGAGGCATACACTGTTCCCAAAAGCCTACTACTACAATTCTAAAATACATACTCCCTAAAGTACCTGAACATATCACAGGACAGATACTAGCTATACCCACTTTAAAATGCTTAATAGCACAAACTAAAAAAGCCACTAGTGACACTCCTGCTAATAACACAACATACAAGTTCCTTAATTACCACACATGATGAATCCTTTCTCCTACCTGACAACTTCAATAAAAGCAAACTCATTCTTATATATACTACAGCAGATAATTGATCAAACATGGATGATAGTATGATAGAATATTAAAAATAGGCACTAAACAATTCACTCAGGTAACAAAACAATAATACATGCCTCTATATGTCTTACTAATAGACAAAGTAGCACTTTCTACAAACCACTAAATCAGATTACATAAATCTGTACATAAAATAATAATCAACTTTGAACAAGCCATGATACAAACAAAACTTCAACTATACCCGCACACAGCCATTCTGCGTTGTTACTACTATTTTAATCAAATTTGAAGACATCTCCAACATTCTTCACTAAATGTAGAATATGCAACAAGCAGCCAGTTTGCCTGTAAAATGACAATTTTAATTGCACTGACCTACATCCCTGTAACAGAGATAGCTAACCACTACAGCTTACGTATAAAAAGCACTTTTTACTATTGAAATAAACAAAAACTAAGTCCCCTAATGCACTACTTTAGAGACAATTCGTTTGGTAGACTGCTCCACTCTTGACACTTACACTGAAGCCAACACAAATTCTAAACACCATGGTGGAATGTCCACGACAGCACCATGCTTCAAGAAGCCAAAACCAACAATGCAGCACATGGATTGCACAATGCCTTTTAACACTAGGGCCAACCCAACCTGCACTCGACTTATTTATAGAAGCTCCTCAAAAGCCCCTCAAAAAGAATAAAGCAACAAACAACTAAGAATTGAGTAATGATTAAGCCAAATTAAACCTCAAATAAATGAAAAGAACAGTAGAATGTACGACATACTACAATGTAAAGTTAGAATCTTTATAAACAACAAAGGAGTTCACTTCTTAGAATCAATAGCAAAATCCTTCTTAATCAACACACGCTACATACACACTTACCAACTAATCTTAGCAACAGTAAACACCAAAATAACTTATTGATTTTAACTAAATATCACACAACTTGTTGTTATACATCACTCAAAAACATATAAAATAAAATTGTCAAGAAGACTGTTAAACACAAATGAAATGTGAAATAATTAATTAAAAGCCAGCACATGAACAACCACAAAGCAGAGCTATAGAAATAGACCCACAAAATGTAACCATATGAGCCCAACACATAGATATTTAAGATAGCACATTTTAATTATAGCAAATACACATAGATAGTTAAATATAACATTTCCCACCCACATAAAAATAAACAAATTCAAATACAATTATGTAGCTGTAGATCTTCCTCCATGTCCATGTTCGCAAAATATAATCCACCCAAAAAATAAAATAAAGTCTGAGCGGGAAAGTTAAATCCGGCTCTCCAGTCGATCCTTTAAAGCCTGCATAGTTTAGGGACTCTTTATCTGTGTTCCTGGCTCCTTGGTGCCTGGCTGTTAATACATCCTTTTCCACAGCCATGGTCCCTGAGCTTTAGAAGATGGAGATGGTGACTCCTATTCTTAAAAAACCTTCGCTGGACCCTGCTAAATGGGAGATTTTCGTCCGATATCCCTCCTTCCATGGGTAGCTAAGATCGCTGAGGCCCACGTGAATAACATCTTAACGGGGTTCCTGAATACGAATGGTACCCTGGATCCCTCTCAGAATGACTTCCATCCTAGTCACATTATGGAGACTGCCCTCTTGGCTGTGACAGAGCATCTACGGACCATCCTTGACTCTGGACACACGGCGGCACTGATTTGCTTGATCTCAGTGCCGCGGTTGACACAGTTTTGCATTGGATTCTGTTACATCGTCTGGAGGAAGTGGGTGTTGTAGGCTTAACTCTGGAATGGTTTAGATCCTTCTTGGCAGGGAAAACATTCTGAGTGTCTGACCCCCGTTTCTCTCCTGTGGCCATTCCATCGGTCAGGGTGTTCCTAAGGGCTCGGCTCTGAGCCCTGTACTGTTCAATTTGTATGTCCAACCTCTTGCTACGGTGGCTAGGAACAAGGGCCTCACCATGGTCTCTTACGCCGACAATACGCAGCTGGTGGTGGCCCTCTCGGATGGGTCCAGGCAGGATGCTTCTGAATTTAGGAGTGGCATGACTGCCATTGCGAGTGGATGACCACCAACTGCCTCCAGCTGAACACTAATAAAACATAGATGCTACAGGTAGGGAAGGACAGGAGTCTCTGGAGTGAGCAATGGTGACCCACTCTTCTTGGTAGTGCTCCCACCCCTAAGATGGAGGTTAAGAATCTTGGGGTGTGGATGGGTTCTACCCTTAGCTTCCAGGACCACACTAAGAGAGTGGCCGGCACCTGCTTTGGTCTCCTTCGGGGACTTAGGCCCCTGTTGGGGTTCTTTGATCCTCCTACCTGTCAGCTGAGTGTCCAATCTGCCATTTTATCCAGATTGGACTATGCCAGCTTGCTCCTTTTAGGGGTGAATCAAGCTGAGGTTACGCCTTTACAGCGTGTCCAAAATGCTGCCGCCAGAGCTCTGCTGGGGCTTACGCGTAGCTGCTCCTCTACCGGTGCTATACGGCGGCTACACTGGTTGTCCATGGCAAAGCAGATCAAATTTAAAGCCCTCTGTCTGTCCTTTAAGATCTTGAAGCTTGCGTACCCTGTGCTCCTGGCTAATCTGCTGTTACCTTATGTTCCGAGTCGCCAGTTGCTCTCTATGGTACAACAGTTGGTTATTGTCCCTCAAGTGAACTGTCTCTGGGCAGGGGGACAATCCTTCCGCTGTCTAGCAGGCAAACTATGGAATTCCCTGCCCTTCCAGATCCGCAACCTGGATTGTTTACTGGATTTCTGGAAAGCCATTAAAACATTTCTTTCCCCCCCCGGTCTAGCCCCTTCCCTTTCCTCTTGGTTCTGTTTTTCGCGCCAACCGGTTCAGCTTCTTAGTCCTCATGTTTATCTGCTGTCAGTGCCGGGATGCCTCTACGCTGAGGCAGCTGCGCACTATACAAGCTCAGTTAACATAACTTAACAAAAAGCCCAAAAAATGAAAAAATGCAATTTAATTCCCTCAAAGTAATTCAAAATCATAAGAAACTATGAAAAATCCTGAAAAATCAAAAAAGAACAACCACTCCGGGATATCTGAATATGCAAAGGAAATTGATAATAATAATGTAGGTTTATCAGAATAAAAAAATAATTTAATTAAAAAAATCAAAAACCACAGACTCCTGGGATTACTTCTGATCTGTAAACCGGTAAAAACATTGAATACCCATCCTCACATAACATGTATTTCAAACACATCATAAACATTACATTGAAACTATAATAAACACTAAATATAAATTGACATTTTCTAAAAAAATACACAACCCTACTACCAACCTTCAAACAGGCACAACCAACAGCACGAATACACAACATAACACAAACTTCTACTAAAGAAACCTAAAAAAGAAACTAGAAAAATAACTGACATTAGCTGGATCTACCAACATACCCACTATCCCAAAACCATAAAGATACATTTAAAACATGTCTTGCCTCACCCAACGATCAGCAGCAAGTAAACATGACTTGCTCCCAGCAAATCTGATGAAAAACGACAGGAATAAACCTACACAAGTAAACATAGAAGTAAAAAAACAAAACACTACATGAGAATAACAAAAAGACTATCTACTTATAGAAGAAAATGGGAATGTAAGCAAAAGAATTGTTAAAAAATCTTTACAAAAATATATAACAATGTTCTAAATTATGTAAAACAAATTCAATAAATGTTTAAGGAAACATAAAAAATTATTTAAAGTATGGTAAATATTACTCTAAAAACAATAAATATTACAATATGGCACTGTTTATAATATACTTAAGTATATAAAACCTGTTATAACTCTAAAATATACATATAACAAATGTATATAAATAAAAACATTTACTATATTTGCAAAAATGTTGAAAAATAGCAATATGTGAAAGAATATTAAAAAGTATAGCACATTTTGTGGATTTCACAAAAAATGTAAGAAATTATAGGGAAACCTTTTTATTTTTGGTTATAATATATATATATACATATTACCTACTGGCGGTCGCCAGTAGGTATATATAGTTAGGATTTTTTTCCTATGGGATTTCTGAAAATTCTATGTTGAATAACTTTGGCGTTTGTGGACGGAATTGGCTGAAATTTTCAGGAAAATGGCACATTTTGTTTTTGAGCAGCCCCTGAAAATTTGGGGGGTTTCGTCAAGGGGGGGGTGAGAAAAAAGGGGGGTCCCAAAACGCGTTTTTCCCATTCATTTTTCCATAGGGCGGTTGGAATCACTTTTAGCTCGAACGGCTGAATGGATTTACACGAAACTTGGCAAAATTGTAGATATGGTTTGCCCGACGTGCCTTTGCTATGTCTCAATATATGTGCTCCAGTGGATTTTGAGAAATTAACATTTTAAAAAACAGATATATCTGTGACAGCGCTCCAGTTAGCGCCCAGGTTCGCGTACCTGATGCGTAACGGAACTTCGCGAAGCGAAGCTGACTGGCTCTCCGGTGTCTGTCAACATTCTAAACAGTCCGGAGCGGCCGCCATCTTGTCTCTCGGTAGGATCGAGAGACAAGAGGTGGTGAAAAACGAAGGGGGAAATGAAGGAAAGGGGGCAAGGTAGACCCCTCCTGAGCCCCTAAGATTGATGAGGGGGATATTAAAGTGCCCCGCGGGGCAAGAAAAAAAAAATTACGGTTTTTCGCCATAGAGGCGCGTCCCAGTACGCGAACCAGGCAGCTAACCGGGCAGCTAACCGGGCAGCTAACCGGGCAGCTAACCGGCAGCGTAACGGGAGTCTGAGGAGAAGCTGATTGGCTGTCAACATTGTAAACAGTCCGGAGCGGCCGCCATCTTGTCTCTCGGTAGGATCGAGAGACAAGAGGTGGAAAAAAAAAAGGTGTAAATGAAGGAAAGGGGGTAAGGTAGACACTTCCTGACCCCCTAGGATTGATGAGGGGGCTATTAAAGTGCCCCGCGGGGCAAAAAAAAATTGCGATTTTTCGCGGTAGAGGCGCTTCCCGGTACACGAACCGGGCAGCTAACCGGCAGCGTAACGGGAGTCCGCCATCTTGTGTTTTTGGAGCGTCCGGTTCGCGTACCGGGTAGCGTTCCGGTAAGCGTAACAAGGGGAAAACCAAGAGAAACAGTAAAATAAAATTTAAGGGAATAGATTTCCACCAAACTTGGCAAAATTGAAGGGACTGTTTGTTTGATGTGCCTTTGCAAGTCCTCAAGATATGTGCACGTGTGGATTTTGTCTAATTAAGGTTTAAAAATATATATATATCTGTAAGCGTGCTCCGGCGCACTTACGTTACGGGTTTTGTTTTGCGCTGCAGAGCCGATACGTCACGGTTATGCGACGCGTCTTGAGGCATCTCACGTGGGTACGTGATACCTCACGTAATAAAGAATATATTTTACAGCTATAGATATTAGCTTTTAAAAAACCAATGAAATTCACTGAAAAAACCATAGGTTATAGACCATATATAGTTAGGAATTTGCATTTACAAAACCTTGAAAATTCACTGAAAAAACCATAGGCTATAGACCATATATAGTTAGCTGGACATTTTATTGATATAAAACCAATGAAATTCCATATATAGTTAGTTGCACTAACTATATATTTAGCGCATCCGCAATCCAATGCTGATGATGTCACATATTACATCATTCATGACATGGTCAGTGACATCACTGATGACATCACTGATGACATCTCAAATGACATCACTGATGACATCACTGATGACATCTCATTTAACATCAATGATCACACCACTGATGATATACTTCATGTGATAATACAATGCACCTCCTTACACTCTAATATAACCTCTGTTACACCTAGTGTAAAATACAGAGTATCATTTTTGAAACCATTGACACATGAATAACATCTACTAAATACGCACTCACTGATTCCTACGTCTACACACACATTCACTCATTCACCCATACAATCAATCGTACATACAGTCACTCATCATTACAACACTATCATATGCACTCATACACCTATGCAGACACTCACACACTGCCACTCATCCATGGAGTTACTCACACACCTAGTCAGTCCTGTAAAGAATCAATCACACTTTGATTTCTTCATCTATACAGTTAAACACAGAACAGCTTACATTTTCACAGATATACTAACACATACTTACTCACTTATACAATCAAATCCTTCATCCATACTCTTATACATCCACTCATTCTTCAATATGTAAAACATATTTAAACTAAAGAAAAACACACAGACACTGGATGATGTCATCAGTGATGTCATCAGTGATGTCATTTGAGATGTCATCAGTGATGTCATCAGTGATGTTACTGACCATGTCATGAATGATGTAATATGTGACATCATCAGCATTGGATTGCGGATGCGCGAAATATATAGTTAGTGTAACTAACTATATATGGAATTTCATTGGTTTTATATCAATAAAATGTCCAGCTAACTATATATGGTCTCTAACCTATGGTTTTTTCAGTGAATTTTCAAGGTTTTGTAAATGCAAATTCCTAACTATATATGGTCTATAACCTATGTTTTTTTCAGTGAATATATATATATATTCACCATGACCATGTCATGAGTGATGTAATCTGTGACGTCATTAGCAGTGCATTGCAGGCGCGCAAGTTATAGTGAGTCCAACTAACTATAACGTGGGAATTTCAATGGTTTTATGTCAGTAAAATTTCCAGCTAACTATAACTGGTGTGAAACCTATGGTTTTTTCAGTGAATTTACTAGGTTTTTTAAATGGTAATTCCTAACTATAACTGGTGTGAAACCTATGGTTTTTTCAGTAAATTTCAAAGGTTTTTTAAATGCTAATTCCTAACTATATATAGGGCCTCAAACCTATTTTTTTTCAGTGAATTTCAAATTTCAAATCTCTATAGGTATGAAATGTAATATTTTTTATAACGAATTTTATATTTTATAATTATGTAATATATATATGTTTTTTTTTATTTGTTTGCCCCGATGTGCTCCCGGGGCGCGTACCGATGTGCTCACCGGTAAGCGCAGTGCTATGGTGCGCCCCGGGCGCGTACCGGTGAGCGTCCCGTTAGCGCTATTGCCGCGAACGAAAACAACATTGTGACGTATCGCGTAGCCGCATGATGCGTCATATGACGCACAGTATAAGCGCACCCGGAAGCACGCATGCGCATACGATCGCAAAACGTTCTGACGCACTTACGTACGCGACCCGGGGCGCGCCCCGCGGCTCACCCGGGGGCGCGCCCCGGGTCACGTAGCGTAAGCGCGTCGGGTCATGTGACCTGAAAATAACACTTTTCATTGGTTCACGACACTTTTGGTTTCAAAATGATGAAAGCCCTGCTCATGTGACTTGAAAATAACACTTTTCATTGGTTCACAACACTTTTGGTTTCCAAATGATGAAAGCCCTGGTCATGTGACTTGAAAATAACACTTCTCATTGGTCTAGAACAGTTTTTTTTTTCCAAATGATGAAAGCCCCCTCCTTTTTAGGTTTTGCCTGTCGATGCGCATGCGCATCGAGCAAGCGAGACTATGGGGGCTTATCCACTCTTTATCCACTGCAAGGAATCGTGGCGATTCCTTGCAGTGCCCGTGACTTTTAAGCTCAATGCGCATGCGCATTGAGCTTAAAAGCGCGTGCACGTCCGTCTTGTTTTACCCGCTCCGCCCCCTCCCCTTCCCGCCGTGTCGCATTTCTCCTCCCCCCTCCCCTCTCTTCCCTCCGTCTTGTTTGTTATTTTACCCGCTCCGCCCCCTCCCCTTCCCGCCGTGTCGCATTTCTCCTCCCCCCTCCCCTCTCTTCCCTCCGTCTTGTTTGTTTATTTTACCCGCTCCGCCCCCTCCCCTTCCCGCCGTGTCGCATTTTTTTTTAAACCCCCACTTCCCCCCTTTTTGGTTTGGTGTGGGGAATTGTGGCTTGATCTTGTTTTGTTTGTTTGAACTCTGCTGCAAGCTGAGGATTACGTGACTGCCATCGGTTGTCTCGCACTTTTCACGATCCAAATGTATTAATTAACAGTAAGGGAAGAGGAGCTTCATTCTTGATATTTCCCTAGAATATAATTTACCCCACTTTGCAGACACGCACTTTACACCCATTCTGTATGTCACACCTGGCTTTGCAGAACCCACCCCACACACATTTTAAGCGCCACACTTTAGTTACTGTCACAAACACAACATACACACTTTATATATGCAGAGTACTCCCACACAGCCCTTCTTCACTTTAAATTAATCCCAGATTTACGCAACACAGATATCACTACCTCACCCCCAGCACCCCCCACACACACGTTGGAGACCCACCACGCCGACTCAATCCTTCTGGGAACCAGAATGTCTGCGGCACTCTAGCTCCCTCAGCTGCACTTGCACTGCCGGCTGCACGAGGAGCTGCACTCCAACTGGCGCTTCTCAGTTGGCTGCACATGTCGCTGCGCTTGCACTGCCGCCTGCTCAGTTTGGCTGCTTTCCGTGCTGCACTTGCAGTCCCGGCTGCGCAGCCCGGACAGCAGGAAAGCACTAGACAAGGAACGCAAAAACGCCAGTCTCACCAACCATCCCTCCAGTAAGATACATAAACAGAGCACAAAGTTTGCGAACTTACTATTTTGGGGGGTGCTCCCGGGTGCTAATTTTGCTCAAAATTTGACAGAGGATAAGTGAATGCTCCCCAAACTTGAAGTTGCACTGTGTCGTGAATCACTCCCCCTCAACCCCTCCCCCTCAACCCCTCCCCCTCACTCACCCTCACTCACCCTCACTCACTCACCCTCAACCCCTCACCCTCAACCCCTCACCCTCACTCGCCCTCACCCTCACTCACCCTCAACCCCTCACCCTCACTCACCCTCAACCCCTCACCCTCACTCACCCTCAACCCCTCCCCCTCAACCCCTCACCCTCACTCACCCTCACTCACCCTCAACCCCTCACCCTCAACCCCTCACCCTCACTCACCCTCACCCTCACTCACCCTCAACCCCTCACCCTCACTCACCCTCACCCTCACTCACCCTCACCCCCTCAAACTCACCCTCACTCACCCTCACTCACCCTCAACCCCTCACCCACCCTCACCCTCACTCACCCAACCATCACTCACCCTCACCCCTCACTCACCCTCACTCACCATCCCACACCTCAACCCCTCACCCTCACTCACCTCACCTCACCCTCACACCCACCTCCCACCCTCACTCACCCTCACCCTCACCCACACTCACCCTCACCACCCTCAACCCCTCACCCTCACCCTCACTCACCCTCCACTCTCACTCATCCACACTCAACCACCCTCAACCTCACTCACCCTCAACCCCTCACCCTCACTCACCCTCAACCCCTCACTCACCCTCACTCACCCTCACCCTCACTCACCCTCAACCCCTCACCCTCACTCACTCACCCTCAACCCCTCACCCTCAACCCCTCACTCACCCTCACTCTCACTCATCCTCACTCAACCACCCTCAACCTCACTCACCCTCAACCCCTCACCCTCACTCACCCTCAACCCCTCACCCTCACTCACTCACCCTCAACCCCTCACCCTCACTCACCCACCCTCAACCCCTCACCCTCACTCACCCTCAACCCCTCACCCTCACTCACCCTCACTCACCCTCAACCCCTCCCCCTCGACCCCTCCCCCTCAACCCCTCACCCTAACCCTCACTCACCCTCCCTCACCCTCAACCCCTCACCCTCAAACCCTCACTCACCCTCAACCCCTCACCCTCAACCCCTCACTCACCCTCAACCCCTCACCCTCACCCTCACTCACCCTCGACCCCTCACCCTTACTCACTCACCCTCAACCCCTCACCCTCAACCCTTCACTCACCCTCACTCTCACTCACCCTCACTCAGCCTCAACTACTCCCCCTCACCCTCACTCACCCAAAACCCCTCACCCTCACTCACCCTCACTCACCCTCAACACCTCACTCACCCTCACCCTCACTCACCCTCACTCACCCTCAACAACTCACCCTCAACCCCTCACCCTCACTCACCCTCACTCACCCTCACTCACCCTCACTCACCCTCACTCACCCTCACTCACCCTCACTCACCCTCAACCCCTCACCCTCACTCACCCTCAACCCCTCACCCTCACTCACCCTCACCCTCACTCACCCTCACTCACCCTCACCCTCACTCACCCTCACCCTCACACAGTGCAATAGTTCTCAGACCATTTCAGTTAGAGCTTTTAGAAATGTTTATGGCTTTTTTTATTTGTAATACTTTAGCATTGGCTACAGGAAACAAAAATGCTAAACATTTACAAAAAAAACCATAAACAATTCTAAAAGCACTAACTCTAATGGTGCGAGACCTATTGCATTTCCAATGCTTGTTTCTTTATTCTGACTTTGTCCTTTGACTGAGGTAGACCTGTTTGGAGATCTGTCTCTAATATATTCTAATTAAAAATGGCTACAGTAGCAGCAGCAGCTGGAGCATCTGCCCCACCACCACCACCGTCAAAAAGACCACCAGAAGATCACATTGGTGGTCAAGAAGAAGAGGAGGAGGAGGAGGAAGAGGAGGAAGGCTCAAGGAAGTTCCTGCAAGAAGTTCATCAGCCCTACAAACCAAAAGATCACTTCGTATGGCAGTTCTACAAAATCCCAAGGGGTTTCAACAAAGTCAACGCTGCGAAGGTGACTTGTTTGATTTGTGATGCTGAGCTGTCCAGGGGGAACCCTAACAAAAAATATTCCTTCGGGAATCATACCATGATTCGGCACATGATCCGTTGGCACCCAATCCACTATTCTGCTGCAGAGGTAAGGGACCTCTGCAGTAAGCTACCCCCATCATCATCTAGACCCTCAACATCAAAAGAACCAACTCCATCGAGTTCAGAGGCAACAGAGACAATGCCTATCATACAACCCAAATTTAACGATTTTAAAATCATGTGCAAATATTGTGGTAAGTTAATTTGCTATGGTGAGCAAAGTGTTAAACTTATCATCTGTGCTGGGGATAACCATAAGTGCCTGAAAAAACCCTAATTTTTTGCAGAATTTTTTTTGCTCCAGTTGAGCCATTTACAATTCCCTGTTTTTTGTTTCTCCCCCAAGAAAATACAAAAAAAATATAAAACTGTTCAGAAAAGCCATAAAAAGTAAAAAATGTTAAAAAAATAATATATATATATAAAACAACAATAAGAAAAAAAAACAGTTCTTTTCAGAACTACCTCCCATTTTTATAAAATGACTTAAATGTTTAAACTCTGCCATTCTCTTTTCTCCCCGGTGCGCTCCCCGGTGCGCGTACCGGGCTATCCCCCCGCGCAAATCGAAAAAAAATAAATGTGTTTTTTTTGCCCCTCGGGGCCCTTTTATAGCCCCCACATATAACCTAGGGGGTCAGGGGGGTCTACTCTGCCCCCTAATGGTCTTTTCCCCCTTTGTTTTGGCCACCTCTTGTGTCTCGATCCTACCGAGACACAAGATGGCGGCCACTCTGGACCGTTTGGAATGCTTACCGACACCCGAGAGCCAATCAGCTTTCATTGCGCAAGTCGCGCAGCGCGCCCGGTGCGCTCCCCGGGGAGCTGCCATAGATATATATATTTTTTTTAACCTAAATTACTCAAAATCCACTGGAACACATATCTTGAGACATAGCAAAGGCACATCGGGCTACCAGTCCCTACAATTTTGCCAAGTTTGGTGGAAATCCATTCAGACGTTCGGGCTAAAAGTGAGGTCGACCGCCCTATGGAAATTAACATGGGGAAAACGCGTTTTGGGACCCCCCTTTTATCTCGGCCCCCGCTTGACACATCCCCCCCAAACTTTCAGGGAAGGACCGGAGCTCAACGAGGCCATTTTGAAGAAATTTTCAGGCAGATTCGTCAACCGGCGCCAAAGTTATTCCAAATAGAATTTTGAGATTTAACATTGAAAAAAATCCTAACTATAACTACCTACTGGCGACCGCCAGTAGGTAATATATATATATATATATATATATTCAATGAAAAAACCATTGGTTTTAGGCCATATATAGTTAGGGATTTGCATTTACAAAACCTTATTTTACTCGCATAAAACCATTGAAATTCCATATATAGTTATAAGCGCTAACTATATATCGCGCACCCGCAATCCACTGCTGATGATGTCACATATTACATCATTCATGACATGGTTAGTGACATCACTGATGACATCACTGATGACATCTCAAATGACATCACTGATAAAATCACTGATGACAACATCCAGTGACTGTATGTTTCTGTAAAGTTAAAATATCTCTTACATATTGAAGAATGAGTGGATATATAAGTGTCTGGATGAAGGATTTAGTAGGTGCATGACTGACTGTATGAGTGAGTGATTAAATGTGTCTCACTGAGTGCATGGGTTAGTGACTAAACTGTCTTAATTTGTGCATCATTATGTCTGTTGTTCTGTAAACTGTTGCATGTGTTGATAAGTAGCTATATGAGTAACTATATGGGTTATTGATTGGTTGCCCAAGTATTTGTATGGGATACTGAGTGTGTGTGTGGGTGGCTGGGAGGTGTATGACTCTGTGCATAGATGTGTGAGCAGTTGATTCACTAGATGTATGGTTTCAAAAGTGCATGTGGAAACAGCTGTATGGGCGGTTGACTGTGTGCATGAGTGCATTGGTGAGTGAATGGATATCTCAGTGCTACATGTCAAAGTAAGTACATATGTAAAACACAGTACATGTGAGAGTTGACATATATAAATAACTGTGCATAAGAGCCAGTGAATGTGTGAGTGGCTGTATGGATCATTGTGAACTTGTATCAGGGATTGTATAATAGAGTAAATATGTGTTAGTATATGTTTGAATAAGTAAAGTTTGTATAACTTTATAGTTGAGGAAATGGAGGTGTGATTGATTCTTTGCATGACTGACTAGGTGTGTGAGTAACTCCATGGATGAGTGACAGTCTGTGAGTGTCTGTTTACACTGATTGTATCTAAGGTTATATTAGAGTCTGAAGAGGTTCATCGTATTATCACATGAATGATATCATCAGTGATGTTATCAGTCATGTCAAATGAGATGTTTTCAGTGATGTCATCAGTGATGTCATTTGAGATGTCATCAGTGATGTCATCAGTGATGTCACTAACCATGTCATGAATGATGTAATATGTGACATCATCAGCAGTGGATTGCGGGTGCGCGATATATAGTTAGCGCTTATAACTATATATGGAATTTCAATGGTTTTATGCGAGTAAAATAAGGTTTTGTAAATGCAAATCCCTAACTATATATGGCCTAAAACCAATGGTTTTTTCATTGAATTTTCAAGGTTTTGTAAATGCAAATTCCTAACTATATATCCACTATAACCTACGTTTTTTTCTGTGAATTTCATTGGTTTTTTAATAGCAAATATGAAAAGCTTTAAAATGTCAAGTACGTGATAGATAAAAACATTTTCGTATTTATGCACGCTGATGTGCTTTGAACGCTGCACCCCCCCCTCCCCTCTTTTGTCTTAGTAGTACTCTCTCTTTGCAGATAGTGAACGGTAGTTAACGCAAGCCTTTGCCCCCGTTGTAATCCGTCGTGCCTGCTTGTCTCTCCATTTGATTGATTGTTGTCCAAGCATTTACTGTTTTAGAATTGGTTCTCTTTGGATCATTCTCTATTTACAAACAAGCACAAAGTCGCAATACTCTGTTTAGTCTTTGCAGATAGTGAAAAATTGTGTAAAAAAATAAAAGTAATCGAGCAAAATCAGTAGGCCACTAATTGGATCTCTTTTTGACCTCGCTAAAATAGAAATATTAGGAACAACCCTTCATGAGAAATACGAAAATAGTGAGATGAACTGAGCTCCACACCATGAGGGCTGCAAGACAGCTCGGCTCCATCACCCATCCCGCACAAAATAATGACAAACCCTATGCAAATATTAAAAATATAGACAACACACCAGCAAAGAAACAGGGTAAAACATTTTATTAAAAAACTATTTACATAACGTTGGTTTATAAGATGATGTCAGTAGTGGACCGATGTGTGAATAGATCGAAAGCAGCACAAGGCTCCAAGATCCGGATGGCAAGCTCCTGGATGTTGGGTGCCATAGTTCAGAGTTCTGAGTTTGAGCCTTTTTCAATGCCTGTGCTTTGTTGAATCAAAATGGCGGCTTGACACAAAGCTGACTCAAGCGTTGCTACTGATGCTAAGCAGACCAAAACTGGTTTTCAGTTTGTACATTTTTCTAGATTTTTCAATCCAAGTTTGGTTGACTTTGTAGAACGATGGCTTCAAATTTTCAACATACGGTGTGGTGGCGCTGACTGGGAGGGGGCGCTTCGCTCCTGCCCCCTCCCCAAGTAAGATTTTCATACGTGAAAGTACGTTAATGGTTTTGGTCCCTGAGTTGCTTCGATGTCACTGCCATTCTCAAATAGCATAAGTTCTGGATGTTGGGTGCCATAGTTAAGAGTTCTGAGCAGTGCTTGTAACACTGTCTGAAGCTTATTTCCACCTACTGCAGCTTCACTATTCTCAAAGTAAGTGAGTGTCGTTTGTGGACCTGACTGCATTAGAAAACAATGTGATATGTTACCTTCCTAAACAGCTTGACGGAGGCCCCTGAGGGGCGGTGTGATGGCCATGGACTCGGATAAGACGCTTGGCTCCGACACCCTCCCCAAGTCTTATAGCACTGGTGTAGCCTGAGATCGCCCCCGACATAGGCGGCCGGCTCCCGGGGTCCGGCGGAACTTTTTGCCTTTTGATGACTCTTCAATTCTGGACCTTGTCCCACAATCCGTTTCACCTGAAGACAAGCTGTAGTGGGGCGCCCCTTTACCGTTTTAGTTGCCATTCCGCCCGCTTTTGCTACACTGTGCCTCTTCCGCCATTCAGCTGTTTACCGCCCGCTCTTGCGACTACAGCGTCTCGCTCACCATGTAGTTGAGTTGCTCCCGCTCTTGCGGTGCAGCGATAGGCGGCTGCCACATGGCTCTCAAAATGGCGGCCGGCTCTTCGGTTTTGGGCCTGGTCCACTAAAATGGCCCTGGGACACATTGGAACTCGGACGCTTCCCTGATAGGGCTTGGGTCCCATTCTCGAAAAGCGTCCCCTCAGCCGTGAAGATTCTACAAAAGTCTTGGGGGCCTCCGACTCCCGCAGGCTTCTGGTGGGGAGCGGCTGCCATGATTGCTCGTGGAATGGCCACGACGGAGCTACGAGATGGTAGTGGTCTCATGCTGACGCCAGCTTTAGTCTGAAACATCCAGAAACACTGTAGACTACCAATTCGATCAGTTCCGGTAGCGTCCCAACATGACCCGGAAGAGAAGAACTTGCCCTCCCCTCTTTGACTGATGGTTCTTGTTGCCTGTCCCCTCTGTTGTCATTTAACAGAACTTTTTGGACTGCTGAAAGGGGTTGTGTTCTGAACGCTGGTTGGTGGAGACATTTTGACTATATTCTTGACCTACGTTGTCGCGTAATGCGTTATATGACACGCCGCGTTAGCGCACCTGGAAGTGATCCGAGGTGCAGCGCGCAGCGCGCAGCGCGTAACGTAAGCATAACAGGTCATGTGACTTGTTAATAAAACTTTTCATTGGTTCATTTTACTTTTGTTAATTTAATGATGAAAAGCTTGGTCATATGACCTAAAAATTACGCTTTTTATTGTTTTCGAATATTTTTTTTTCAAACATATGTTATAATATTCCAGGCTAATGTACTTTCCCGGAAAATTTACAACTGTCTTGCAAGTAAAATATATTCCTTTTTCGAGAAAAAGGGCGTTTCTTCCTTCCATGACGGAACCGTTGAGTAAAAGAGATTCGGCCTGCTGTCTTAGTCGCCGATACGCCTGATTATCAGATTCTTATCGATCACTTTATGTTGCAGACATGAAAAACACGACTGCCCTTGACCATTTATCTTTACTGCGTTCCTACATATTATACCTTTTATCCGTCATGTAATTGGACTGCTTTATTTCACTTGCCTTTTACTGATTCGAAAACAGTGACTAAAAGTAAAAACTTTACCAATGTAAATACTACTACCGTGTTTTGTTTTAAAAACCTTTATTGTGAAAATGTCAGTATACAAATACGGGCCTATAACCACGTGGGCCGGCCACGGAGCAAACTGAAATCGTATATGATGAGGAGACATTTACACTGTAGAGGAACGTAACGAGCGGGCCATTAGGTTGCAAGAACTAAGGTGTCTAACAGTTGCGGAATCGGTGGACATACATTTTGTAATTAAAATAGGACAGGGCCACTTACAATAACATTTTCTAGATATACATTTGCGGGCAAGGAGTTACGAGTCCCATTTATACCGGCGCCATTTTGGGCGAGGCCGGGCAGGTCCAAGATATAGTCAAAATGTCTCCACCAACCATCGGCCAGACCAGAACCCCTTTCGGCCCTTTATGCTACAAGATGGTGTCTTCCATTCAGAAAATATTGTTGGCAGCATTTTGAAAGGAAACAGAAACAGCCGTTCTCCTAGTGAGTTTCACATTGTTACATTTAGGAAGAATGTTGTACAGTAGTATGTGGAAAATCTGAAGCCATTTTTCTACAAACTCTTAATCAGACTTGGATGGAAAAAAAAACATGAAGAATGTACAAACTGAAAACCAATTTTTGTCTGTATAGCATCAACAGTAACGCTTGAGTCAGCTTTGTGTCAAGCCGCCATTTTCATTCAATCAATAGCGTCCCCCTGCACACATTCAGGGACCTGGTCGTGTCTTCAGATGAAACGGATTGTAGGAAAAGAAGCAGAAAGGAAAAGGCAAAAAGTTCCGCCGGACCTCGGGAGCCGGCCGCCTATGTCATGTGCGACCTTTGGCCACACAAGGGCAATAGTGAAGCTGCAGCAGATGCAAATAAGCTTCAGACAATCTTACAAGCACTGCTCAGAAATCTCAACTGAGGCACTCAACATCCAGGACTTGCCATTCGAATCTTGGCGCCTTGTGCTGGTTCCGACCTATTCACACATCGGTCCTGGATCTCGGCGCGTTCGACTCACTGTACCGCAACAGTGACCGCAATTCAGCTGGACAAGCCGCCATTTTCATTCACTCAATAGCGTCCCCCTACACACATTCAGGGACCTGGTCGTGTCTTCAGATGAAACGGATTGTAGGAAAAGAAGCAGAAAGGAAAAGGAAAAAAGGTCCGCTGAACACCACCTTGGGCAATAGTGAAGCTGCAAAAGGTGCAAATAAGCTTCAGACAGTCTTCAACTTACTCTGATTCTTATAATAAACTTCAGATAGTCTTACAAGCACTGCTCAGAACTCTCATCTGAGGCACTCAACATCCAGGACTTGCCGTTCGGATCTTGGCGCCTTGTGCTGGTTCCGACCTATTCACACATCGGTCCACTACTGACATCACCTCATAAGCCAACGGGGCACCCCACGCCGACTTTCGGCGCAGCATTGTAGGATGGCCACACCAGTGCGGCAACTTGCTGGACACAACATCGGGGCCATCCAGATCTCGGCGCGTTCGACTCACTGTACCGCAACAGTGACCGCAACTCAGCTGGACACGCCGTCTTTCGGCGCAGCATTGTAGGATGGCCACACCAGTGCGGCAATTTGCTGGACACCACCTCGGTGCCATCCGGATCTCGGCGCGTTCGAGTCACTGTACCGCAACAGTGACCGCAATTCAGCTGGACACGCCGTCTTTCGGCGCAGCATTGTAGGATGGCCACACCAGTGCGGCAATTTGCTGGACACCACCTCGGTGCCATCCGGATCTCGGCGCGTTCGAGTCACTGTACCGCAACAGTGACCGCAACTCAGCTGGACACGCCGTCTTTCGGCGCAGCATTGTAGGATGGCCACACCAGTGCGGCAATTTGCTGGACACCACCTCGGTGCCATCCGGATCTCGGCGCGTTGTGCTGCCTTCGGCCTATTCGCACATCGGTCCGCTACTGACGCCGCCTCATGTGCCAACGGATTTTCTACGCTTTTTGTAGCCCTATGCCGCATAACAGGTCATGTGACTTGTTTATAAAACTTTTCATTGGTTCATTTTACTTTTGGTTTCCTAAAGATGGAAGGCTTGGTCATATGACCTAAAAATAACACTTTTCATTGGTTTAGAACATTTTTTTTTCCCAAACGATGAAAGCCCCACCTTGTTTCTGCATCATTCAGACTGAAGCTGGCGTCAGCATGAGAGCACCACCATCTCGTGGCTCCGTCATGGTCATTCCGCGAGCAATCATGGCAGCCGCTCCCCACCGGAAGCCTGCGGGAGTCGGGGGCCCCCAAAACTTTTGTAGAATCTTCACGGCTGAGGGGACGCTTTTCGAGAATGGAGCCCAAGCCCTAGCAGGCAAGCGTCCGAGTTCCAAGGTGTCCCAGGGCCATTTCAGTGGACCAGGCCCAAAACCGAGGAGCCGTCCGCCATTTTAAGAGCCATGTGGCAGCCGCCTATCGCTGCACTGCAAGAGTGGAAGCAACTCAACAACATGGTGAGCGAGACGCTGTAGCCGCAAAAGCGAGCGCAACTCAGCTAGATGGCCGCCACCTGGGGAGGCCCGTTCACGCCGCCTCCCCCACCCCCGGGCCGCTGCACGCCAATTTTCGGAGCAGCATTGTAGGATACCAAAACCAGTGCGGCAGTTTACTGGACATCACCTGGGTGCCTGTCGTACATGTTGTGTCAGCCATGTGACACTGGACACAGTCCCATCAACATCTCAACGCGTTCTGCTGCCTTGGGACTATTCGCACAACAGACCGCTACTGACGAGGCCTCCCCCCGCACCACCCGGGATGCCCCACGCTGTTTTTCTGTGCTGCATTGTAGGATCCCAAAACCAGTGCGGCACCCAGGCGACATCACCTGGGTGCCGTCCAGAACTCTGCACGTTGTGCTGCCTTGGGACTATTCGCACAAAAGACAGCTTCTAACCATTGTTGCTTTTTGTGTTGAAAAATGTTTAAATGTATTTAGTTTTTGTTCCGTTCGTTATAGTTAATAGTTAATAAAGTTTTATAATCTTACTTTGTTGGAGTGTTATCTATTTTTTTTAAAACGGGTGAATGGGGCCTTGAATCGGGTTATTGTCATGTGTGGGCTTTGGAAGTGTGCTGCTGCAGGATCGGACATTTCAAACTCAAATGCACGTTCTTTTTCTTACCTTTCCGAAGCATGGAGCGCAATAGCAGGCAGAGAAAGGGTGATGCACGTGTTGAACACTACCTGACCTGGCAAGTTGCTGGCAGTGCCCCCCCGCCCGCTCCTGAAAGAGGGCACACACACACCGCCGCCCCGAGTACTTCACAAATCTTTAAAAGACCATGCGCTTGTTCATGAGGCTTAAATGGTTTATCACCTCTTCTTGAACCCCTGCATCGACCCTCTGACGTTTCCTGGAAAAATTACCATGTAACACAATACCAAGCCCTGTCAGCTGAAACCCCCAAGGAATCGTGGGGCATATTATCAAGGGGGTTTATCTCCGCTTTTTTGGCTTTAAAAGCCAAGAAAGCGGAGATAAAAATATCTCCCTATTACCAAGCTGTCGCTAACACCAGTTAGTGACAGCTAAAAGGAGATAGCGACCATCTTGGGCCCCGCTTTGCATGTCAGTGATACTTATCACTAATGACATGCAAAGCGGGCGTGCCAAGATGTTAGCGACTGGAAACAGTCCCTAACATCGCTATCTCCTATTACCAACTTTTGGAGATATTCGCGCTAAGCCTGGTCTCGTTGGTGTATCGTTCGGTTACATGGGACTACAGTTCCCAGAGTCCTCTTTACCTGTCCCATTTTCTTCACCGGATTCCAGTGTCGGTGATGGCAATAACCTCAATTACACAGCGTGTGCCGAGTGCGAGTCACGCAGTAATAAGGACATTTCCATATCTCGGTCACAGTGTGAGTGTTCAGTTATGCGACCACTGATGTAGGTTATCTTTTAACAAGCCGAGTTTGCTGTGCTTCGGAAACTTCCTCCGCATACCCTGACTGTTCCAAATTCCATTCGCCCGACCAAGGCGGGCCTCACACGGTGGCCTCATCCAGCAGGTTAGTGTCCTGTAGCTTGTTGCAGCCGGGGGGCACCCAAAAGAAAAGCTCCTCGCTTCTGTCCCTCGTTCCTGACAGGTGAGCGCCTCCCCTCACGGGTCGTGGGCCTGGTCCTGAAGTGTGTCAGACACTTCTGTTAAATGCAAACACAATCGCGCGCTGCATCTGCGACGCAATCCAGGCCACACCAGCAATGCTCTTCCAAAGGATTTTATTGAAGTTTAAAAGTTATCAGGCATAACGCGTTTCGAGTCCATGACTCTTTGTCAAATGCCATTCGCTCCTGCACCAGTGGGTTCGTTGCAGATTTTAAAAAAACGTAACTTCTAGACACTGAAAGAGGACCAAAGTCAGTATTTATCCAGATTTAAGGGGACAGGTACCAGGCTCAATAATATATATATATATATATAATATATATATATATATATATATATATATATATATATATATATATATATATATATATATATATATATATATATATATATATATATATATATATATATATATATATATATATATATATATATATATATATATTATATATATATATAAATATATACGTGTTAAAAAATGTAAACATATGCATGACATAAAATAAAGAACAATACAAAACTCATAAAATGTGTCCTTACTGTCCTTTAAAAATAGTTAATACTAATGATGTGTGTGAAAAAATACAGTACTTACAATTTACCTGTAATACTTAACCTGCAATATAATATATTAGAATCCAAATGTTATACACTAAAATGGTTACACTTATATTTAAACCATTTTCAGAGGTAATTTCATGTACTAAAGGGATCACAATTACCATTCCCATTCCAATTTAAACCATTTATGGGAAGGGGCTGGACACTAAAACCTTCACATTTACTCTTTCCACTCCATCTTAGTCATATTAGTCATTTAGGGGTGGGTGTTGGACACAAAAGTTGTCACATTTACTATTCCCACTCAAACCTAAACCGTTTTGGTGAAGTGTTGGACACTAAACAGGTGACATTTACTACCCGCTGACAGAGAGAGGAGAAGGGGCAGGACCACAGGCCCCAGCAGCATTTGTGGCAGACACTGCCAACGTTCTCCCACATCTGGAGGCTCGCATTCAAAAGCTCCCTGGGGCTCCCACAGCGTGTGATGCCTGCTGACAAAGAAAGAAGGTGGGGACAGGACCACATGCCCCAACAGCATTTGCGGCAGACACCGCCAACGTTCTCCTGTGTCTGGAGGTACACATTCAAAAGCGTCCCTGGTTTTCTGCAGTGTGGGACACCCGCTGATAGAGCGAGGTGGTGAGGTAGGACCACAAGCCCCAGCAGCATTTGCGGCAGACGCTGCCAACGTTCTCCCATGCCTGGAGGCGCGGGTCTCTGGCAGAACGGAATATGCCCTGGCGCGTGCCCTGGCAAAGACTGGGCAAAGAGCCCGCCCATCTTCGCCTGTCACCGCCTGGAGGAGGCAGGGCCCCCCCCCTCGTGCAGTTGAGAAGCCTACAGGACAAGTCTGAAGGGTGAGTCTCATTGCATGATTTACTCCTTTCACATCCCATATTTTGTTTTATTTGGGCAGGCTGGGCATATTGGTTGCTAGACCAGGTTTAACTCTCTGACTATCAGAATTAAGTATGCCTAAGTGGTTAAGCACAAAGCACTGGGCCCAAAAGAGACCGCCATTAAATTCACAAACAGTAACTTTTTGGACTCTTTACTGGCAAGAGCAATAGGCGTTATTACTACTGAAATTGACATCGCAGAATATTGATGGAGGAGGTGGGGCCTAGTACTTTATTAGGGACTGCGGTAACGCACGATCAACAGTCTGCCTCCCTATTACACCTAGCGGTCCAGAACAACCAGAGCCTCCCCATTCCCTCTTTAGTGGATCACCCCCATGATAGCGCCGTATTGGAAATTCCAAATATTAGCATTTGCTCACCTATGCCCAAAAGGAAGCGGCAAACAAAACCCCAGGAATAGTGAAGGGTCCAAAAGGTTCCTCTAACATCCAAGCAAACCAGGTTAGCTCTGATTACCCAGGGTCAGCGAGTCTTGCAAAAATGGACTGGACCGTAGTGCTTGGCAAACTCAAGGATGTGATCCTGCAAAATCTTGCCCCTTTGATTGATAGACTGTCCTCATTGGAGTCTGCTGTAACAAAACTAACTGAAGGGATCGAACAAATTAAGGAATCTATTAACTCCCTCTATCCCGTGGGTCCAAAGTTTCTGGGACTAGGTCCGAACAATATTCATGGAGGAGAAACTTTGACTCAAGATCAAGACGTGGAAGGTTTGGTTACTTGTGCTCCTAGTCCACCCCAGGATCGTACCCATGCCCAAAACCCTAGAGGGGGATTTTGTAGTGATCAACTGTAGGTTCCTGGCTAATCCAAAGCTTTGATCCATTGACTATCAAGGGAACACTTATTAGCATCCTCCCGCTTATTTTTTTCTATCATTGTTTAATGTAATGTAATGTATGTGGTCTTGTAAAGCGCACTACTGCCCTGAGGCGTCGTGGCGCTGTAGACCGCTGGGGAACCCGTCCTGGCTGTCCCTGTGAGATGGTCCCTACTGGGTATCTCCAAGGTGAAACCAGGCATCCCCGGCGAATGTGGGGGGCCGTTGTAGAGATGAGGCAAGCTAATGCCCAGAGTTGCCGAGTGTGATCCCTGGTTAGAGTAGGCACCGAGGCGAGAATTATCGAGTCCGCTGACTCTGGTCCACGACCCTGCCGCTTCGGGAATTGAACCCTGGTCCCGGGCCGTTCTTTGCTTCCGGGTCTGCCACCTCTAACCAGTGAGCCTAACCAGTGAGCAACACCACTTACAGCCTAGTCCCTCAACGATGGTCAGCATGAATCACTGCCCTTCCATACAACCACTTATTTCTATGGAACAACTAGCTATCTCTGTTACAAATAGATTTCTCCCTCTGTGTCATCTGAGCCAAAATGATTGACTCCAGGGTACTCTTTCCAGACCATCCAGCTATAACTCCCCTAGCTCAGCTAATGGTCCCCACTGAGTCTTCATCCATGAGTATGCTGGGTTCTCGGCTAAGAGCTCTAAGCTGGAATATAGCAGGTATGAGAGATACATTGGTGGACACTGAATAGCTTAATTTTATCACAGATGTTGATGTTATTATGTTACTGGAGACCCGGGCTTTGGAGCCGGTTGGTTGGGATGGTTATTAAAGCTTCAATGTGGCAACATCTCCCTTCCCTGGTTATAGGTCACAAGGGGTGCTAACCACACTGGTTCAACTCTCAAAGAAACTAAGGGTATTTCCAATTTCCCTGAGACATAGTGGGATACAGATATTATGGTTGATTGCCTCTAAAGATTTCCATTTCTTTCTAGTGAACTTTTCTAACTCTATTAGCGACCCAGTGTGTCAGATCGAGGTGCTCTTTGAAGCACTGTCACTCCTAGAGGCTAGATCATGTGCCTACCTTACATCATTTAACTTTATAATAGGTGAAATAGGTATAGGCTAGGACCAAGCTAGACGAAAATTCTAATGATTGCAACCCCTTTGTGGTTGAAGATTTTTCGACTACTGACTCTGGGTCTGACCAGAGGAGTTGCAAGTTACTGAAGGTGCTTGGGCACGCTGGTTTAAGAAATGTTATGTCTATGGGCCCTGTAGGAAGGTGGCATCCTTCTGCATGGTTGCCCCCACTTTGTTTCTGGTTTTTGATGGTTTTTGCCCCAGCCTAGCTGCTTCCTCTCTAAATTGATTGCATGTACATTAGGTACACTCCAGATTGGTTACTGGGTTACCCTTGTGAGTCCCCAGTATATGGTACCTTAGGTACCAAGGGCATAAATACCCCAGAGGCCTACCAGGGGCTGGAGCATGTATTATGCCACCCCTGTGAAGCCTTCCAAAATGGCACCACAGGTCTGCTACTGCAGCCTGGATAAGGCAGTGCATGCACCTCTTACTAAGATATAGGCTACCTATATCTACCTTTAATCACTGACACATGTAAACCTATAAGTCACTCCTTAGCCTTATCAATCCTGAAGGCAGAGTGTTTGGTTTTGTGTGAGAGGGCGCCCATGCATGAGCAGGATGCTTCTGCAGCTTTCAGAATCTCTTCTCTGTAGCTGTTCTGTGATGCAGCCAGACCATATACTCTTAAGTGCATTATAAACTCATAGTAAATGCTAACTTTGGAATGGAAACATGTTGAGTCTGGTGTCAAACACTTTGGAATCCTACCCCCCACCGGTCTTGGCGGCAAAGGTAGAATTTCACCCTTCTAGAGGGAGAAGACATGTTCACAGTGGTCTGCCCGGTAATAGTTTAAACGAGCCCCATCATCACAAAATGGATGCTGCATCCACAGACACGGGTCTGGCCTCCTGCTGCTGACCGAAACTCCAGCAGGGGAGGAGTGGACAATAGGTTTCCAGTCACAGGGAGGTGTAACCACCTCCCAGACAGGGTTTAGTGTATTGGGGCTGGGTTGGTGAATTCAAAGAATGCTTTTCAGACAGTGCTTGGGGCACACTTGGTGTCCCTGTGTATACCCCAGTTCAAACCGGTTAGAGGGTTGCTCGCCCCTGCTCTGGCACAAAACTGGACAAAGGGAAAGGGGTGTAGCCACCCCCCTCCCTGGATTCTCCCATAGATGGGTCCCCAGAGTATGTCCAACCCCCTATCTTAGTATAAGTATAGGAACCGAGTCCTGAAGACTTCAGATTATAACTGGATGAAACTCTGCAACATATATCCCAGAGCTTCGACATTCTATTTCGACTAGAAGATGGAGGAATCTCCCTTGGGTTCAAGTAGTGACTCCCCTGTTCAAACAGGCACCAACAAAGCATTTTCTGGTCTGCATCTTCACTGCTCCGGGTGGACTCTGAAGTACCTGCTGCCCAGGAAGAGGATTTCCAGACTTCTCTAAGGCCGACCCGAGTCCCCAGCAAACCTGAGACCCGCAGCCTGAACGAGTGATGTGGAACTGGAACTCCTGAAACTGTGCACCTTTGCTAAGTGCATTGACTTCCCGAGCTTTCCTGAAGTTGTGCTTTGGGTTAGGTATAGTAAAAGCCCAGAGGATCATCTGCACCGAAGATTGTGGGCCTACATTCCACGAGTGTTCCGTGGGCCTGCTTCTTGCATTTCCGCTCAAGGCTCCTTCGCGATCCATGGTCCGTTGACTGTTGGGGCCCCACAAAGGTAACTCTTCTGTTTCTTGGGCTTCCCTGATTTCATCAGACATGCCCTGACTCCCCTCCAAAGGGTGAGTCCCTCAGACCTTGCTGGTCTGCACCGAAGCCAATCGTTGCTTTCTGCATGGGTTGCTGTTGCCAAGGCTTGTTGGGTCCCATCCAGAATCCAACACTGCAGCAGTCAACATCTGTCGTGGGACAGTTCAAATCCAGTGCCTGGTTGTCATCAACACCTCCTGGTCCTCGTTGCTGAAGAGTCAAGCTTCACCTTCTTCACCTGCAAGCACCCGACATTGGTGGGCATCCGCTCATCGCCTTCCTGGTCACTGGCTAGTGACCCAGACTCTGTCCCCTCTGCTTTCAGGTTCTTTTTAACTCCGATCCAGACTTGGATCCATCCAGACACTTTCCACTTGGTCGGCTGCAGCACTTTTCAGCAGCTCGCCATTGAAATCGACGACGAAACCCGACACGAAAAGACACCTATGCACACGGCTTCCCTGGGTGAGGTAACTAAAGTTCTCTGGTGCTCCCGTGGGTGTTGACTCTAGAACTACCTATTTCTACAGGGGTTGCTCCAAGTTCTCTTCTAAGTGTCCTTAAACTGTAATTTTCCAACCGTGACTTTCCCCATAGAAGTTAATGGTGATTCGCGGCTGTTTTAGACACTGCTGCGTTCCCCTTGGGCACCCTGTGTACCTACCTTGGGTGGTTCCTGTTGGCCCCAGCGGTTCTAAAGGGTCTAGGCCTTGTATCTATGACAGTCGTGGTTCTTATACCACTTTCTTAATATATGGTTGGTAAGGCCCTAGGGCTCAATGTATATTGTGCTAATTTACTGTGTGCTAAATAAGTTTATTGAATGTACTTTTGCCTGTAGCCTCATAAAGAGACTAGAGGGATGTGTTTAGAATAAATACATATATTTTCTATATATACCTGGTTTGGTAATCCTTTCATTTGGTCATTCATGAGACTATGCACTGGTAAAACAAGCTGCATTACATTCCTTCAAGGCTGCTCTCCACAGCTATTACTAGGATAGCTTTCTATAAAGGATATCCTTAAACCTACCATTAATAAGGGTCATTTGGACTGGTGCATGGTGCCCACTAGAACAGTGGACAGCATATGCCAGGCCAACTTCTCACAGGTCCTAGCTTGTCCAGAGAACTTCCTACCTTTGTGGAATGGGGAAGGGACCATTATTGATTAAGTTTTTACTTCAAGGTCACTTGACGGTTTGTCACCCCAGGTGTGGTACATGAAACCAACTTTAGCGACCACAAATTAATAGAAATCAGGTTAGGAGTAAAAGTCAGTCTGAGCGTAAACCCCAATACAGGCCTGACTGGTTTAACCATGAGAGACGGGGTACTTAGGGTAAAGTGGCACAACCTCCCAATTCCAACATTGACTAGATATGTAGTTTGTCTTAACGTGGGAATTATCATGGAGCCCTTATTATCCCTGGATACATCATCTGTATTAATTGTGGAAGCATTTGAACAGCTAAATAATTCTACAATTGCCATTATGAGAAACATGTTGAGCAAACGCCGAGGTACAAAACTGGGTTTGTTTAATAAAACAGGCAGGCAGGCTGTCAACCACCTGTGTGTGGCCCTTAACACCAAACCCCGTAATTGGGATAACATCAAGGATGTTAGAAGGGTGTACAAATTAGCTATAAGGAAGCTGTAACCTGCAATATGTGTAACCAATAATGCGCTGTGGAGGGCCCTAGATGATGATTCCCCAGTCTGCCTACACTACATACTTACGATCATCCTTAAAACTCAAAAATACTACAGGTCTCTGGCAATTGAATCTTCCATTTTCCTCCTTTCAGCTAACACCAAAGAAAGCTGCCACAAAGCACTCACTAATGGAGGACAAAACAGATTTAAGTAAGCTTTCCCACACTTGCATGGTCCTGCAATCATATAACAAACCGCAACCAGCAATGTATTTAGGTCAGACGTATGGTTCACATTTAAAAACAAAGTTCTTAGCACTACGTTTTGGCTCAATACCATCAAATGCTGATCAACCAAGCTGACAATATAAAGGCCCGAAAGCATGCAGCCTTTGTGGAGCACTGAAGCACGATCTAGCCCTAGATGTAGGTAATTTTATTTTACCACTTCTTAAATACCGAATTTTACCGATTCTGTATTTAAGAAGTGGTAAAATAGAGGGTGGGATGTAGGTATTACAGAATCGGTAAATACCGAACCGTTAAGATTCGGTATTTACCGATTCTGTAAGTACCGATTCGGTAATGCCCATTGATTCCTATGGGCATTGAAGCCCGTAGGAATCAATGGGCATTACCGAATCGGTATTTACTGTTTGGTAAATACCGATTCCAGCAAGGGTGCAGGGGGTGTCACTTTGACACCCTCTAGCACCCCAAATACAGGCATATGTGCCATGTGGCACACAGACATGCCCTAAGGGCATGTCTGTGTGTCACATTGCACAGGTGTGCATGCAGAGATGTGCATGCGCACCTAAATTCAGTATTTTACCACACAATAGGATTGTGTGGTAAAATACCGACTCTTAAGGGCCTGTGGCACTCTTAGGAGTGTTACCTACATATGGATTTACTGATTCGGTAAATATACCAATTCGGTATTTTACAGAATCAGTATATTTACCGAATCGGTAAAATTACCGATTCTTAAAATAACATGCCCCTACATCTGAAAACCCTAATACTGGTCGGAAACGGCCAAAATCGGCCGTTTCCGACCGGTATTAGGGCTCCTACATCTGGCCCCTAATTCCTTTAATTCACATCTGCCCTATCTTCAAACCATATCGCCTTCTGTTATTGAAAAACATTTTAATATAAGAGGTTTCTGCACCTGTAGAGCAGCAATATTAAAATGTCTTGATTCAAATGATCCACAGCTCAATTGTCACCTTGTGAAATGTTTAACCCTGTATAAAAAATGAGTTAAATCTAGTCTCAGGGGAGTTACAGAATAGCAATTTGGAGGGGGCACATGTTAATACAATGGTCCTCTTCCAGTCCTGTTTCGTTTATATGGTTTTCTATTAATATGCTAAAAAGTTCAATAAATTGAGGCAGTAACCTTATTAGTCCCCTTTGAGACTGTGCTTCACAAAACAGACTATCTTGTTCCATATTCTGATTTTATTGCATTTTGTAATTTTTTACGTTTAAATGAGCTGTATAACCAATGCACTATGTATCAATTTATGTTTTAAAATTTTGTGTACGATTCTTTTAAACGTAGTATAAGATTCTACATCATATTGTTATGGTTATAACTAACTAAAACAATAAAGACTGAATTGACTTTTTTTTATAGCTATAGGGAAGCGGAAAGATGAGCTCAGAGAAGCCTCTTGGGACTAGTTGGTGTCCACCTTCACAACTAAAGACTCTAGGGGTTTTTGGGCCATAGTCAATAAAAGGCAGCCCAATGTGGCTGCCCAAGATGACATTGGTTCTTTGATTTCTCCTCTGGGTGGCCTGTTACCATAAGCTGTATGCACTGGACACAGATCTGCCCATAGAGAAGGGTAATGATGGCAGCTTGTACCCACTTGCGATCAGGTTAGAGTATGAGGAGGTTTATGCAGCAATCACTGGAGGACCCTCCAATAAAGCTCCTGGCCCAGATGGGATACCAATGGATGTGTATAAGGCAGAACCACACCTCTATCCTCAGTACTGACTAACGTTCTTAATGCTGTGAACCAGTCAGGTTTACCCCCGTCCTGGAAATCTGATACTAAGTCCCAATATTTAAAAAGGGGACTAGGCAGGACCCCACCTGTTAATTGCAGATTTACAAGTTAAATTCAGTTGTAAAGT
The DNA here is from genome assembly GCF_964263255.1 of Lissotriton vulgaris. Lineage (NCBI taxonomy): Eukaryota > Metazoa > Chordata > Amphibia > Caudata > Salamandridae > Lissotriton > Lissotriton vulgaris. The sequence continues at coordinate 125,524 of NW_028254280.1, read as the reverse complement.
TGGTAGGTCTTATTGTTCTAAAGTGTGTAGACGTATGGGCTCAGGCTAATTACATAATTTTCCCTGTCCAATATAGAATTAGGGAAGGGATGGGCATGATGGAACAATGCTTGAACCGTAACCTCATAATTGTGAAATATGTAGTGGCGAAACAGGGGTCCATTTTTCTTGGATTTATGGACCTCAGTAGCACCTTCGACTGGGTAAACAGGTAAAAGCTCTGGGACATTCTTGGTGCATTGGGACTGCCAATTCACTTGATCCATTTCCTTAAAAGCATAGACATGGACGTAAACACCTATGTCAGATAGGGCATGGAGAGGGGGACAACTCAATCATTTAGCTTTCCATGTGGGGTCAGGCAGGGTTGTGTGTTAGCACTAATTTTGTTCCTGTTATATATAAATAGCCTGAACACCCTGTCTGATTGAAAATGTCAGATAAATGAAGATAAAGTCAGTCAGTCAGAATGCCCACCCTGCTCTATGCTCTATGCTGAGGACACCATATTGATGGTCAGAACAGCAAATGGGTTAAAGCTATTGGTTGATAGGTTTGTCAAATTTATGGATGATCTGGATTTGCATACAAACACTTTAAAGACCCATTACATGGTTTGCGGTAGGACGGCAGCTAAAACTAGACCTATATAAAAGAAAGGGCAAAAAATTACTAGGGTTCCTACTTTTCCTTATTTTGGAGTATCATTTGATCAACAGAACAATTGGACTTCTAGTATTTCTAATCGTTGTTCTAAATTTAGCCAAGCCTGTAGTGCCCTGTTCAGATTTTCTTTGTCAGTAGGTTATAACATTTTTCTGCCCTTACTGCAAATCTATCGATTGAAATGTCTCCCAGTCCTGACATACGGTGCAGCCATATGGGGGTACTGTAATTGCAAGGTGATCCAGCAGGAAGAGGCCAGATTCAGTAGAAATTTACTGGGCCTGGGTCCTTACAGTGCATCCTTCTTTGCTCATGAGGAATTTGGCCTGGAATATATGGAGGATCAAGTTAAATTGGCCTCACTGTTACTTTGCATTTCAGTTTGGGTTTGTGAGAGACTGAGGTTCCACAGTAGAGTGATTGAGAACTGTTTGGGGTGTGTCTACAGCCAAAATATATTGTGGTTAAATTATGTTGAAACCGCTGCCCGCTCCCTAGATTGTATTGACATTTTTAACAGACCACATCTTCTTAAAAAAGGAGATTGGAGCCTTCTTAAGGAACACATTTTAAATAGATTGAAAGATGAGAGAGAAACTAGGGTGCTGGGGAAACATTCCAACAGATCCTGCTGCTCCTGAAAATTCTCAACAGTATTGAACTACACTTTACAGTAGTTAAATATCTTAGGGACAGATAATTGCTCACAAAAGTTTATTTGGGTTCCATCCGTACAATGATCAGTTTTCCCCGGTGTCAGTTTGATCCCTGGGCCCTTTTAACTTGTCCCTGTGATGATCACTTGCCCCAAACCCTAATACCCTTGGGGGCAGATGTATCATATTTGCAGTCCTTAATAGCAAATGTTACTGATTCACTATTAAGGACTCGCAAAATGCAATGTATGTAGGTTTCGCAATAATAATTGCAATTCCTACATATTTCTTAATTGCGATTCGCAATGAAGGGATACCTTCCCATTCATTCCCATAGGCCCATAGAAATGAATGGGAAGACATTCACAATTTGTGTGTACCCAATAGGTACCTGCAAATTGTGAATGCAATTTCAAGGGTGCAAGGGTGCCAAAAGGACACTATGTTGCACCCCTGATATATGCATGTGTGCACATGTGGCGCACATACATGCCCTAAGGGCATGTATGTGGGCCACATGGCACTTTGAAAAATGCAAGAAAGTGAATTTTTCTAGGAAATCGCAAATTACCACCAACTTGAAGTTGGTGGTAATTTGCGATTTCTTAAGTCCACATCGCACATTTTGGGTGCTTCCAGAATTGCATTTATGGAATCGCAATTTGCGATTCCTTAAATGCATTCTCAAAATGGGGAATATCAAATTTTGTGAATTCTTATTTTGCGATGGCCTTTTGGGATGATACATCCCAAAAGGCTTTTCCCCGTTCACAAACGGGCCAATTCTGCAAACCGGCCCATTTGTGAAGAGGAAAACCCTTGATACATCTGGCCCTTGGTCTTTTTTTGTACATTTTATGACGTTTTGTGTAAGAGGTATTTATTTCCAATTTCAAAAGCGAGCGGTTTTATTCAATTCTAACCTGCTTTTTTACATTTACAGTTATTACCTGATCATGTGGTTATGTTGGTGGTCACCGAATATTTAAAAAGAGCCTTACACTGGAATAAAATAATGGGTACCTAATGTGTAAAGATGTGTATGATAGGTTGCCTCGTTGTTTTTAACCTATACCTAATGTCTATAGAATTTTTGATGTGAACGATATAAGGTGGACTGTATATTTTAAGTTAACATTTTTAAGGATTTTATGTGGTTTTTAGGTTTTCTATCTTTTTTGATTATGATGCATAAGCGAATAAAGATGAATTGAATTGAATTGATTGGAAAGTGGTCACAATTACTACTCCCACTTCAGCCTAAGCCATTTAGAGAAAGCTGTTGGAAACTAAAAGGGTGACATGTACTATTCCCACTCCAATCCTAGCCACCTAGGTGAAGGTGTTGGAATCTAATATGGTTATATTTACTATGACTCCTCCAACCTAAGCTATTTAGTGGAAGTTGTTGGGCATTAAAAGGGTTGACATTTACTGTTTCCACACCAATCTACACTGTTTTAGGGCTAGGTGCGGGACACTAAAGGGAAGATATTTACTAGTCCCACTCCAACCTAATCCATTTAGGGGAAGGTAATGGACAATAAAGTCCTCACTTTTTGTATTTCCACTCCAACCTATGGCATTTAGGGAAAGATGTGGGACACTGAAGTGGTCACATTTACTCTTCCCACTCCAAAATGAGCCATTTAAGGGAAGGTGTTGGACACAAAGACCCAGATTACGATGTCGGGCGGACAGTTGCGGAATGGGAACCGACCAACCTCAGGTGGGCAGTTCTGACCGCATCATTTGGATGCAACTTCACACTGTGTAGTCGGAAACATCAATTTTTCTATGGAAGCTTGTGCAACCAGTAGGAAATGTCCACAGCATAAGCTCTCATAGAAATATGGATGTTTCCAAACATCTCTGCACTGTGTAGAAAGCACCTCACAGTGCCTACCACATGGTGCAGGGATGTTTAGAGGGGCACCATAGGTGCCTCCCAGGGTCAAATGCAAAGGACCAGGGGAAGTCCATTTCTGACAGCCAATCCATGTCAGAAAGGTTGACAAGGATTGGCTGTCGGAAACCGACATCATAATCTTCACAGCGGAAACACAGTACTTAAGGACTGCACCCATCCCCGGCTGTCCGGGGTCAGGGGGTAGCCACTATGCCCAAATTACCACCTACTCACCAGCTGAACTTAAACAGCTGCACTCTGGAAATTCCATCCTCGCTCCCCCTACCAGTACCAGCTTGGTTATGAATGGGATTATGGTGACCAGAACTTCATTTCCTGAACTTTTACACCCCACCCACATTGCAGGGTACACCCAGACACAGGACAGAAACAATTGTCAGGCTTTTTCTGTCATCTACCTAAACACCCCCTCTTTGGCAAAGCATTAAATGGACATATACCTCTTACTGGAGTCTGAACAACCAGACTTCCCTTTACTAAAAGAAACCTGGCTCTCATAAGAATCCTCCCCTGACTTACCCAGCAACTACTACATCCACCAAGCCAACCGCCCTCAGGGGAAGGGGGTAGACAAGTAGCAGCATTATACACCATAACCTAAAATTCACCACACTAACCCCACTAGACCTACCATTGGTAGACAATCTTGTGATCAAACTAGAATCTGTTTCTGTCACCATGATTTGTGAACTGCTTTACAGGACCCCGATAGCATGCCACTATTTCCACAATGCTTGGGTGAACAGGTTGCCCATTTAATAACTAACCACGCAAACATTTTGCTGCAAGCATTTTGCTGACTTTAACTATTGGGCAAAGAACACATCGGGTGGTCCTCAATGCACAGAACATACTGACCTGCTCACAGGGCTAAATCTTAATTAGCAGGTGTCAGTTGCTACCCATATCAAAGGGCACATGCTTGACCAGGTATGGACAGCCAACCTTGTCATGTCAACCCCGTTGGTTGCTCCCTACACATGGTCTGTTCACTATTTGATCAAATTCACCATCAATAATATCAGCAGGACCAAAACGCCCACTACCGAAGCGGGTTAGCAAGGAGATAGAATGACACCAATAAAAGTCTATTCCTCGAGACACTGACCAACACAGTCCACCCCAACCAATCATCTATCCACCTCAGGGAGGAAAATCTAACAGCTTGGCTGCTAGCAGAAAGTAATAAACATGCTCCCCTCAGGAAAATACAATTAGGCCGGTGCCACAAAGCACAGAGATGGTTCTCCTCTGACCTAAAACCTCTAAAATTAGCCCTTAGGAAATCTGAAAGGAGGTGGAGACGCAAATACCTGCATGAGGAAAAATGCATCTACCTAGCCGCATTAAAAGAATACAAAAAAGCTATTCTGACAACAAAAGCTGCATATTTCTCTTCGAAAATTGTGACCTCTATTAACTGGTCAAAAGCAATTTTTTACATTGTTAATGAACTGTCCAACCCGGACAGAGTGACAATAAAACCTTCGCCTTTTCAAACCTTATGTGACTCTTTAAACACCTTCTTTATCAAACAAATTACAGCAATTAAGGATAGCATTCCTACATGTCTTACCCCTGAGACTTGCCCAACCATGCAAATGAACCCTTGCACCATTGAACAAATGCCGACAAAAAGTTACATTCCTGGAACTGCTGGCCAGGGTAAAATCGGGTTCACCCAGGGATTGCTGCCAACCCCGGATCTTAAGGGAAGCTTTCACTGCCCTCCCTGAACCAGCACTATCCCTTCTGAATGAGTCACTGTCCCAGGGCTACGTTTCAGACTCCTTTAAGGAGACTACTGTTGTTCCCCTCATTAAAAAGCCTGGGGCTTGTGCTAAAATTTGAATGAACTACTTGCCAATCTCTCTGCTTCCATACCTGTAGCAGGTACTTGAAGCCCATGTTGCCAGATGCTTTCTGCCTTCTTGGAACAGTCTAAATACTTTGACCCCATCAGGAAGGGTTCTGTCCAGCACACTCTACAGAGGCTGTCATACTAAAAGTATTGGACACTCTCAAGAAGGAGGCTAACAAGTGCTCTCCGCAGGCCCTGGTGCTGCTGGATCTCTCCGCAGCTTTTGACACGGTTGACCACAACATATTGATTGACCATCTCAGAATCACGGGATTCCAAGGCTCAGCTCTTGACTGGATCAGTTCCTTAATGGGAAAACGGATCTCAGTCAGTCCGTATAAGCCAGTTTATAGCCCCCAAGATGAAGACTACATGTGGAGTCCCGCAGGGCTCTTCACTCTCCCCCCATCTGTGTAACCTCTACTTTCTCCCACTGATCCGTGCCTTGAAAGAAAGGAAAGCGTGTACCTGCAACTAAGCTGATGACTTTCAACTAATGTTCTCCATTAGTAACTCCCCTTAATCTGTTCATGAATTTCAGACTAGTATGATACTCATTCGCGAATGGATGAATAGCAACCAACAGAAACTAAATCCGGACAAGACTGAATTGATCCTAACAGGGGTCCCCACAACCCTTGGAGTCCACATTTCTGGCCAAAGGAATTAGGACAGCGTCCTACCCCATCTTTTTCCGCTAAAGGTTTGGGGGTAACACTCAATTGCGATCTCACAATGAAGACCCAAATTGGGTCAGTGACTTCAACATGTGTAAGATCCTTGAAAAGGCAGAAAGGATCCTGTAAAAGGAAGGTATTGTAGATTAGCTTCAGGTTTATTTCCAGATAAGAAAAAACCCATCCAGATCCCAGCCAGTACAGCAAACAGCTCTCTTCATATTTCAAATAAAACATTCTCCCATCTGGGATACCAACACACAGTGTAGGTTCCCGGGTTGTCATGACAGTATGACATAAGAAGCATCACAGAAATAGAATGCCACACATCTTCCCCCGTAAACACAGCAAGAGAAAAGATGAATAAAAGAAACCAATGCAAGGCAACACTGCACACGATAACACTATAGAGAATTATAAAACAAAACTTATACTTCAACATTGTAGATTTCATGAAACATAGTCTTTTAAATAGCTTGGCCTCTTTACAATCCTAGAGGAAAAATGTGAAGACACACTTGGAGTAGGAACAGCCTTTTCTCCAACAGATGAACCATCACCACTGGCAGGCCCAGTATATAGTGCAACACTGCTCAAATTCCAAACACAATGGTCCTTTGTCCTGACAGCATTATTGAACACTTTTATGACACAAATGGGCCTAGAAAACTTTACCTTGTAACCTGGTTCTCTGATGACAACCATGTCACTCACTTCTACCACAGTAATCTTAGCGGACTTCCTAGAGTCAAAGTAAGATTTCCTAGCAACACTCTTAGATTGCTCCCTCTGGCACCAGTCAGGAAGGACAATCTTACTAGAAGACGGACTAACAGATTCTTCCAAATTCCTCACCCAAGATGGTTCCACCATAGTACAAGAAGACCTTCATCTGAAAGGTATCAAAGGTCACTTACCAGTTGTACTATTTGGAGTTATCCAATAGGTCTCAACCTTTTTCAGAACCTTCTCCTTCCAATTCAGACCAGAGCTTTTAGCCCATGAAATGGTTCCCTTTAACACTCTATTAAACCTTTCAACCGTTCCATTGGTTTTCTGGGTGGTACAAGGAACATCTCCTATTTTTGATGCCCTGATGTTTCAAGAAAACATCCATTTCATGTGAGATAAGCTGGACACCATTATCAGTGAGGATGGTGTCAGGATAACCTTCTTTAGCAATGAGATCCTCCAAAAACTTTATCACATTCATCGTTTCTACTCCAGTAGTAAACTGTATCTCAGGCCAACTAGAGAACAAATCCATGAGAACTAAAATAAAAGCCTGTCGACCAACAGAATAAATGGGCCCAAGTATGTCTAAGGCCACATCCTTCCATAGTCCTCGGGGTAGTTTCCTCACCACCGCGGGTTGCACTCTCACCACTTTGGACTTCTCAGACATTGCACACACTATACAGTCTCTAACTACTCTCTCAATCTGCAAATCCATCCCCGGCCACCAATAGGAGGAGTGAAGCCTCTCTTTGGTTTTTGACATTCCAGAATGGGATTTGTGAGCCAGATCAATTAAGACTTTGCGAAAATTGAAAGGAGGAACTAACCTTGTCCAACGAAGTAGGAGTCCATCACAAGCACTCAACTCATTTTTCAAGACCCAAAACTTGGACGCTTCTTTCGAAGCTTGTTTCTTAGAATGCCACCCTTTGTGAATGAGAGACAGAATTTCATTAAGTACAGGATCCAAGGATAATTCAACACGCCACTGAACTTCATCAATAATTCCCTCACTAACAAAACAAAGATGCACATAATTTTCCTCAAAGTCTTCATCAGACATGGTCTCATCAGCATTCTCTACTAATCTCAACAGTGTGTCTGCAACACCATTTCAACACCAGGAATATAACTAATATTAAAATCATACTCCTGTAGGGCAATCACCCATTTGGTTATTCTGCTGGAGACCAAATCAATTCCCTTCTTAGTGAAGATTTCACAGAGGGGTTTATGATCAGTTTTTATCAAAAACTTAGTACCGCAAAGAATTTTGTTTAGTTTCTTAATTGCCCAAAACACTGCCAATGACTCCCTTTCAATGACAAAGTAGCGTGACCTGGCATCTTTTAGCCCTCGGGAGATGAACATGACGGTTCTTAAACCTCCTTCTCCTTCTTGTTGGAGAACTGCCCCTAAACCTTTAACACTCGCATCAGTGGTATTTATGGAAGTCTTGGAGGCTCAAAGCTTTTAAGCTTGGGGTGCCACTAAGTTTCTTCTTAAGAGCAACAAATTATTGCTCACAAACCTCATCCCATTTGAATTCAACCCCTTTCCTTAAGAGTGTCTTCATGTTAGCAGAGATTTCTGCAAAATTTTTAACAAATGTATTATAATATTCTACCATCCAGAAGAATTTCATGAATTCCCTTCCTGGAGGATGGGGCTGTCATGTTAGAGATGGTATCAACCAGGTTGGATTTAGGTGTAATTCCCTCACCTGACACAGTATGGCCTAAACAGTTATTGGTGGAGGTACCAAATTTACACTTTTCTGCCTTAATGGTGAGATTGGCATCATCAAGTCTACTCAGGACAACATTGAGGCGCTTTTCATGTTCTATATCATCCTTGCCGAATACAAGAATGTCATCCTGATAGACTCAAACCCCTTCAAACCCCTTGAATGTCTTTTCGATAGCACGTTGAAAGACGGAGGCAGCAGACACAAGGTAAAATGGCATCCTCACAAATCTAAACTTGCCAAACGGAGTGATGAAGTCTGTATAATCTCTTGAAGCATCAGCCAATTCTACTTGATGATACGCCAATGCTAAGTCAATCATGCTGAAGACTTTGGCTCCCCCAAGTAAGACCAACAGTTCAGAAATGTTGGGCAGGGGATAACGATCCACTATGACACACCTGTTCAATTGTCTCAAGTCCACACATAGGCGAAGGGATCCATTGGCCTTACGAGCTGCAACCACAGGAGCCAACCAATCTGTTCCCTCAACTTCCTCAATAATCCCATCCTGCTTAAGCTTCTCCAATTCTCTCTTCATCTCATCTCTAACAGCTAAGGGTACATTCCTCACCTTGCAGATCAAGGGTTGAGAATCAGAGCTTAGGCGTATCTCCAATTAAACATTTTTGACACCCAAGCTCATTCCTAAATACATTTGGAAATGTTTGCTTGATCTGATTTTCAAAAGAAATAGGAGAATCTTCCTAAACAGAATTGACATTTGCTTTCAACTTAATGGGAGAACAGCTAACTGGGTCAAGCATAACGCCCAAATCCCCTTGGTGCAACCAACTGATGATACTGTCTCCCTTCTCTGAAACATAGACCTTGCCTGAAGTATAGCATCCTTTATATTCAATGAGACCCAAAAAATACCCACACAGGGGTCTGGGTTCCCCACCTTATGCTAAAGGACGAATGTCTGGTTTGAGTAGGGATACCTTGTGAGCCAGTTTGCTCTGGAAGAAGAGCCTAGAGATGATCGTAATCTTGGCACTGAATCAAAAAGAACTTTGGTAGACTCTCCTTCCACCAAAATGGGATCAATAGGGCAAGTTTTTTTAGAAACATCAGAATCTACTTGAACCACAATCTGACCACAAACAAAATCTTCATTAGAAATCTCTGTTTCAATACATTTGATATTAGGTGTGATCAATTTTGTTTTACAAACTGTGGCAACATGGCCTTTCTTTTTGCACTTGGAGCACACACCATTACGTGCAGAACATTTCTTATCATTCGCATAGTGCCCATGTTTGTCACATCTGAAACACTAAGGAGTAAAAGATTTACTTTTGATTTTAACCACACTTTCAGTTTTAGGCATATTTTTAGGCCCCTACTTAACAATCTGAATAGCAGCTTCTTTATCTCTTTTAATGGTGTCCACACATTTCAAAGAGTGTTCAACCCTTTTGGCTACTTGGATGACTTCATCCAAGGAGGGTTCATCCATCATTCCTCAACCAAAGCTCCTCACGGATTCTTTTTATGTTGCACCGCAACATGAATTGATCTCTTATTCTTTCATCTACCAATTCCGCAAACTTACAAGATGCAGCAAGTTTCCTTAATTGTGTGATATAACTCTCTACAGTCTCACCTTCATTTTGTAACCTTCTAGCAAATTGGTACCTTTCTAAAATGGTACTTTCCTTGGGTAGGTAATGTTTATCGAGTTTTTTTAAGCAAATTTCAAACTTCTTTATAACTAAGTTCAGGAAGATTATCAAAGACATCTTGTCCCTCAGAACTTAAGCAGTGAAGCAGGAGCGGGGTTCTATGCTCAGCACCTAAAATTCCAAATCCTGGCATACCGTTCAAACACTCTTTTCCATTTTGCCATTTAATGGGGGGATCCCCAGGTGACATTAGAAAAAACGGAGGAGCAGTTACGTTCTGCATGGTTAGCACAAACAAATGAAAAGATGAATGAAAGGTAAGTAATCCTCCTTTCTCCCTCCTTCTTTTTTTATATATTTCAAGATTGTTTCCGGACGATTATCACCAAGACAGTGAGATAACAACTAACAGCGTAAGCATAAGATCAACCAGGAAATGTAAAATTGGAAAAAAAACAAGAGTTTTTGTTTAAATGTGGTGAAACCATTCAAAGTTAACACCCGATTTCCAACAAAGATAGCGGTGTGATCAAATAACATCAGCAAAATTGGCAGGCACAGTAGAAAAAAATAATATATATATATATATATTCCTCAATGTGTTAATGTGTGCGTGTCAGAGTATACACTCTCCCAAATGTGTGCGTGTCACAGAAGTAGCACGCAGCGTAGAGATGCTTAAATACTCGTAAATGTATGCGTGTGACAATTTTAAACAATTGCTCCAATGACAAGTGTGTGCGTGGCATAGAAGTGGCATGCAGTGCAGAGATGGCCAAATTGAAAAAATACCCACCTGCAAATTTGAGAGTGTCACAGCAGTGGCACGCAGCTTAGAGAAGTTGCAATAAAAGCATTTGGGATTTAAAATGTGTGCATGTCACAGAGGTGGCACGCAGGGTTAAACCAGAAAATATGGTGTCAAACACAAGATGGCAGTCACGTAGGTCATGCAGGGTTAAGCGTGAGACGTCAGCACTACCATAAACGGAGGACGCAGAGAATGAACACCACAGAGGCAGGGTTAGGGACGACTTGGAACACAAGTCCCGCGATGACCTCGTGAGTAATGAATACCTTTTTTTTAATAAAAATAAAGAAACTGTAAGAGCACTCTGCGCTGCCGATTTGCACCAAACATAGCGCTGTGCTCACATTGTAACAGGATGTAACCAGCACTAAAACTCAGCAAGGTTAGCGCTGTGCTCAGAGAAACATCTTGTGAGAAGTTGGCCTGGTATATGGTGTTCACTACTCTAGTGAGCACCTTGCACCAGTCCAAACGACCCTTATGGTGATTGGTTGTAAGTCAACCTTATAGACCAGCTATCCTAGGGGTAGCATGGACAAGAGCAGTCTTAGGCTAAACTCAAGAGGGCATGTGAAGCCAGCTGTTTTACCATATGCAATCCCTTTAAATACCAAATGAAAGGACACCACACAAGTTATATATTACGAAATATATGTATTTATTTCTATAATAATCCCCTATACTCTTTATGAGCACAGAAGCACAAGCGTTAAACAAAGAACACAGTATAACATACAATAAGCTACACAATTATGGATAGGCCGGGTGGCCACTCAAACCATATATTAAGAAAGTGGTATAAGTACCATGTCACGAACAATGAGCAGGCCTATGGCCTTAGGAATTGCTGGGCTTACACGGGACTAACGAAGGTTAGATCGGGGAAGGCCCACAGGATACAGGTGCAGAGTCTATAGGCAACCGCCTTTACCATACAAGTCAATGGTGGTTAAAAATCAGAAAGTGTTAGGTTTCGGAGACTTCCGACTGGACTAGAACTTAGCCACTTAAAACTAGGACACAAGAGGTGTAAACCACTATAGGAGCACCGGAGTTATATCGTTACCTCACCCACAGGAAGCGGGTGCATAGGTGCCAAAGTGTGTCAGGTTTAGTCGTGAAGTTCTTTGGAGCCTGGAGGAAAAGATGCTGCAGGCGGCCAAGAGAGAAGAGTCCGGTTGGATCCAAGGGTGGATCGAGGATGTAGAGTACCTGAAAGCAGAGGGGACAGAGTTCAGGTCACTAGTCAGTGACAAGCGAGGAACCAGGAAGGAACCAGGCGATGTCGGGTTGCAATCAGGTGATGTTGAGGTGTTTGTATCCGCTGCCATGTGGACCAGGAAGGATCGAGGATGACCAGCTGGTGAACATGAGCTGTCCCACAAAGGTTCTTGCTGTCGGCGGTGTCGGTACTCGATTTGAAGTCACCAAGCCTTGGCAAAGGCAACCCACTCAGGACTCGAAGATGTCTTCTTGATCGTCTTGGAAAGGTCAGATCGATGGATCTTTTTCAGGGGAGCTGGGGCCAGTCTGGAGCAACCAGACCAGCAGTGTAGTTTTGAGGTTTCGTTGTCACAGATGCCACTAGCCAACGTGCAAGCGACCAGACAACGCGTCAAGCAGAAAAAGTGCAAAAGGGCCCCACGCAGCACTCCGTGAGTGTGGAGGGGTGATCTTTGGAGCACAGGCTGCTGGGGCGGGTGCTTCTCAAACCTCAAAGCACTACGTCGAGGGTGCCTCAGGAGCTGTGCTGGAAGCACTTTGTCAACTTTTCAAGATGGCCAGTCCCATGTCTCTCGTTGCCTCCACAGGTCTAAGCTTTGCTAGGACTGTGGATGGGGCTGTTGGAAGTCTGGGAGTCCAGGTCTTGTTGATCTCTGTTGCTCGAGCTCCGGCGGTAGCAACGGCAAAGGAAGTCCTGATGCGCTGATGGTACCTGTTGCACAGGGTGGCCACTCCTTGACCACAAGGGAGATTCTTCAGTCTTCTACGTTGAATAGGATGTCGAAGGGTCCAGAGTTTCATTTCAAAGTTTCAGTCAGGATGATCTAAATTGCTTTGGCACAGCTCCTACCTTTATTCCAAATCTAGGGGCTCGATCACCTGCTAGGTCCCTCCTATGGGTGGGACCCAGGAAGGTGGAGGTTACACCCCTTTCTCTTTGTCCAGTTTTGCACCAGAGCTGGGGCTGGAGTGCCCCAGCACCGGTTTGAACTGGACTATGCATGGGACGCCTTGTGCGCCCCAGGCAGTGTCTTGTTTCATAAAGCCCTCCCTGCCCCAATCCACTATCTCCTGTCTGGGATGGTGTAACACCTCCCTGTGACAGGATAACATTTGTCCAGGCCTCCTCTGCCAGAGTTTCAGTCAGCAGCAGGAGGCCAGACTTAACCGCGCTTAAGCAAAGTAACATGTCTTCTCCCTCTAGAAGGGTGGAATGCTACCCCCGTCGCCAGAACTGGTGAGGGGGTAGTATTCCAAAGCGTATGACACCTTACACGACATGTTTTGATAAAGCCAAACCAAAGTTAGCAAGTAACCGCGAGGATTGTAATGCACTTAAGAGTATATGGTATGGCAATATCCCAGAACAGCTAAGGGAGTTTGTCCCGAAAGCTGCAGAAAGGCTCAGCTCATGCTAGAGCACCATCTCACATAAAACCAAGCACTCTGCCTCCAGGATTGTTAAGGCCTGCCATAGGACTGACTTATAGGTGTATATGTGTCCAGATATAGGTTTAGATATAGGTATACTATATCTAAGCAAGGGGTGATTACACCACCTTGCCCCAGCTGAGTGATCAGCCAGTTGCGTCAGATTGGATAGCCAGCCAGGGGTGGCAAAAGATATGCTGCAGCCCCTGGTAGGCCTTGGATGCACCTATTCCCTAGTACACTGTACAGGGGCTGATAAGGTGACCCAATATCCAATTGGTAATGTACCTAAAGTACATGGTTGTGAATTTAGAGAAAGAACAGCAGGCAGTGGGTCTGATTAGCAGGCCCACAGCCACATTAAGTCGAAAACCAGTGAAGCTAAAAGCAAAAAATGGGGTGACCATAGGAAAGCAGACCCTACTCCCCTACACATCTGCACTCCGCGTTGCCGATTTTCATCAAAAGTAGAGCTGTGATTAAATAACATCAAACTCCGCCCTCCTTCAAAGAAAGTCAAAGTCAAAGCAGGTCATTAAAATGAAACTTAAACAGAAAAACAGGGCGAATAAATGGACTGAGAATCCCCAAAGCAGAGTTGAATAAATGTGAAATCAAACGAGCAAGGGGCATTGAAAAGTTCTGTATCCTCACTTTTTCCTCGAATTACCGTTCAATATGGATGGGTAAAGGTGATAAAATTTTAAAAAATAATGTTCCTCTTCCTCAATTTTTGGAAACTTAGTCCCAATGAAGTAAAGTGAACAGTACCTGAGGTAGAAGTCAGTTGTTCACTACCTGTTGAAGAGGCAGATCAAAATAGTTGAGGCTGTTGGGTTCTTCTTTCCTCTGAATAAACTTGTAAACTGCAGCTGCCGACTACTCCAGTGTAAGATCCTTGAAAAGGTGGAAAGAATCTATCATGCAAAACGGCAGGTATTGTAGATTAGCTTCAGGTGTATTTCCTGATGAGAAGAAATCCATCCAGGTCCCAGCCAGTACAGCAAACAGCTCTCTTCAGATTTCAAATAAAACATTCTCTCACCTGGGATACCAACACACAGTGTAGGTTACTAGGTTGTCATGACATTATGACATATGAGGCATCACAGAAATAAAATGCTAAAACGTGCTTTTTCCAGTTGAGAAAAATAAGGAAAATCAGTAGATTTCTGACTCAGGAAGCTCTAACAGAGGTAGTCCTAGCTATGGTAATGCCTCATATAAACTATGCCAATTTCTTATACTTCGGCATTCCAGCCTAATAAACTAAACGATTGCAACTGGTACAGAAGCAGGCAGCGAGATTAATTTCTCAGCAACATAGGTGGAAACATGACACTCTCCTTCTGAGGAAGCTGCACTGGCTACCTACAATTCAGAGATGCACCTTCAAGGTTGGATGCCTCATCTTTGAATCCTTGAATGGCAGGAGCCCTAAATTTGTCGAGAGCCTAATTAAAAGACATATCCCCACGCATAACCTGAACTCTGCTCATTTGCAACATTTGTCTACTCCCTGCTTCAAACAGAAGCACCTGGGTGGTGCCAGGTTTTCTGTACTGGTGCATAGATATTGGAACTCCCTGCCTCTTGAAAGTAGATATTGCACTGACCTCCTAAATTTTAGGAAGCTCCTCAAGACATGGCTGTTTAGACAAGCATACGAGTAAGTCCCTTGGTCCTGGCATCCCTCAGAGTAGCACCATGAAACCAACGCGGTGTACGTGCGCTTTACAAGTACTGTTGAACATAACATTTGATTTGATTCGATATTTATAAAGCGCAACATTCACCCGAAGGCATCAAGGCTCTAGGGACCAGCTGTACATGTCCGGCAAACTAGAAGAGAGAGAAAGCTCCAGCTCACCGCTAGACTGTGAACAACCAGGTTTTGAGGGATTTTCTGAAGGGGAACAGAAGGGGGATAGATCTGAGAGCAAAGGGTAGGGAATTCCAGAGTTTGCTTGCTGCCACCAAGAATGCCCTGTCCCCCCACTTCTTAGTTCTTGGTACCGACAGTAGCATTTGGAGCAAAGAACGTAGTAGTCTGCTAGGAGAGTGACAATTGAATATATATAGTCTTCAGTATTGAAGGGTAAGGACCTTGCAATGATGTATGAACCATACAGAGAGATTTAAAACGAATGCGTTGTTCAATGGGAAGCCAGTGCAGGCCTTCTAGATCTTTCTTGGGAGATTGTTTTCTGGGAATGTCCAGAATGAGTCTTTCCAGAGCGTTCTACAGTACCTGACGTTTACGCTGCAAGCTCTTATTAGCAGCCAGGAACAGAGCATTACAGTTATCAAGTCTGGACATTACCAAAGCCAGTGCTACCTGTATCTTAGCTGGTCGATGGATAAAAGGGAAGATTTTTTTTAACATCATTGTAATCCAGGAGCATGTAGAAATGGTGCGATTCACTTGGATATTGAAGCTGAGTTCAATATCAATCAGGACTCCAAGGTTCTTAGCCTTTTTGCTTGGGGCAGGACAGCATCCCAAATATACATAACAAGGGATTATGAGGCCTTTCTGACTGGCCGACGGGCTCCTTGAACCCATCGAAACCACGTTGGATTCCTTAGCTGGTTGAAGCTCCGACCGCTGTCATCATAGTACACCAGTCGGACTTTAAACCTCCATTGTATTGTAATAGGCCTCAAATAGGTGAAATTTACTAATGAGTGGAAGAGGTGTGGCACAACGGCCAGAGCCGCTGACTCTGGAGAGCGGGCTTGTGGTTCGATCCCCGGAACTGGCGGCAACTCAGCTCAGCATTATGTGAGTCTGGGCAATAGGCCACTTAATCCCCTTGATGGCCCCAGTGCCTTGAGACCCTTAGCGGTGATTAGTTTGTGCTTTAAAAATACCTGATTTATTTATTTATTTCCACGCCAACCTAAGGCATTTAAGGGATAGGCATAAAATCTTAAATAATCTTTGGGAAGACCTTAAAAATGTAAAATATCACAATATAAATTTAGCACAAAAAAATATAGTATGTAAAAAATATTAATTTAAATAATAACCGTTAAAATTCACATACATTGTAAGAAAACTCAAAATATGAAAATCAACACAAAATAAAAACATTACACATACATTATTATCAATTTATGTAAAAACACAAATATTATTATTTATCAATTATAATTGAACTATATTTGTTTCCCTCCACACAAAAATATAGCATTAGACACTAAATAATAATACAAAAAAATAATAAAATAATCATAAAACAATTTTTTTTCTACAATTATAATTTAAAAAAATATGTATTTTTACCACAATTTAAAATAAACACTTAAAATGATATTGTTACCTTCAACATTTCTGTCCTTCGTATTTTTGAAATCATGATATTCTTGACACAATATTTTTGTATCACAATTTGTATTTTTCAATCTTATGTCCAAACACCGACAGGAGAGTGGACACCTGACACAACTCTGCAAACTAAATCCGAAGGCGAGACAAGAGGTCTCAGGCCAATGACATTCGGCGGAAGCACCTTTCTTTGCGACCCTGGGACTTAGGTATGGTGGCAAACCATTTCTAATGAGCAGCTTATGCCTTACCTTTCCAGCATACCTGCTATTCTCCACCAATACCACAGACATCTTAGGCCAATGTGACTGCTTCCAACCACACTGCCATCTGTGGTGGGATTGGGAGTGGTGTAACCATCAGTGCTATCTTCCTGGCAGCTGCAGCCTGCAGCTTCAATGCTTGTCCTCCTTAACCTCTTGAGACCCACAGGGCTCCTCAATACACTGCAGGAGGAAAGAACCTTTCACTCTCTGACTCTGATATAACAAAGCTCTTGGCTTGGGTAAAGTGAATGCCTGGAGCCTTGCATTTACAACCCCTCTTCCAATACTGCAAGAGCCGGAGGTTAAACATGTCTGCAATATCCAAATGCACTCTACCAATGATGA
The DNA here is from genome assembly GCF_964263255.1 of Lissotriton vulgaris. Lineage (NCBI taxonomy): Eukaryota > Metazoa > Chordata > Amphibia > Caudata > Salamandridae > Lissotriton > Lissotriton vulgaris. The sequence goes on along the minus strand of NW_028254280.1, from coordinate 108,213 downwards.
ATTGGGCACCATCAGTGTGGTTTGCCAAGTTGCTGCAGGCTGCCCCTTCCTCTGCTTAGCCTCCTTAACCCACCACCCACCCATGATTCTCATACATACTGTAACAGGAAGGTGCCTTCCCTCTCTGACCCTGGCAGGAGTGGCTGCTTTCCTGGTTATGAATGCCGCAACAGCTTAATCTGTGCCTGTGTGTATGGATGGCGGACAATGTGTCTGTGTGTGTGCAGGATGAGTGGTGTACTTGCTATTGCAGGATCAGAGATATGCGTGTATGACTGGAAGCTGAGCAGTGTACCTGAATGACTTCAAGTTGAGCAGTGTAGCTGTGAGTGAAGGGTGAGTGTTATGTCTGTGAGAGCAGAGTGAGCTGTTTGTCTTTATGAAAGCAGGTAGAGCAGTGTTCCTTTGTGAGTGTAGATTGAGATGTGCACCTTAGTCAGGGCAGAGAGAGCTGCGTGTCTGTCTTAGAAGAGGGTGAGAATTGGATCTGTGTGTGGAAAGTGGAGAGTGCACAATTGGAGTAAGTTTTGTTGAAACCTACTAGGTAAAATGCTAAAATTGATCCCAGACGAGAGAATACCAATCTTACCTCCTATTTCAACTCAGGCTTGCTTACTGTAACTAGCCAGCACTTTATACCCAGGCCAAACCATTTCTCCCTACCACTTTCAAAATCAACCAGCCACTGCAGCAGAAATCTAGACCACCTTTCTCTGTTCCCTTCCTTGGCTCGAGACTGTACAAATGTCAAGACCCACATTAGCATTTTCCTTTCTGTCTTAGGCCCCATGTGCACACATATCCCCCGCACCCTGGCTGTTTTCCACCTTTTCAATTTTTTCAATCTTTCCTTCTTTCCTCAGTCTTTCCCAACTCATGCCCCTCAATTACTGCCACCATACAAATTGAGTGAGTTCCATACTGCTCTGACCAAAAACCTGCTTTCCTCAAACTCTTCCTCAAAACTCCTAATACCTGCCTATCCGTTTCTCCCTTCCTATTCTCATGCTTAAATAACCTACCCTTCCCTCAACCTCTCATACTTGCATATTCCTTGTATATGAATAATGGACAAACCCCTTTCCTACCTGATATCCCCAGGTATAAATTCCCTTCCCATGATGGTATGCCTTACTCTTCCACACCATAATCTTTTCTCCCATAGTGTCGCGTAACCCTAATGCATACCCTCACAATTTTTTGACCCTAGCACTTCAGATAACCTTAATGCCGAAAAAGAACATTATTGGAACTATGGCGACAAAATGTATGTCTTTTCTAGGCAGATGTGAACGAATGTATCGCTTGCCCATGACACTGGCAAGCAGGGTGTCAAAGCCTTTCTCCTATCTTCTATCCTCCCTTTCTCCTGAAACCACCCTACTACAGTTCTCCTTACAAATTCTACCCCATGGGGCTCATAATCCTATCGGCATTTTCTATAAAATCCTTTACTCTAGTTTCTCCGAAATGTTCACGGGTGACAATTATGTTTCAATCAGTATCATCACATCTTTCTTACTCATGCATGCCCACTTCATCGTGCTATCTTCCTTTCGCTCTGCTCCTGGTAAATTATTGTCTCATGGATTTTTCGGAGAGTGATCTGCCAGCTGTAATGCCCTCAGAGTCATAGTTCCCACGTCTGTGCTAATTTTTTCCATGCTGTTGGAGCCAGTCCAGGTATCCTGCCCACTAAAATCAAGACTAACCATCAGCAAAGCCTTTTCTAGTCCTAGTATGTGTTTGGCATGGAACATCATTTTATGTTATGTTATGTTATTACAACTTATATAGTGTCTAATTACCGTTGGTCTCTTAGCGCTTGTCTAAGGGTTAGCAGCTTGGCACCAGCTAATACTTGCCAGCAACCTTCAGTTAGACTTTATCCTATCCAAAGGCTCTTTATACAGGGAAGTTTTCAATCCCTTTCAGAACGGGAGGAGAGTGTTTACTCTTTGCAAACATTCCGGGAATCCATTCCACAACTGAGGTACAGGGACAGAAAAGCCTGACCTTCCATGGTCGACCTATTAAACAGTGGACAGGTTAGCAAAGTTACCTTGGAGGAACAAAGTGCAGACATCTTAGCACTATAGGTCTGATTCACGAAGAGAAACTTACATGTTTGTATAAGGTTACACTTTTTTAGAATTCACATTAATGCATTTTGATAGTAAGTTTATCAGTGTGGAGACGCCACAGTCAAGGCGGAGAACTCTACACAAAAAATCAGATCTATAGTTTTATGTGCATTCTTCTCCGGGAGTGCACAGTCTATGCAGTCGGATGGGGAACTCTGCACCTAATAAGATAAGTTTGTTATCAGCAGTCAATATGCATTACCTTGTCCACAAAGACAATTTGTTTTAAAACTGTATTCCGAACAGATGAAATCACTGCTTTTACATATATTTTGAGCATTTCTGCTTACCTTCCACTTTCCCCGAACCATGACAGTTCCTACTTCAAGATCTTAGTAAGACACCAAAGATTCAACCTGGTCAATGTAGTCATTAAAAGTCGGGTCACCAATATTGCCCCAACTAGACCTAACGGGGTCTGCATGAAATGGGATGGAGTAGAGCCGACTGAAATTTTACAGGCTATCTTCTCCAAGGGCTTTAATGACATCACATGCTGTTTAAAAGATGTGATTACCCCTAATCAGTTACTCTATAGTTCTATTGGTATCACCAACATAATAGAAGACCTTCTGACTCGTCAGTTCACAGGCCCGGTTAAAGTTAGAGGTTGGTTTAACCATGCATGCACCACTGCCTCCAGGGATCTGAAAGTGGCCCATTGTGAAAGACCCAGAAATAATCTGTTGATTAAATTACTTAGATTTAAATATAAAGAGGTGCTCTCAGCTAGGAAGAAAGAACTCCAGGATGTGGCATGGTCCAATCTGTTACACGCTGCTGGCACAGGAGATAGTAAATTATGTTCGGATACTGTTAATTCCGCTCTCTTAAAGGATGATTCCTTTCTGAACTGCTATCACATGTTGCCTGTAATGCCTGGGTTGCTCACTTCTCTAGAATTTTTAACCCCCTAACAGCAGATATGGTGATTGTTCCAAATAAGGACCAGTTGATGTGGCCCCCCTTACCTCTGGACTTTACGATTCAAGAAGTGTCATCGGGTGTGAAGGAAAGTAAAGGGAGTAAGGCCCCTGGCCCAGATGGGGTCCTAGTTGATGTCTTTAATTTTGCTATTGATTTATGGGCACCAATTCTTACTAGAGTTTTTAATATGGCTGCGATGACAACGATTCCGGCCTTATGGGGTACGTCCATTATAATACCCATCTACAAGAAGGGTGTTAGATCAGACCCAAAGAATTATAGGCCAATTTCTTTATTATATTCATCAGCAAAAATGATGAGCAAAATCTTGCTCAAGAGATTAGAAGAATGGGCTAATGATTGCTCAATACTTTCACGGGTACAGTTCGTTTAGGAAAGGTGTGGGGACCGTGTAGCAATGTTTGAATTTGGATTTACTTACAGAGAAGCATGCACATGCCAAAGGCGGAAGACTATGTCTCTGTTTTGCTGACTTGAGCAACGCTATTGACCTAGTGGACCATGCCATTCTTTGGACCACCTTGCTTGCTATGAGGGCGCCTAGGCCAATTATCTTCTTTTTGGCAAGATTATATGAGATATGAGAAACTGGCATGTAAAGTACGTTATGGGGCATGAGGTGATTGCACCAACAACTTAGCAGTCAAGCGTGGTATTTGGCAAGGCTGTATACTTTCCCTACTGTTATTTTCTTTATTTATAAATAGGGTGGACCAGATATTACAATCTGTGCATGTGGATGCTCCTCAGGTGGCTGGGCGCCTGATACCGGTGCTCTTGAATGCACACAATCCTGTCCTGCTGGCCAGGACCCCATGGGGATGCAATGCTTAATGGATGCTTTCAGGGAATTTATTGCTGCAAGAAAATTGACTATCTATAAAAGTAAAACCTATACCATTGATAAGTTCAGGCCTCAGCAAGTCCTGCGAGTACGAAAAAGGGTTCGCCCTTCTGTACGATAAGTCCTCAGACTACATAAGAAATTGGCACGGAAACTGGAAATACAAAAACATAGTTTAATAAATCTTTAAAGGTGGTACTACAGCCCACACAACACTCTACAGTCTTGTACAAGGTAGCACACAGAACTCGGACATGTGGTCCCCTTTTATACACAATGAAGGGGCTCATAAGTGGGCGGTTACAACTTGGAAAGCATGATTTACAGCCTTATATGGACATTTCTCAAATATGATCGATACATGGGTGGAGTTAACGGCTCATAGAACCCCTCGAATGCACATTCCAATCCTCCCTAAGCAGGAACAGATGTTACACGTACTGGGCATGCGCTAGATAAGCTGGAACTATGTATAGCCTGTTGCTGGGCAAACTCCAGAGGTGACGGTCAGTGAAGTAGGACTTGCCTCATGGCGAGCACATGGCACGATGTAGCCTACAAGATGCGTCAGCACTCTGCTTTTTAGTAATGGCAAGGGGGCTTGCGGAATAAAATTGTTATAAGCACTCCTTAGTCATTTTTAGAACACCACCTTCTCACTTTATTTTGCGCTGCACATTTCACATCCTTTACCTATACCTCTATGATCCTCTCACCTTCCTAAGTGAGTCTCTGGATGTGAGTAAGTACTATGTAGGGTGACCAGCTAACCCATAGTCTTCCTCTTAGTCAAGGTTTTTTCCGATCAATCCCTAGATCGGTTTTCCTTGATGGGATGATACCTAAACCCAGATGATGAGACATCACATTGGGTGATTGATGGGTCTTGGTAGAAGGACGTTTCGCTCCCACTCGGAAGACTGGTACCCTAGTGGTTGCTTCATTTGGTTGACTCACTCCTCTCTCACTCTTCTGTAGAAGACCCAGGGTGTTCTGTATTGAGTATACTTATAATAGGGGATATTCACCCTGCTGGTCTATAAAATTATCCCTTAGACCCTCCATTAAGATATTTGTCGTGATTGAGGAGGACATTGAGTTTATGTACAGCAAATTATTTAAAATGTCAGTCCGAACTAACCTCCTGTTAGTAACATCACTAAGCAAGTTGTCTATTAGAGAGACTTTTATGAATCAGAAGAGGGAAGCCCGACTGCATCGCGAGATACAGGAATCAACTGTCAAGTTTTATCTAACACTTAGGGCCCGATTTGGATCCAGTCTGGAAAGTCCTCCATACGGCTCGGATCCTGAGGGCTTTCCAGACGAAACGTGCTCCAGGTGTCCAAGCAAGTGAGTATGATGCGTCCTTAAGCATTTGGACTCAATACACTCAGACTTCCATTGAAGTCTAGGGGAGCCTGCGTGCAGACACGTACACAGGCTCCCATTGCAGAAAATGGATGGGTGAGGAAAAGCGTATACCCTCTGTGCATGCTTGGATCGAGGGGACCGACGGGCCCCCCCTGTGACCGATTCGGAGTGTGCTGGGTGAAGGGGGGCCTGCTATGGCCCCCTGAAGTACATTACCAGGAGCTTTTTCCAGCTTGAGGCTCTGACTCAATCCGGCTGATCGACGCTTGCATCGTACTTATTCATTCGGAAATCAGACCCATTGCACTGCACAAGTCGACCATGTTGTAGTCGTCTTGAGGGCTTCGCTGACGGGTACGAGTCGCTCGGAGTGCGAGGCGATATTCATATCATACTTGGTTGCACTAACAACAGTACGAACTGTTCCGAAACCGGGGCTATGAATCGGACTCGCTCACTATGGATCCTGTTCAGAGCCCTTCCGAGCGAGATCAGAATCGGGCCCTTCATGTAATGAAGGGCTGCCAACATTATTTGACCAATATACCCAATCTTATGCACCGTTTTGTATTAGTTAGAATCAGATTGGGAATTGCCCATCACCTCGCTGCTTTCCCTAATATGAAAATGTGACATCTAGATTCGCCCCCCTGCCCATGTGATGGACAGAGTAGACAAAGCACTGTGCAGTTTATGTTGTTCTGCGGTTTTTATTCAGGATTCAGAAGTTATTATTCAAAACCACTTTTGCCTGAGTATGCCAATAGATCGCATATTACTGCCTTAAAATATCCATCTGAAATAAATGATACCAGGGTTTGTCTTAATAAAGCACTCTTTATAATTGTCACAATTCGCTGCCTACCACCAGAGGGGTTCTTTGGGTGTGACTTTCCTGTGTTCTAATAAGCTTTCAGATACTCACCTGCATGCATATCCTGACTTCCATCCATTTGGTCACTATCTGGGAATTGAAAACCATTCCAAATCGTGGCTGGGTTTTGTGAAAGCCAGCCGGCTCATGCTTGAAGCCAGCCTGCAAATGTTTGACAATTTGTTACATAGAATTCCCTGCTCACTGCTTTGTCTCCACCCCTGCAGGCCAAGGATGGGTGCAGGGATTCAGCTCACTTGTGGCTGGCTGCTGCTAGCCTGCTCACATCTGATGTGCATGTGTACTATGAGCTCTTTTAAGCCCCAGCTCCCTTCAGCCCAGGGTTGGTCATTGTAGCTGTGAACCGGTAAGAAAGACCCTTGTTTCCAATGCTTCCTGAGCCTTTTCTATTCCTTGTTTCCAGTGTTTCATGAAACTTTTGATATTCCTTGATTCCTGAGCTATAGTTAATCCTTCTTCCTTGATTCCTGAGTAATTGCTATTCCTTGTGCCTGAATTAGCATTGCCTGCAATGCTACCTTGTTTACTGAGTTCCTGAGGCATAGTAATTCTTTGTTTCTGTTCCTGAGCTTCAGCCATTTCTTGTTCTTGATTTTAACTGCTTGCAGTGCTCTCTTGACTCCTTGTCTCCTGAGCTGTAGCTATTTTCTGTTTCTGTGAATAAGCACTGCCTGCAGTGCTATCTTGACTCCTGAGCTATAGTAACTTCCTGTTCCTGAACTAGCACTGCCTGCAGTGCTAACTTGGCTCTTGAGCTTTTGGTCAATTCTTGTTTCTGTTCCAGCAAAGCCTTCAGTGCTACTGTGTTTTCTTGTCTTCTGATTCAATACTATTCTAGTATACCCTTGTAGCCTTCCCTTCTGTATATCCTTTTCCAGTCCCTGCTTTCTTTCCATTTCCTTGGTTCCAGTTCCTAGTTTTCTGCCTTTTATTCCTGCTGTCTTGCTTCTTTTACCTTGTATGTCTGTTAAATGCTTTCTGCCAAGTTTGCCCTGTGATTTCCTTCCTTCCTGTTAAGCACTCCTCCTTGCTAGCTCCTTGTCTATTGTGCTTGTGTTTAGTTCTACCTCTTTGCTGTTACAGCCTTGCGTGTTGCTGTTTGATCGTCAGGATCTGTGGGCTTAGCTGACTACCTAGGTGGTGTTTCTCGTTCACTGTGAGTATTGTCTTTGAGCAGTGCTTAATTTGTAAAATATGAAGTCCAGGTGCTCAAATATTGGGTGGAAGCCACACCCACTATCACCTGGCTCCACCCACTTCCACCACTGTCGCCACCCACTCTCTGTTGGCTCTGCATCCTTGAACTTATGGGGCCACCCTGATTACCGTTTTTAATATATTTTGGTCATCCATAGTATTAATGGTGTCTAGACCTGACACAAAGGTGGCATCCACGCAATGGTACCCATTATTGGCCTATTGTGTTGTCCCTGGCATTATGGTGGTCATCTCTGGCATTTGATGGTAATAGCTCTGCTTGTGGGAAACAATGTGTCCTGTGAGGGCGTAGTACATATGCGTACTCGATTAAATTGCATGCAATTTGGAAGTCGAATACAAAGTATGTACCAACATGTAAACTGTACATTATGTCACAGTTTGTGTTTCTCAATTACATATTTTTGTTTGGAGGAAGTGAGTTTGTGTATATTTAAAGCCATGCAGCTGAGCTGGGGAGACTTAGATCTGTTGTTACTTCATTGATGCCACAGAGCACTTGCTGCAATTACAGGTATTAGTTCTGTTTTTGTATGCACAGATTCAAACATGCTCTATGCAAAAGTTGTAAAGCGTCCTCCAGCGCAGACTTACACAACTTTAACGAACAAAAAATGGAGATTGTCTACTGATATCCCCATTTTCATTGGGAAGCACAGTATGTTTTTTGCCCCGAGCTGTGCAGCTAACAAATAGTTCTGATGCACAGCGTTATTTTCGTTCTCTTGGCAAACATCAACCTAGCTGTTAGGCCGGCTTTCTGAGACCATCAGGGCTCAAAGCCTGCTCCACCTCGCACTTGCCAATGATTGGGCAATATCCATTCACCTCCTGTCGAGTCTGTTTTCATGATGAGGGTCCTCCCCAGAGCTGGGGTGAGAGTATAGTTAGGCGGACGAGAGGCACGTTTCACTAACTGGCAGTATTGTGTTTTCTGTTTACCGTGGGCATTTAAACAACCCTTACTACAATGGCTCTAACCTCATCGCAAAATAAAGAATGTCTGGGCAATTTTTAATGGTTGCTGGAATTATTGCTGTCCCTGTTTGGTAAACGCAATTTGCAGTGTTTCGTGTACCTAAGAAACACTTAAAACAGGGGCTCCTGAACCAGCAGAAACCGCCGTCTATGGACAGGAAGGCTGTACAGGCCCGACCGTTACTGGTGGCATTTTACACACAGTGCAAATCACATGATGCGATTTACAGAAATATCATCACACCTTTTTTATTCCGCTGGCGCTTTGGCTTTCATGCTGGACTGATTTCATTTCTTTTGGGCAGTGGCAGCAAGTACGTCAGAGTCAGACACTTTACAGTAGACAGGGGTTAACATAAATTAGGCAAGGCCCTGCCTTTCCAAGCAGCCTCAGAGCATTGCACTGCACGTGGTGCCCCGTCCGACGCCGGTGGCATGCTTGCTGGGGCCTCAGAGGCTCTGACTAAGTTCAGGTGACCGTCAACACTCTCGCGCACCAGTAAAAGCAGCATTGTTCTTTTTTTTTATTACTCACTGCGTGGTGGCACTGCAGGACTGCTTTAAGAAGCCTGCTGCTGCTTCACGTCCTCCTAATAGGTGCTGCTGTGCTGGTAACTACTTCAGTGCGTGTGTGCTGTGCTTCGGTGAATTTCACTGTCCCTGGCATGAAAAAAGGTTACGCACGGCACGCTGCGACAGCTTTTTACCCCCCAATCTTTGGCCCGCCCACCAGCAACACTGAAAATAAAAAATGGTACGTAATCGCATCATGGAACTAGATTTATTATCGGGCTGACTGGCTCGCTCTCGCAGCACTGTTTTTCACCGAAGGACTCCGGGGACTGACTATACAAGTGTGAAGTGCACAATACTGCAGTAAGGGAATTGTATATCTTTTTTTTACGTTGACGCATGACTATAGACTGCAGTGCAGTCAGGCAGTTGATGTAAGTTGTAGACCCGGCCCTGATAAAAACGTGCCGGTGCTAAGCACCGGAAAGGACCCGCACAAATTAAGCACTGTCTTTGAGTTACATTTATAACAACACCCTTGGTATCAGCTCCACAGTCCCTGCCTTTGCATGCATATCCTATTTGTGGGAATTTACAGTCAGTATCTGTAACAGCAATTGTGGGTGAGGAACTTACTGAGCTTCAATCTTACTTTGTGGAGCTCGTGAGTACTTTACCCCACATTACCTTTATCGTTAATGTTGTTTTATATATGTGTCCTGCACGTCCATCCTGGGTGTAGTTATTCTGAATGCTAAACTGCCTCTTGAGTACCCATCCTTTGAGTCTTTGCCATCATGCTTGCTTGTACAGGCTTCCCCTTTGGATCCTTTTTCTCCTCAGACTTCCTGTGTGATCCTGGGCAGCGCTGTTCTCCTTTTTATGTTTATGTTTTATACCCAGTTCCCAGTCTTTGCCCAAGTCCTTGACTGTGTTCCTGACACAGTCCCGGACAGTGCCTGCCGCTTCGTGCACGCAAAGGCAGGGGGGTACCATAGGTACCCCCCATGTACACCCCCCCCCCCTTCACCCCTGGGGGCCCACAACGGGCCCCCAAAGAAAAGTCCGTATGCCTTTCCACGGCGGAAATGCCGCTATGGAAAGGCATAGGATCGCCGACATCCTAATATGGCTGGCGGTGTCTGATAGACACCGCCAGCCACGTTAGAGCTTTTCCGCCGCTGTCGGAAGGCAACCGCGGCGGACGGAAAAAAGATCCCCCAGCCATCCTAATCTAGAGGGGGGTCTTTTTTCTATCCGCAGCGGTTAATCCGCATCCTCCGGGCCGGCGGTGGCTTCCACCGGCCCGGAGGATGCGGATTAACCGCAATCCTAATGAGCCCCTTAGTGTCTAATTCATATTTTGAGAATGTTCACCCTAGTCCTGAAACAATGGAGTAGTGTGGCTCAATGCTTAGAGCGGCAGACCTTGATGCAGAACGCTGGCCAGGGACCAGGGTTCGATTCCCGCCTCTGCGGGTTTCGGGCTTAAATTCCTCTGACCGGATATTCTCGCCTCAGTGCCGATTCTAAGCATGGGTCCCACGCTGCAACTCTGGGCAATAGCTTGCTTAGTCTCCACAAAGGCCCCCGATGCTCAAGGGATGCCTGGTTTCACCATGGGATACCCAGGAGTGGACACCCCACAAGGAAAAGCCAGGAGGGGTTCCCTTGTGGTAGGAGTACAAGCGCCGGGATGCCTCCGGGTCACTGTTCGCGCTATACAAATACGCTACATTTACATTTACACATTTACAATTAATCCTCTTATGTGAAATGGACATTTACGTTCTGAATATTTTACTCATTGGCTCTCAAACACCTCTTTGCCAGACCCTGACCCAATATTCTGTTCTGATCCAGATTCAATGTCTGTGTCAGCATTGCAAAAGGAGAATAATACCTTACTCAGGTTGCTGAACAGGAATTCTGAATCTCGCATGTCTGCTGAATGTGGGTGTAAAATACGTTTAACTACACAAACAAAGAAAGAGCAGATGCATTTCATAACCTCTGTTTTCCATTCAAATAAGGTTACCCAGTCTTGTAGTCCAGTAAAGATCACTGTCCCAGATACTAAAGGGACCTTGTTAAATACCACATTCAAAGTAAACAATCAGTTTAACAAAGGAGAGAAAAGATCTACTAGAACACAGGGGGCAAATTGCTAGATTGAACAAAATCCAAGGTGTAGCTCTGTTGCTTGTTGTCTACCACCATCCTCATACAGCAAGATCTGCAGTCTTCACAGGATATAATTTCATCTAGGATTCTTGAATTACAACAAGAGAATAAAATGTTTCAGACTCTGTTAAAAACTATAACCCCGAGTTCAAGTGGGAATCTAAAACCCCTGTCAAGACTACTTTTTAGTGTCTATGTTAGCCTCCTTAGCAATGGAGAATGAAATCTTGCACTCTATTTTGCGGTGTCCTTAGATCTGGTCTAGTGGACGTGTGAACAATAATGTGGTTCACCACCTAGATTTCAATCAGAATAACCATGGTACCTTGTCTCAAAATGCAGTTAATTAAAGCATTTGTTTGAATTCTCAATTTTATAACTCATCTAATGTTTTGTCTTCTAGTGCTAAATTACATCTAGACGGTACATCTGAGATGTGTCCTTCCACTTTTCAGGATCCCCAAATGCTAGACAAAACAGAAAGCATCTCTTTGCTTTCTTTTCTTGGTGGTGATGTCAGTTCTATCTCAGAGATAACCCATAGACAGGCCATTGACATACACACAAAAACAGAATCTGTACCCCACATAATCTCTGATGTGACAATATCCTATGATTCAGACAGCACTCTTGATTTAACAGTTGTGACTGAAGCCAACCTCTTTGCTGAGAAGAAAAAAAATCCTGACCCCTTTTTTTCTCCCTTGCCTTCAAGCATACCACATATTGAAAAGTCAGGAAATTACAATAGTCTATGCTCTGATGCGTTTGTACCACCTCGTAATGCGGAAGAAATTGAAAACATCTCCCACAACCTAGAAATCTCTGACCTATTTCCTTTGACTAAGAGATGTGAAGTGCCAAAATGTAAAGGAAGTCTGATCATAAGAGACTCTAAGACGAGTCATAGTCTGAGTCATCCCGAAGAAAGTACTTCAGCGTGTTTTAATTTGCCAAACAACTGTGAAGATTTCTCTATTGACAACAGGGAATCTACTGTTCACGGGCTATCGCCATTCCCTGAATTTAAAGTCTGTCATCCTTGTGCTTCTCTGTCATCAGCTAGTCTGCTTTCAGATGCTCCAGAGTCCTCAGCCGGCCTGTTGCTTTCAGAGTCTCCAGAGTCCTCAGCTGGCCTGCTGCTTTCAGACTCTCCAGAGTCCTCAGCTGGTCTGCTGCTCTCAGAGTCTCAAGAGTTCTTAGCCGGCCTGCTGCCTTCTGAAATTCAGCCTGAAGCCGGCCTGCCATCTGAGCCCGAGCCTGCAGCCTGCCTGCCATTTGTACTAGAGCCTCCAGACTGCCTGCATTCAGGGAACACGTCCTCAGATCACCTTCCTACAAATTCAGAGTCTCCAGCCTGTCTGACTTCAGAGGCAGAATGTCCAGCCCGTCTGACTTCAGAGCCAGACCGTCCAGCCTTTCTGACTTCAGAACCAGAGCGGCCAGCCTGCCTGACTTCAGAGCCAGAACGTCCATCCTGCCTGACTTCAGAGCCTGAGCTATAGTAACTTCCTGTTATGAACTAGCACTGCCTGCAGTGCTAACTTGGCGCTTGAGCTTTTGCTCAATGTTTGTTTCTGTTCCAGCACAGCCTTCAGTGCTACTGTGCTTTCTTGCCTTCTGATTCAATACTATTCTAGTTTACCCTTGTAGCCTCCTCTTCTGTATATCCTTTTCCAGTCTCTGCTTTCTTCCCATTTCTTTGGTTCCAGTTCCTAATTTACTGCCTTTTATTCCTGCTGTCTTGCTTCTTTTACCTTGTATTTTTTGTTCCTTGCTATCTGCCAAATTTGCCCTGTGATTTCCTTCCTTTCCTGTTAAGCACTGCTCCTTGCTAGCTCCTTGTCTATTGTGCTTATGTTTTATTCTACCCCCTTGCTGTTACTGACTTGCGTGTTCCTGTTTGATCGCCAGGATCTGTGGGCACAGCTGACTACCTAGGTGGTGTTTCTTGTTCACTGAGAGAATTGTCTTTGAGTTACATTTATAACATCACCATTGGTATCAGCTCCACAGACCCTGCCTTTGCATGCATACCATATATGTAGGTATTTGCAGTCAGTATCTGTAACAGCAATTGTGGGTGAGGAACTTACTGATCTTCAGTATTACCAGGTGGAGCTCCTGAGTGCTATACCCCACATTCCCTTTATTGTTAATGTTGTTTTATACATAAGTGTCTTGCATAGCCGTTCTGGGTGTAGTTATTCTGGATGCTAAAATGCCTCTTGAGTGCCCATCCTTTGAGCGTTTGCCATCTTGTTTGCTTGTACAGGCTTCTCCTTTGGATCCTTCCTGTGTGATCCTAGGCTGTACTGTACTCCTCTTTCTGGGTATGTTCTTATAACCAGTTCCCAGTCCTTGCCCAATTCCCTAACTGTGTTCCCGACATAGTCCCGGACAGTCCCTGACAACTATTAATGCAATTAACACATGTTTTAAGGGAGTCTGTACCTCCTTTGAAATATTGTAAGTGCATTTAGGTATGATTAACTCTTTTATATTGTACTAGCAGCCCGCCCCAGCGTTGCCTGGGAAACAAAGGGGCTGGGGGCAGTACACCCGCTCCCGCCCGACTCCCTCCCGCCCGACTCACTCCCGCCCCCCCTCCCGCCCCGACTCACTCATGCCCCCCTCTCGCCCTGACTCACTCGCGCTCCGACATTTTCATTTACTGCTGCCTCCTTCTTGCCTCCCCCTGCATCACATAGTCTCACTTTCCCTTTCCTTACCTGTGCCACCGCTCCTCACTGCACAGCCGCTTGTCACTGCACCGCCGTTCCTCCATTGTCGTCATCACGCACGTAGCGTCGCAGGCAGCGCTAGGTCCCGGCCGGCGCTACTTTCAGGGGACTACTTTGTTTCCAATCTTAATTTTTTTAATTTACTTTTTTTTTTAATTTATATAGCCTATGTCCATCTACACACCCTGACATTTTTATAGATGTATCGGGTGTGTAGATTGGCGCTGTGGTTCCCGAGTTTACCTGGCCAAAAGGTGCAAGTTCTCTCTTTATAATAGTAGTATAGATATTGAGTGTTGTTTTGTATAATCTTTTATAAACCGCTATTTACGTGTAATACATACAGACATTTATTCATGTAAACTTTTATGGTTGTTTTAAACATAACAAATAAAGTTTTGAAATTAATTGAATTGGCTCCCTTTCAGGCAAGGCAGGTGGTCTATTACCCTGAAACTACCCTTGATTTTTAGGACTGATTCCCAATTGTGCTATGATCAGGTTTAGTATTTCTTTCATAAGTTTCAATCGCACTATTTTCTATATCTTTTGCCAAATGTAAATTCTCCACAAAGACGGTACCCCAATCCACTTCGGATGATATTCTAAACCTGTTTGCAAAGCCATCTTTTAATATGTTTGCTACTACTTGTTTAAATGGTTTTTCAGTCATATCTCCATTGCATTCAGAGTCATTATTTTATCATCCTACACATCACACCACTCACCGTCATACCAGCCACTTACTGGTATCCCTGCGGTGTCCCGGCCTATGTCTCATCTTAGTCTGTTCTCGATCCTGTCTCTGCCACACCTTTGAGGTGGCATGGTGGGTAAAAGAATGGCTGCTTGGAATGCAGCAAAGAGCAATTGCATTAGGCTTATTGCATGCATCCTCCCATCAACTTTTGTTCCTTTGGTGTACTACTTTAAGTAGGCATGCGTATGCCCTGACATGTGCCCATTGCTTATTGTGCCACTGGAAAAAAACTTCACTCGAATGAAGAGCCCTAATCAGGTGGAAACTGATATTGGGTTGCTTGTGTTCCCATTCAGAGAGCACTTAGCTTGGCATTCAGACTGGACTTTTCTTACTAGAGTAGGGCCCAGGATAATATGGCTGACCACGTTTCCGACTGACATATTACAATGTCGGATTCGGATATCCTTTCCGAATCCATTTGTCTGACATGGAACAGCTGTCAAAAACTGACTTTGGGGGCATGTAGCTCGTAGCAGGCCCCCTTTCACATGGAGGCCTCCGGTTTGGGCCTCTGGGGGTATCCATTGGATGTCTCTTTACAGCCATGCTCAGTTTGGCAGGCACCATTGGGTGCCCACCATAGGGTACAAGGTATTCCAGCAACCACCCCTTTCTTTAATGGGAGCTTTTTGTCATTCAGAACACAGGGTCGCATTGAAGTCAGTGGGAGTCTGATCGAACAGTGTTCAGAGACATCATAGTCAGTCGGTTCGACTCCCCGAACCTGAGTCGGTCAGAAATTATTCCAACAAGGAGTCGGTTAAAATGCTTTCTGACCGACTTCGTTGTGAGAAGTTGGCCTGATATATGATGCTCACTAGTTCTAGTGATCACCTTGTATCAGTCCAAACAACCCTTATGGTGATTGGTTGTAATTCAACCTTATAGATCAGCTATCCTAATGGTAGCATGGACAAAGCAGTCTTAGGCTAAACTCTTTTGGCATGTAAAGCCAGCTGTTTTACCACATATAACCCCTTGTATACCAAATGAAAGTACACCACACAGGTTGTTATGAAAATAAACAATGTATGTATTACTAACAAAACACCTCTGAACTCTTTATGAGATCAGAGGGCTAAGCACATGAAAAGACTCTTAAGAAAAATACGTTAAGTTGCACAAATTACAATGGTGCCCTAGGGGCACGGCAAACCATATACTAAGTAAATAGTATAAGGAAATCAATCGAGGAAATGAAGATGTCCAGAGGCTGTATGATCGCTGGGACTACGCTACCCTAACCTTAGGTAAGGAGCAGGAGACCCACGGGACGCGTGTGCAGAGTGTGAACTCACAAGCGAGATGCGGGACAAAGTCAATAGACACTACAAATTACGAAAAGGTAAGTAAAAGACAGTTCCGACTAGTTAGGACTAAAACGACTGGATACCTGGACACTAGGAGAGTCAATCTACCCTTGAGCACCGAAATGCTCTCGTTACCTCACCCACGGGCTGCGGACGCATAGGTGTGAAAGTGTGTCGGGTTTCCGCGTCGAAGTCTATGGAGCCTTGAAGAAAGATGCTGCATGCGACCAGGAGGAAGATGTCCGGCGCGATACAAGGGTGGTTCAAGAAAGATGAGGACCTGAAAGCAGAGGGGACAATGTTCAAAGTCACTAGCCAGTGACCGGAGTGGAACCAGGAAGGAACCAGATGCTGTTGTCGCGATCAGGTGAAAAGTGGACGCTTGACTCGGCAGCCACGTGGAGCAGGAGGTGTCTTCGACGACCAGGATGGAGGCACGAGGTGTCCCACGCAGGCTCTCGCTGTCGGCGGTGTTGGTTCCATATTCGGCATCAACAGTCCTTGGAAAAGGCAACCCACGCGGTGAGTGGAAAAGGATTGGTGCGGACCAGGAGTGTCCGGGGTGCTTCTCCTTTGCAGGGAAGCAAGGGCCAGTCTGGAGCAACCAGACCAGCAATGTGGATTTCGTGGATCGTCGTCTAGGAGGCCACTAGACAGCCGGCAAGTGACCAGACAACGCGTCGAGCAACAATCAAGCAAAAGGGCCCCATGCAGATCTCGTGGATGCTGGCGGGCTGATCTTCTGTGCAGGAGCTGCTCGGGGCTGGGGCTTCTCAATCCCAAAAGCACTTTCTCGAGGATGCCTCTGAAGTCGTGCTGGAAGCGAAGTGCAGTTTCTCCAAGATGGCCGGTCCAACGTGTCTCGTCGCACCCACGGATCTCAGCTGTCCTGCAGATGTAGGTAGAGGTCGGAGAGGTCTGTAAGTCCAGATATCGTTGGGCTCTGAAGTCTGGTTCCAGGCAGGAAGGATGACAAAGGGAACCGCTAGGACGCTTGATGGTGCCTGCTTGTGCAGGGTTGTCACTCCTTGGCCACAAGGGAGATTTCTTCTGTCTTCTGTGGAGCAGAACGTCGAAGTTCAGAGTTTCTTCTTGTTAAGTTTAAAATCAGGATTAATCTAATTTGGAATGGGACCAGCTCCTACCTTTATTCTCTTAAAGGGGGCTGTATTATGACTAGGTCCCTCCTAACGGTGGGACCAGGAAGGGGGGTGGTTACACCCCCTATCCTTTGTCCGGTTTCGCGCCAGAGCTGGGGCTGGAGTGCCCCAGCAACTGGTTTGAACCGGGGTAGGCACAGGGACACCTTTTGTGCCCCAGACATGTCTCATTCCGTTCAGCCTGTCCTACCTCAATACACAACATCCTGTCTGGGGTGGTGCTAGCTCCTCCCAAGGCAGGAAACCCTTTGTCCAGGCATCCCTCGCTGGAAGGACTCCCAGCAGCAGGAGGTCAGGCTCGTGTCTGTGGTGGCAGCATCCATTTTGTGATGCTGAGGCTCGAGTTAACTTTAACCGGGGTTCACAGTTACATACATGTCGTGTCCCTCTAAGAGGGTGGAATGCTACCCCCATCGCCACAACTGGCAAGGGGGTAGTATTCCAATTCATATGACACCTTACTCGACATGTTTTGATAACGCTATGCCAAAGTTAGCAATAACCGCGAGGATTATAATGCACTTAAGAGTATATGGTATAGCGTTATCATGGAAACTGCTAAATGACTTAGTTCTGAAAGCTGCTAGAGCACCATCTCACATAATTCCAAGCACTCTGCCTCCAGGATTGTTAAGGCCTGCCATAGGAGTGACTTATAGGAGGATATATGTCCATTTTAGGGTTAGATATAGGTATACTATATCTAAAGCAAAGGGTGATTACACCACCTTGCCCCAGCTGTGTTACCAGCCAGTTGTGTCTGTTTAGATGGCCAGCCAGGAGTGGCACAATACATGCTGCAGCCCCTGGTAGGCCTTGGGTGCACTTATGCCCTGGGTACCTATGGTATACTGTACAAGGACTTACAAGAGTGACCCAATACCAAATGGTAAATGCACCTAAAGTACATGGATGTCAATTTAGAGAGAGAACAGCTAGGCTGTGGGTCTGATTAGCAGGCTCACAGCCAGGGAAAGTCGTAAACCAGTGAAGCAAAAAGCAAAAATCTGGGGTGACCAATGGATTGCAGACCCTACTTTCCTACAATCGTGATGAGGCCCATAATGTAATTTAACATTATTTTCTATGGTGTTTGATTTTACGTTCCTACCTCCAATATTTTGTATCAGAGAGTGTTGCAGTATCAGTGGCTGGCCATATGTAATGCTGGACTTACTATTATTTCTTTTTGACTGTAGTTATTGACATGCATACATTTGGTCCACCCCCTTTTTCAGGGGGTGGAGACGTGTACGTTTACAATTTTTATTAACTTTACACTTTTGTTAATGGCCAAAAGTAGTAAAGTTGCTCAAAAGTGTACAGGTAAACTCACTCTTGGAAATTACTCACAAGTGCACGCAAACTTTGTGAATCATCCCAATAAAGTGGTGGTGCAGTGTATCATGTTTTATGACTCTTTAATGTGACCAGATCTTTTCTCTGTGTTAAGGATAGGCAGGCCTCTTAATTATAACATAGCCAAAATTTAAAACCATATTGTGTAAAGGCCTCTTCCATTACAATCTTACCAGATAAGCTCATCCTCTAATAGTGTCTCAAAACAACTCCATCATGTTGAATAAATTGCAAAAGCCTTCATTTATTTGTGATTTTGCTGAGAACGTCTTAAATTCAATGGCATCCATTTATTTGGTATGAACAGCATAACAAAAGGTACAAAACCTCCCTAAGATTTTTAAAGTAAAGGGCTTTTACACAATGTGTTTTCACATTGTGACTAGTTTGCAGTTAGTAGGCAGCCAAATGTTATCAACTGATATATAATAGGACAATGTGAAAAGAGTAAGGTGGAAAACTTCCCTGGGATTTATGGGAAACTACCATTACAACGCAGGCATTACAACTTAATGCGACTTCAATTAATCACTTAGAACGCAGGTACCATTAAGATGCATGCCATTACAACACCTACTATTACAAGCAACGCAGGTACCATTACAACTCATGACATTACAACGCAAACATGGTCGAAGTAAGTGGTATTTGTTGTTACATTTTTATAAAAGTTTGTTATTAGTTTTTTTAACTACATACTTTTTTGAACAAATTTAGTTTTTTTTACATTATGTATGGGTATGTAACAAGACACTTTATACATGGGTTTCAAGGGATTTAGGAGATATGGGTGGGGAAGTGTATACATACTCAGGTATTAATTTTTTTAACTTGAGTATTGATTTATTTAGAGAATTAATTTTAATTTTTGAACAGTAAAAAGAAAATTTGTATTGCAAATGGATTTGTAACATAACTTTTTAGGTATAAGATATAAGACATTTAGAGTTATGGGTGGGGAAGTGTATTAAAACTCTGGTATTATTTTTAACACCTGAGTATTAATGTATGTAGAAAAGTAATCAAAAAATGAAATAGTTTGAATTTAGGGGTATGGTTGGGGAAGTGTATTAATACTTACAAAGCATTACTTTTAATACGTAACTATTATTTCAAATAGAGATTTAAATACAAAATAAAGGTAAAAATTATTAATATATATATTATGCAAGAGTTTGTTATATAATTCTTTGGGCACAGGATGATATGTGTGGGGAAGTGTATTAATACTCCCGTATTAATTTTATCACCTGAGTATTAATTTAATTACAGAATACATTAAGACTTTTAAATAGTTTAAAATATATATATATTATGTATGGGTATGTAACATAATCCTTTATGCACTGGATGTTAGGGATTTAGGGGGTATGGGTGGGGATGTGTAATAATACTCAGGTATTACTTTTAATATCTGGGAATTCATCTAAAAAATTACTTTTTAAAAGGGAAAGTTAAAGAAATGCAACAAATATTTTAAAACAAGATTATACTGTAAAATAAACATTAGAACATATAAAATAATAAATGAAGCACTATACACTTTTTTAAAGTTTGAAAAATATTTTATTAACAATTTAAAACAAATATGAGAATATAATAGTTATAAATAAATACATTTTTAGACAATCAATAAACACTTTTTATTAAAAGATGTGAATATACATTTTCAAAAAAGTTTGTTTAATTTTGAAGTTTGTAAATATTTTTTAAACATTAAAAACAAATTTCATTACATTCAAATATTTATTTTTATTTATTTCTTTGTTTCGGCCACCTTGGCCATAAAAGACACACAAATAAAAACATAGGATCATAACAATATACGCATACAGATCTTTTATAAAAAAGGAGATGAAAAAAGATATATCTTTAAATACAAAATTCATTATAAACATCCTCATAGAACGTTAACAAGAACACCAAGGCTTCATCTCATTTTTTATCTGGTTGCTAAGCATATACCAGGTTAAGATGGATATTTCGAAGAACAGCAAGAATTTTAACTGCTCAAAGTACTTGGCCAAACTTCCTGCGAACAATGTACACAGAATAAAGAAAGCTACTGATACTAAATACAATAGGTTGGAAAGTATTAGTTTTGATAATTCTATATGCCGTGGTACAAGATCTTGTTCCTAGGAGGGAGCACAGGGGTTTGATCCATCTTTTTCGTGCTTTTGAATATGCTTTACAAATAAACAGCATATGGACCTCATCCTCCGTACAAGAACCTAAGCACATTGAACACTTCCCATGTGTAACATTTGGACATTCCAGTTTTCTCTTAGACCAACGTTCTATATTGGAATTCAGCATAAGATTCCCGTACCTGAATTTCAGGAATAGAGACTTCGCAAGGGGAGGGTCTATTTCGTCTAAAAAATCCTCAAAGGAGGGGTCATCTTTGAAGATTAAGAATTCTTGGGTTAAAGACCCGGTTCTATTTTCATTCACTAACTGATTAGTTATATAGGACCAGAAGGCTCGTTTCACCATAGACTTGGCGAAAGGTGGTAAGTTTTCTGGACTCTCCCATAACTGAGGCAAGCCCAGAATTGAAAACCATTTTTTAATGTGTCTGAGACATAGAATGGAATGAAAGGAATCTAAACCCAATATCTCCTGAAGGCCCTTCCTATAGTCGGTTAGTTCTGGGGTAGAACATATCCTTATCCATAACATTAGTAGTCTAATGGTTGTATGGTTATCAGTTCTTTTAAAATTCAGGTCGAATTGGAGAGGAATCAACGGTGTACTAGTGGGTACCCTTACGATTGATCTCATAAATTTGTTATCCAGGCCATGGAAACTATCCCTTGCCCAGGGTCCCCATATCTCAGCCCCGTAAAGGGCAGCAGATTGGATTTTAAATTTAAAAAGTTCAAGCCCAGGAGTCACACTTTTACTTATACTAGCATTAAGTTTGCTGATGACTGGCTTGACATTATGGGCATAAGACACCTTGCTTTTCTCAATTTGGGCCTTCCATGTCAGGTTTGAATCAAGTACTACCCCCAGATAGGAAAAGTTATCAACAGTTTCTAAGATTTGACCATTCAGATTCAGAGTCCCTCTATCCGGTTTACAAGGATTCAATGCCATACAATTGGTTTTGTCAACGTTTATCTCTAATCCTTTCTTCACACAATAAATACTAAAGGAGTTCAGGAGTGCCTGGAGGCCTTTCTTGGTTTGGGATATTAAGATGGTGTTGTCCGCGAAAAGCAACGCAGGCACCCTTTCTCCATTTAGTTGTGGTGAGTCATTAGCACAGCCGTTCAAATGATCAGGGATATCGTTAACAAATAATGAAAATAGGGTGGGGGCCAAAATGCATCCTTGACGGACATCACGCTCTATTGGGATATTACGCGTCAGTTCACCATTTGGACCCCACCTAATGTTGGCATGATTCCTAGCGTGCAACTCAACTATTTGAACCAGGAGGCACCTTGGCAATCCAGCTTCACTTAGGGATCTCCAGAGTAAGTTGCAAGGGACAAGGTCAAATGCCGCTCTCAGGTCTACGAAAGCGACATACAAATGACCTTTCCCAATGTGTACATATTTCCAGTATATACAACAGAATCTAAAGACCTGGTCTATGGTGCTGGTCTTGCCCCTAAACCCGGCTTGAAATTTAGTAAGTATTGTTTTTTCCTCCAGCCAGTCATTTATCCGAAATAATAAATGCTTGGCATAGAGTTTTTGCAGGGTGTCCATCAAACTAATTGGTCTATAGTTCGATGGGACGGATCTATTTCCCTTTTTAAAAATTAAAACAACTTCTGCTGCACGCCAGCTATCTGGAAATTGACAGTTGTTAGATAAAGCGTTAAACAAGCGGTTTATATATGGAGCCCAGACTTCAATCTCATGTTTATACAGGTCACCCGGTATTTTGTCGGGACCAGGAGCTTTGCTGTTTTTTAGTTCAGTGATTACCCTTTTCGTTTCATCTAATGTGTAATCAAGACATTCTATCGGGGGTGGCAACCATAGAGTCTCATCAGAACCACTGTCGTATTGCTTATAAAGAGTTGTGAAGTGCGTCACCCAAGTCAGTTTGTCTAAGAAAGTATCCTTCACAGCTCTACCTGCGTGGCCCTCATTTGCAACCAGCCTCCAGAATCCAACATTGTCCTTTGATTTGGCAGCAGCCAACATATCCGCCCAAATCGACTCTTCCCATAACTTTTTCGAAGTCCTTTGAGTGTGCTTGTATACTTCCCTTGCGAGTCTGACATCATCTTTTGTAACTAAACAACATCTTACTGATAAAATACCTAACATAGAAAGGGATGAACGTACACCAAACAACATGAGGAAAGACAAATTAAAAATACAAGTAAGTCAAGGCGAAAGGTCGGTGTGGTCAAGGAACATTAATCCAAAAGAAGATGAAGATTACCAACAATCTTGGACGTGGTTACCAGAAGTATTAAACGGCAACAAAATGGACAATTTACATCAACGTCAGGTTTAACAAAGGTCTGAAAATATCGCTATGGAATATGGCCGGGAAAACTAACAATAAAATGAAAGGTGTAACAAAAGATAATCCAGATATTCTAGCGTTGCAGGAAACATGGTCAACCACCTCCTTTATGCAAAAAGGGTATTACGTCTACGAAAACCCAGCAAAAAAATCTAAAAGGGGTCACGCGAAAGGAGGTATGGCAATCCTACTGAAAGAAGACTATCGCTGGTCACAAGAAAGTATTGATACATATTCGCACAACCTACAATGTATCAAAATTCAACTCAGATTACAGCCTACAGACACTTATAAGAAAATATTACTTTTCAACATTTATGCTCCACCAAGTAAAAAACATGACTCTTTATTCGATCATCTCTTAGAAACCATATCCAACATCCTCGAAGATCAACATCATCTACCATATATTTTGATGGGTGGCCTAAACGCCAAAATATCAAATAGCGAAATAAAGAAATGGTCATCGTTATTTAAGGAGGAATCACTGGAAATAGCACTCCCGCAACTTCCAAAAGGAGTGAAGTCGGATAAAAGAGGAAGCCTGTTATTATCGTTCCTCCCAAGTATAAATGGGATAATTCTAAATGGAAATATTAATGGAGACAAGCCAGCTTCATTCACAAGACAAGGAAATGGAGTCTCCTCCATCTTAGACTACTTTATATGTGGGAATGAGCTAAGAGAACAAATTTCTGACTTGTCTGTCAAATTTAATGATGAAAGTGACCATGCCATTCTCTGCTTAACAACACTCTGGATACCACCAATCACTTACCAGACCGACCCAATATTCAGTAATCCCATAATAGAAGTAAATCCAGTCCAGCGTCGGATTTATTGGGAGGCGGAAAACTTGGACTATCTGAAAGTATTAATCACACAATCCCAATTGTTAACCAATATTTACTCTGAAGATCCTATCAAAAACTATGAAATTGTACTAAATGAACTCAAAAATGCAATACAAAGCAAATTAAAACAGGACAGACCTGCACAAAGAAAGTGCGTCAGCAAGCACAAAAACTGCAATCAGCCAACGGTAAAAATGCTAAACAGGATGATTCGGGCTCAGTACTTGTGTAAAACACCATTATATAAAGCTGAAATAAACAAATTAAAGAACCAAATCCGTAGGCAACGTGCTAGACAGGAAAGGTTGATACAGGACCGCAACTGGATGGACATCCAAATAGCAGCAAGGCAATGTAACCAACGAAAATATTGGTCCTTGATAGCTAAGATGACGGGAACTAAAAAGAAGCTCGAAGCAATCCCCGTCTCAGAAGAAGACTGGGACACATTTTTAAATGATCTGTACAAATCCAACATGAAGGGTAGGGAGAGAAAGGCATTTGAACAGAAAAAGGAAAACAATGATACAAAACTCTCCAGGGCCTCGGCAGAGTCAATTGCCTTGAATATCAAAAAGGCAAGAAGTACGGGTGCATCCGGTCCTGACCAGATCCCGATAAAGGTTTATCAAGCTGACCATAAAGCTTGGGGTCAGATGTTAGCGCCATTATTTAATTACATATTCGACTCTGGGAACATTCCAAACTCGTGGAAAGGAAGCACAATAATTCCTATTTATAAAAAAGGAAAAAGGACTATTGCTGGCAATTATAGACAAATTGCCTTAATGGATTCTGGCGGAAAGATCTTTGCGGCTGAAATTCTTGACCGGTTAAAGCTTTGGGCTTTTTCAACTGGACTAATTCCCATGTTTCAAGCCGGGTTCCGATCGAACCACTCGGTTACGGATAATATAGCTATCTTTCAATTTCTATTAGATAAATACGTAACCGGGAAATCGCAAACAATATATGCAGCCTTCATCGACTACTCAACAGCGTTCGATAGGGTCGATAGGCCGACATTATGGTCGAAACTGAGAAAAATGGGTATCTCAGAGCCTTTATTGCAATTAATCGTGAACCTACATAGCAATACCTGGTGCCGTGTCCAAATGGGGGGCGAGAGGGGCATGTCAAAAATAATACATACATCTAATGGCCTAAAGCAAGGGTGTCTGTTGGCCCCGATTTTATTCTCTCTTTACCTGAGCGACCTGCCGTCGCACTTACAACAAGGGCAAAGCACCCCACCGAAAATGGCATCTCATCCGATACATTGTTTACTTTATGCGGACGATATTGTCTTGTTTGATCTGACACCCTTTGGTCTCCAAAATCTCTTGGACACTTTATACAATTACTCGAAAGATCATTTTCTAACTCCAAATATAAATAAAACTAAAGTAGTTGCATTCACAAAAAAGAATAAAGAAGTGAGGTTCCAATGGAAACTGGGAAGCGAGATCTTGGAACAGACAAAGGAATATACTTATCTTGGAAGAATCTTTTCGCATAACTTGAGTAACAGGAAGCAAATCACCCATCTAAAAAGGAAATGTGACCTACACGCAGGTGCAATATCACGCCTGTATAGGAAGACTGGAAGTAGGCATTTCTCAGCACTAATAAAAATTTATAGAGCCAAAATATCTCCGGTTCTATCTTACGCCTCAGAACATATCCCCCTAAAACAATGGAGTTATATGGATACAAATGAAGGGAAAACATTAAAAAAGCTATTGAAAGTTTCCATCTCAACACCTGTACAGGCCCTAAGGCTTGAATGTACGATCACCAGCGCATTTGCAATATCAATAGCAAGCCTCATAAGGTGGGCCTATAACCTTCTGCATTCTAATGCGGGTACCCTACGACATCTGCTAAAAATTGAGATCTTTAGAGAGGATGCCATCAACTCTACTTTTGTGAAAAACTTGGGAGAGGCGTTCTGTCTAGCAAAAATTAGTGCAGAAATGTTATCCTCTTGGACACCCGCACAACTCAAACTATTTTTAAAAACATTTTCCCCAAAATTAAGTTATGAGTTAGATCATTTACATTGTACAAAACTATCTTTGTACAAACCTTATGCTGACTCCCAAGAATATAAGTTAAAATTGCCATATCTGGAATACACTCTTACCCATGGCGTAAGGCGTACGATCATGATGTTACGTCTGGGTATTCTCCCTTTGTTATCTTTTACCTCCACCTGGAAACCAAACAGTTCCTCTCAATGTAACCTGTGTTCGGGGGGTAAACAGAACTTAGAACACATGCTCTTTGTATGTCCAAATAAAGTTGTTGTTACTGCTAGGGTAACATGCCTAGAACCAATATATCGGTCCTGCAGGATCACGAAAGCAAGGGATTTCATCTCCATGTGTGCTAATCCACCTAACGAATATGTTTGTAATAAGATTTATAAATTTTTTAAAATAACACTGAAAATGTATTAAATTGTATGTAAATGTAATAAGTATTTTCCTTTTAATGATTTTGTGGTCCTCGAAAGAGTACCGAAACAAAATAAAAACTTTTGACTTTGACTTTGACTTTGACATCATCTTTTGATTTGTTTTTAATAGCAAACAGGAGCTCCCTCTTAGCCAACCTACATGAATGGTCATACCATAGTTTACCATGACACCCAACTCTTACATTTTGCTGCTTTTTTTTTGGATTTTGGACAAACAGATTTTTAACTCATCAAAAAATATTTTGTGTAGTGCAATGAAATGATCATAGTGATCAGGTGAGAAGGGGTGTCCAGCCATAGGCCTGAACATTATGTCAAAGAGTGAGTATACCGTTGCTAAGGCATTTCCTTGAGCAAGGATGTGCGACCATTTTAATGCCCGTCTATTGTTATTAACATGTACCTGATCACACAAATTAGAGTTGGAAGCCTCAGTGGAAATTAGAGCAGAGGAGTCGCTAAACATAGATGCGTCAATATAAAGTTCAAGGGGATAGTGGTCACTCTCATCCCTATTTGCCACCTTGAGATCAGCCATAAAATGCCAGATACTCAATGAGACGAGTATGAAATCCAGGTTACTTTCGGACTTCACGAAAGTTGGCTGTTTTGTTAGGTCAGAGGGGAGACGGCCATTGCATGCTCTAAGACCATGATCTGCAGTTAACCTCATTAATTGGACAACCAGAGCCGAACATTTAACACAATTTGAAGTCTCAAGCTGAGGAATGTTATATGCTTGATCTTCATCCTCAAAAACATCAGCAAGCCCTAGAATGGGTTCAAAATTGCAATTTAGGTCGCCACCCAGAATCGCTGGGGC
The DNA here is from genome assembly GCF_964263255.1 of Lissotriton vulgaris. Taxonomy (NCBI): domain Eukaryota; kingdom Metazoa; phylum Chordata; class Amphibia; order Caudata; family Salamandridae; genus Lissotriton; species Lissotriton vulgaris. The sequence goes on along the minus strand of NW_028254280.1, from coordinate 81,119 downwards.
ATCACCAACCACCCTTTTCAAAAAGCTATCCAAAGTTTCGAGAGTAGGAGAGACTTTGAAATGTGCAAGGGGTCTATTATAGACATTGATAATGTAACATGTCAGGGGTGCCTGTATCTATTAGTTCGACCTTAGTTTTCAGTGTGATTTTAACCCATATGATCAGTCCCCCCGAGGGCCTCCCCCTATTAGACTGAACTGCCTCCGTGCCAAAAGTTTTGTACCCTATCCTGTGGGGAATGTCTATCGCCCATGTTTCTTGCAGTAGACAAAGATCACTAGAGTCAATATAATCAGCCCAATCTGGGTCCTTCAGGTTTTTATTGACTCCTGCAATGTTCCATGACAAAACGAGCAATGATGGATTAGCCCCACTACCAGGACAGGTGGACTTAATAGTGGCCAATGCTGGTGCCACTGATAGTTTCACACTATCTTGCAACGAATCACCTAAAGATTGACTCTCAGGTTGAGTGACCAGACCCCCTGCTACATTGTCGGCTTCATCACCATGACAACCCTCTTCCTCTCCAGAACATGCTAAGTTCGCTACTATAATACATTCCTTATTCTGGAAATCCCCGGTTTTACAGTAGTTTTTGTCTCCCTCTCCCCCATCCTTTGATTTCTCACTTTTTTCATGATTGGAGAAGATATTCTCATCACCGGGTGGGTGGTAAGTACCATAGAAATTAATAGTGCGATTTAGCGAGGTCTCAAGTCAGTCAACTCCATCTAAGCTACTAAACCTGTTGAAAGTAGGGACTCCATTCCACACATTTCGAATGCCCTGTCTACCCAAATCGGGGCCATATCCGGAATGGTGGTTGATCGTGCTCCAATTGCCCCCATATTGGGGCGCCTCGGTGGGGGGTAGAAGAAAGATAGGGGCCTAGCTTCAATAGATGAAATGCCTGCATATGATTTCCATGTGCATATCTGTTGGGCACTATGGGGTTCCTCAAATGAGATAACAATGCAGTCACCCAGAATTGATTTGGCTATAGGACCAACCCAAGGTACCCTGCGAACCATGAGAATTCTACTTTTCATGTGGTTGGGAACAGGTTTATTTGAGTTTAGCCAGTGAATCACCTTGTTTTTAAGGAAAAAAATGTTTCTTCAGATTGATTATCTAATTCAGGGACCCCAGTAAGTACAACTACAAAAGGACTTTCATCAGGGGGCAGATCTATGTATCCTCCCTTAAAGTTGTCACAAGCATAGGGTGTTTGAAGATTGTGATTGTAAGTTTTATTTACAGAGGATCTATAGGCCAAGGACTTGTTTGGACCAGAAGCAGTGTGTACAAGAGGAAGTGTGTCGGCAGAGGACTTATTAGGGCCAGAAGCAGTGTGTGCAGGAGAATGAGTATCGACAACATTCACTATCTGGGGTTTCTTATTTGGTACTTGACCCTTCAAAAGTGGTTTGCTAACAGAATTACCTTTAGGGGGTTCAAGGGGGTTGCAGTAGAATTTTCTGCAACACTTGTAATGTGATTTGCATTTGCATTTTTTACTGCATCCTTCTTCGAATGCTGTGTATTAGATGGATTTATTTTTAAAGATACCAAAGGGGCCGTAGTGGGGGCCGATATGGGAATTGCAGGTACATCACTACCATTAAGGCTTAGACTGGACAGGGCGATAACACTTTTTTACACCTCAAGCAGCTGATTTTCAATGCAAGTTAACCTAACTTCTAGCGGCCTGAGAAGTTTTTTTAGTGTCTCCCATACAAGTTTCAAAAACTCTTCTTTACCCCCCTCTGACTCGACCATGGATGTGGTAATTTTCTCATCCCCGACAACAGGGGGGTCGACTCTTAAATCTAGGTTTAACACTTCCATTTTATCACTACTATTAAGCGTTCGCATAATTGGAAGCGCCTGGTTAGGCGTGATAATTGCAATAGCCGGTTGAGAGGCCCCCCCCCTGTGAAACACTGACTTGTGGCTTTAGCCTTTTTCCTGGCATACACAGACATATTTTTCCGTTTTCTCTTTTGTTTGGGTTTTGCCTTGTTGTCGCCCTGGTTATTCTTAGACTCTTCTTTCCCTGAGGCTTTCTCCCCCTTAACATCCTCCAATGGTGAGTCTACATTGATTATGTTTTCAGATGTATTACTAATAGCTAATTCGTGTGTGGGGTCTAAATTAGCGTCAACAGAGGTAGCTGTTTCCTCAGGAACAGGATGCACCTCGGCCAAAGTAATAATAGGTGTGGGGCCGGTAGTGCGCTCAGGAGTTTTCGATGTGGCAATGCTACCTAAGGATGATTTTTTTCTTAGTGCTATGTCTAAGGACTGTCTTCTAGCTGCCTCCAACTCCAGGGACACTCTATGCTGCAATTTTGTGATCTCATTGTCAATGGTTATATTGGTCCTTGTAATAAAATCATCCAGGGTCCCTGTAGCCTTTTTCACAGGCTTTGCAGTCCTGCTCCGACATTCACGCAAGGACGTCATTTTGCGATTTCCCGGGGGCTAGAGAGAACACAATAAGGCTTGGTACCGTAGCTATATCACACAGCCAAGCAACCAAGAGAGGTGGCCCGGTCCGGTCTTACTCGGTCTGTAACGGCCTGAAAAGGCCCGCCCTTTGCCCGGGCTTTGCCCCGTGCTTCACCCCGCGCGCGTCCCGCTTGCACGTAGGATGCTTCCTGTTTATAACAGGAGGTGGACGGGAAGAGGACCAGCTGCGGCGAGTCAGCAGGCGCAACGCCCGCTGGTCCTCGCAGTCCCGCAAGGGCAGTAAGCAACTCCAGGCAGCTCCTCTCAGCGTCGGTGATCCCCGGTGGTATAGACCTCGAGTGGCACCCGCAGAGCGGGGGCCGCGAGGAGTGGTATGCAGGATACAAACAAAGTGCTTTTTTCAGGGATGTAGGAGGACAGCACGTCGACCCTCTCTCAGCGCCACACACTGAGGTCCCGACCCGCAGATCTTTAACACCAGGCGGGAGGGGGGCGGGAAGAGGACCAGCTGCGGCGAGTCAGCAGGCACGCCCGCTGGTCCTCGCAGTCTCGCAAGGGCAATAAGCAACTCCAGGCAGCTCCTCTCAGCGTCGGTGATCCCCGGTGGTATAGACCTCGAGCGGCCCCCGTGGAGCGGGGGCCGCGAGGAGTGGTATGCAGGATACAAACAAAGTGCTTTTTTCAGGGATGTAGCAGGACAGCACGTCGACCCTCTCTCAGCGCCACACACTGAGGTCCCGCCCGGCAGATCTTTAACAGCAGGCGGGAGGGGGGCGGGAAGAGGACCAGCTGCGGCGAGTCAGCAGGCGCAACGCCCGCTGGTCCTCGCAGTCCCACAAGGGCAGTAAGCAACTCCAGGCAGCTCCTCTCAGCGTTGGTGATCCCCGGTGGTATAGACCTCGAGCGGCCCCCGCGGAGCGGGGGCCGTGAGGAGTGGTATGCAGGATACCAACAAAGTGCTTTTTTCAGGGATGTAGCAGGACAGCACGTCGACCCTCTCTCAGCGCCACACCTTTATTGCAATTACACGTTGCTTCTCCTGTGTGTGTTTGTCGATGGCTCTTTAGTAGTGATAATAAACTAAAGCTCTTGCTGCTTGTGTATGATTTTTCTTTCTTGGTTAGTGTCTCTGGGTCGGGTTTATATTTGTCTGCATCCCATGACTGTGTTTCCTGAGGAGCTAACACCGTTGATGAAGCACTTGTATTATTCTCACATTCCCTGCATGTGTGTGGTATTTTGGATGCTTGATTTCAGATTTCACAATGAAATGCAAGACTCACCCACTACATATGATATAATTGTGGCAAGTAAAGCTTCTTTGTATGTGGTTATTTCTTTAGATTGTATAATGGTTTTGCATGTTTACAAGGGAAGATTAGTCTTCCTTCTGGTCGAAGCAAATTGGGACAGTCTGTTGTAGATCAGAGATACTCTCTTTCCTTTACCCTTCAGTTGTCTGGCTCTACTCCATTGTGCTTTTCTCTTGCTCCTGTGGTCTAGCCAGAAATAGTTTACAATATACATAGCGCACTGAATGGTGGTCTGCCATCATTACAGGAAACAGAGCAATGCTGTATCCACCTCATACCAATCCCATAATCAAATCTTGGAGTCTTGATAATACAGGCAGTGGTTAGTTGTTATTGTTGTTGCATGAATTTTTTAGAGGTCATTTCTTCCTCTTGTGGTATGGAGATGCACAGCTCAGCCTCTCAAATCCACTGAATTGCTCTGGACTGATATTCCAGGATCTATCAGTTTATGTTCAGGTTCCTCATTCTCGGACTGTGCAGCTCTTTACCTGAATATTGGAGCTAATTTTGTTGATGACTTTTTGCAGATTTACACGATTAAAGTCATTATTCACAATCATTTGTACATTCAAGGCTGGTTTCCTGAGCAGAAACCTGTGCAGACATTTACAGGCTCTCTCCGCGTCCTAGGGCGGGGGCGGGGCAGGTGCACATCTGCGGTCTGGGGGTGTCTGTGAGTGTCTCAAGATGAAGATAACTGCACAGAAAGCCAGGACGTCCTTCCTCCTCTGCAGCAGACTGGGAACAGATAAAGAGGCTAGAAGTGATGTCAGCATCCGGTGCTGGTGCTGTCTCTGCCACCGCTGACCTGGAAAAGGAAACTCTTTCAAATATAATAATTGTCCTTCTTTTTTACTATTTGACTTGACGTACGCGGTTGAATGTCTGCGTCTACAGTTGGTGGAGTGTCGCCGTCAAGATCGGTTGCAAGGGAGAGCTGCGGTCAGGTAAGAACTTTTAATATTTTACATGTAGAGTTGTAGGTGGCTAAATTATTTCTAAGGAGAGAGGAGGGAGGTAGTTATATGGTGGTTAGTGTAAAACACAATGTTATGGATGTTTTAACCCATTTTTCATCCTATGCAGGTAGCTATTTTAAGCCTACGTTGAGAGGATTTAGATTATTACAAAATAAGTTTAAAAAAGTATATCTAATAAAATGTAGTACTGTTCAGTGCTTTTTTTCATAATAGCAGCCATGTGTTTAACAGATGGAAAAGGATTCATGGGATAGGATGTAGGCCTTACAAAAGGGTGAAGAAATATTGTTTTTTCTTGGTACCTGTTTTTTAATGGATTTACGCATTTTGGAGCTTGGAAAAGAAGTTGGACTTGGAGCAAAAAAAATTGAATTAAAACGTGGATTAAAGTATGGATTAGTTTTGCGTTTATTTTGCTGTTCAAAATATGTTTTCGTTTTTCTGTTGAAAATTTTGCTCTTTCATTGCGTTTTTTACTTAACACAGCTTTTTAAACCACAAATACATTGTTGGTACTGGTGTTTTTCTTTTTTGAATCAGGCCATTTAGAAATGTATGGATTAATGGTTAAAGATTGTAGATTATTGGAGTACAGAAGACTTTTGGTGACAGGATGAATTGAAACATCAGCAAAAGTTGAAGAAAGAAGACATCGGCAGGTTGGATTTCCAACATTCCTAATACATTTTAGAAAAGAATTTAAAAAAGTCAATTTAATTGTTTAAATAAAAACAGGCAAGTAAGTTAGAAAAATGGGTTCGTTTGTATTAGAAATACAATATGTTTGCAATATTTTCCAGGTAGTCAGAAGCCACTGACAATGTAAACTGTTGCGTTTGTACCAATAGTCATTCTGACATTTCTTTACTTTTTCAGGATATACGTGGGATCAGGTTACCTGTTAAAGATTGCTGTATTCTCCTTTATTGGTAACTTTGCTCCTTCTTCAAGGTTTCCCCAAAAATATGGAGTATGGGAGAGTTTTACTGGTAGACTTGTTGAAGGAGCCGTGCCATCCCCCAATGGAATCAATAGGCTTGTGCCACCCTCTAAGCAGGTCGTGTACAGTTCCAGCAGTCAATTGGGAACCTTGGTTTCCTCCTGCGACCCGACCTGCTTAGATGGCCAATCCAAGTGCCTTCAAAATAATTTAGTAAGGGGCCTAATTTCTTGTCGTTTTGCGTAAAGTAGTCAGATTCAGTAATTAATGTGTGGTATTCATCTACACAGTTGGGTGGCATAAAGCATAAGGCTGTAAAGTTCTTCAGTTGATATTTTACTTCACTAGCTGACATGTAACCTTTACCTAATGACCTTTTTTGTATTTTTCACCAATTTGCCTGTGAAAAGTGGTAAAAACATCCTTGAATTTGAGTTTCTGGGTATAATTTAGCAATGGTAATACTCATTGATATTTCAAAATCAAAAATCACTTTTGTAGGACTTTTGTTTAGAGTTTTAGTTTTTATCCCTGACAAAGATTCAATGTAGGTTGAAGCTTGTGTATCAGACAGTAAACTGTACACTAAAGGAACAGTGGCGTTGGTAATGTTGGCATAAATACTGTATATTTGTCTGAAGGGTTGGGGGTGGATATAAATATAGCATCTATTATCTAAATATCACTATTCTCAGGTTTAGCATGGTAGCGGGGGTGCTAAAAACTATTATTCACTTTAGATGGTTTTAATTGTCGTGCAAAATGAATGATTCATTTGTAAAGTAAATGTAAATTCTTCTGGTATGTTGATATCTGAGTAGTTTTGAAGTATAACACGCTGTGGGTTATTTGCCTGTTTTTGTCTGTGTATAATACAACGTAGATTAGCAATAGTAGGCATAGAATTAGCTACATGCATAGGTAGTTTTGAGAAACCTCCCTCACAACTGAGGCACAGGGTTCATTAGAGGTGGATGCAAGTGTTTTTATTTGTTTAATATTTTTGTCAAACTTCAATATCCATTGCAGAGGCAGAGTGGTTGTGCTTGTTTTTTTTCAACATTGTCACCAAGAGTAACTTCTCTGCCTGTGCAACGGGATGCATAATACTGCAGACACCTCCATTGACACCTGGGCTCAGTTAATCTCTCCTTATAATAAATGTAGCCACTGTAACGCAGTAGTCTGTTTCGCCTGCTTGATTTTATATAGTTAACATGCTTTCCTGCTGCCATTCTTTATCTGTATATGTAAAAAGAGAAGAGTGATTTGGTATATGAATATTTTTTTAAAAATCTGTCCTGCAAGCGCAAAAAGTTTTACATTAATTATTTTACAGCTTATATTTTTCTTTATTTTAAAACAAAGGTTGAATTTCTTAGGCTTTGCTTTGTTGGCTTTGAAATGTTTGTGTCAGTGATACCTGTGAAAGGAAAGTTATTTTTAAAGAGAGTTGCGTTTTTGTCATATGTTACCTTTTAATAGGGTTCTGTGTTGTGTGAATTGTAATTTCTGAAGGTGATGCTGTGTTTTTTCAGAATTCTGGACAATTTGCTCCTTCAGATTGGTGGTGCGCTATGACTTGTTCTGATCTGAAGGAAAAAGAAAAAAATGTTTTCATGTTTTGCTTTCAAAATGTACTTGTAAAATTACCCTGCAAAAAAAAATATTTTGACATTATTTATTTTAAAAAATAATGTTTTCATTGTTTTCCAAGTTCTTATTTTTTAGGCAATTTTATGTTTGCATACAAATGTATTTGCACTTGAAACCTGCATAAAGAAAGTTAATTTTGGTTTTAATTGTTTTTTTGTTCAATTTTACCTTAAATCGTTTGACTTGTGTGATCAGCAACCTCTGATGGTGTTGATTTGGTTGTTATTGAGGATGTATTTGTCCACACTGGTGGCGTGATATGGGTTGATCTGAAGAGAAATGTAAAGAAGACATGACTGTATATTATTATTTGCATTTGTTTTCCAGTGGATTGAAGGTTTGTTTTCCACCTGTAAAAAGGAAAATGCTTTTTTTTCTGTGGTTAATTCTAACCTACTCCATTTATTCAGATATAGGTTTTGAATGTATCTAGTATTTAATATTTACCCGTCAAGCTATTTTAATGGTCGTGAACTCTTGGGACTTTTTGTAGTATGTTGTGGTGTGAATTTTCAAGCTTTAATTTCTTTCAAAAAAGTTGCAGATCTAGAAAAGAACAGTACATGTGACTAGTATTTACTGTTTATGCTTTCATTTCTTTTTATTTAAGTACAGTAGTATTTTTTCTTTCAGGGAAGCACAAATAGGGCTCATTGTACTTTATTGTGTTCATTTTAGTTCCCCATCCCATTGAACACCTTCCCTGAAGCAAACACCTGTTGGAGTAGGAATAGTAAATTTGCCCCAGCACCATCCATCACCTTACTGAGGCAAACACCTGTCGGAGTAGAAATAGTAAATTTGCCCCCAACACCCTCCAGCACCGTCCCTGAGGCAAACACCTGTCAGAGTAGGAAAAGTACATTTTTCCCCAACACCATCCAGCACCTTTCCTGAGGCAATCACCTGTCGTAGTTGGAATAGAAAATGTGTCCCCAACACCATCCAGCCCCTTCCCTGAGCCAAAAACCTGTTGGAGTAGGAATAGTACATTTGCATCTACCACCATCCAGTACTTTCCCTGAGGCAAATACCTGTCAGAGTATGAACAGTAAATGTGCCTCACCACCATACAGCACCTTCTCAAAGGCAAACACTTTTTGGAGTTTTATTAGTAATTTTGTCCCCCTTCCCTTACATGAAGGTAAATTCTGAGCACTCATTTTCTAATTGATAGTCCATGGCATACTACTATTATTAATTTTAAATACCATCTCAATTATTTAGTTTAATTTTTTGGGGGGGAAATGATTGAAAATGGTTTATCAATACCAGTCAATTTATTTATGATACACTTACTTTTGTGAGTGTCTTTAGAGAGAGTCAGGAAAAAGTCTGTGGATTAATAAAAAAAATATTATTACAAAGTATCTAGGGCTTTTAGTGTACTATGTGTATGTGTGTTTGTTGTGACTCTTTTACTTACTTGATGTGTAGGTCCCAGTGTTCTAAAACAATGTGTCTCTTATTTTTCTCCATGCTCCGATGCTTGTGGACACATGGGAAATCAGCGATCCACTGAGCACAAAATGGTGGTTGGCTCAATTTATAGCTTTTTGTGTGCTGAATGGTAATTAAAAAGAAAATATGTTTTTGATTGCATTTTAAATTTAGAAAGTAAATCTGATTGAAACTATACCTAATATGTGATGTTTAGAAAGGTGTTTTTTTCTTGATTGTTTAGAGCAGCTATTTTGGTAAGTCAGTGAATCCAGAGTTATTAGTAATAATAGAGGAAGGCCACGTAAAAAATTGCTTTTGCAACACAGCTGCTTGTTTTGTATCAGCGTTCTTTTAAATACTTTTTTTTAAACCATGATAGATACTGTAAATGTTCATTCTCAATTCCGTTTTCTAAAAATGTCTCAAAATGAAGTTTTACAGTTTTTTTCAACTTTTTTTCGTGACTGATAATCTTTTTTCTACAGTTCATTATATTTGTGTTGCAGTGGTATGCGTTGCAATGGTGTGCATTGTAATGGTAGTTATAATGCTAGTCTATGGGACTGCATTGTAACAGTATTCATTGTAAAATCATGTGTTTTAGTAGTTTTTGCGTTGTAATGACCGCATCGAAGAAGCATGCGTTGTAACGTCATACAACCTGGATTTATATGTTTTGGAATCTCCCCATTCTAGATATAAATAAGCATTGTTTTCTGATCATTCTGCCTATCTCCAGTTGACTTGGAATCAAATAGCTGGTATATGACCAGTTTGGCGGAATATCCCTGCCTGTCTCTGATTCCTTATTTGACCTCATGGCTTTAGGATTGATAGGAGTGCTTTCCTCAGAATGGTTATGACAGTTGTGCTCACTGTGCAAAAGATTTTTATGTAAAAAAAAGCATTTACATGTGTGTTAATTTGTTGTATTAATGTTTGTTTTTAGACATGTTTAAATGTCATTGCTAGTTTTAAATTGTAACTATGTGTGAACATTTTGTGGAAGATTCCAATTTATGTGTCTTGAAGAAGGTGGCTTTTATTATTTTGTCCAAAGGAAACGTGTTGACAAATACTCTGGACTCATTTCTTGTCTCACCTTTTTTGAAACAAGAATTAGCAACTATTTAATGCCATATAAGGAGCAATAAGAAATAGTCATGAATCATAGTAGATGTCTGAGCTCTGAATGTAATTTCCGATGCCCATATATTGTCTTTTAAATGTTTATATTAATTTCATTGGTCTGTTTTTAAAACTCATTAACTGACATAATTCTTTGTATCTTCGTATATTTATGTTCTTTGCACATGGTCTACATGAATTGATTTATGTAGTGCTATGAAACACTTAGGGGTTTGCCTTTTTCCCTGACTGATGTCAAAAGATCCTAGTATTATTGAACATTTTTAGTTTCTCTGTTACGCTGTCACTCTACCTCTGGGGCCGATTGTCCCCTGCTGTGAACAAGGTGGCATGTCCTCCAAAGACCTCTTTTATTTTTATTACATGCTTGTTTGTAGATTCTTTTTTCTCTTTTTATTAGAAAGTGTAAAGTTTTAGGCTTACACAGAAGTATTAATATCATGTTTGCCTCCTATCTAGGCTGACATATTTTTATTGTTTTTGTTATGGGCGTTGCCATAACATCATGGACGTTAATGTAATAGCTGACATGTTTTTATTGTTTTAATTATTGGAGAATCTTATTTGTATGTAAATTGAGATCACACATTTATCACCATATTTGCTTAGTCTTGTTAGTGCTTCAGAGTCTGCAAATGCGGTCTTATTCTAAAATTAAGAGATAAAATCGATGATCAGGTACTCAAAGAACCCAGGTTTCTGATCATTAAATTGAGGGGCTGCATGCATATAGTTTTCAGTAATAACCAGCCACAGTTGGAGGCTGCTTCAGGAGTGGAGCTGAAATGGTCTTCAGCCATGCAATGCTTATCGTCAGGGCCACACTGGCTGTACCGGGCATTAGGCATTTCCCTAGGAGCCTGGAAGGGTAGGGGCCGGTTTTACAGTGATGGTGGCTGGTTTTGTTACTAGGGGCTGGTTTTGCAGCGGTGCTGCAAAATCGGCCCCCTGTAACAAAAGATGAATTTCTTCTCACTTGAACCCCCTCTTCAGGGCTCATCCTACAAAATTGTCAGGGCTTCTTGGAGTTCCAAGTCCAGTCCTTCTTATTATTCCCTAGCAAGAACTGTGATGGAGAATAGATCAGCAGATGTTTTATTGGGAGAAGGTATGTTGTGTGATCCATCTTAAGAAACTCGATTTATAGGCTTGCTATGTTGTGCTTCTGCTCAGATTTAGCACTGAGCTTAGAAGTAGTGGTAGGGTGTTAGGATGCTAGGAACTAGCTAACCATATTATGAAGGTCCATATTGTTTGTGATGGCCACATCTTGCATTACAGCATTTATTTTCTCTTTCTGTGGGGTTACTGTTCATATGTTATACACTAGACTTGGGTTTTAAAAATACACAATGTAAGGTTCTTCCTGTGTTTCTTAATGCTATTTTGATTGTGGTATTAATTTATGAAAGAGTGTTTGATGTTCCTCTATGTCCCTTAACCAAAACCACTTCCTACACAGTACTGCTTTGGGAATTTTGTATGGTGTGAGAAGTTGGCCAGATATATGATGTCTCCAATTCTGGGGGTACCTTGTATCAGTCCAAACAACCCTTATGGTGTCTGGTTGTAAGTTAACCTTATAGACAAGCTATCCTAAGGGTAGCATGGACTAAGCAGCCTTAAAGGCTTAACTCAAGAGGTCGTGTTAAGCAAGCTGTTTTACCAATCACAATCCTGAAATATCAAATGAAAGGACACCACACAAGTTATAAATTATAAAAATATATGTATTTATTACTAGAATAATCCTCTATACTCTTTATGAGTCTAGAAGCACAAGCGTTTAAACAAAAGTACAGTTAAACATACAAAAGTTGCACAATTATGGATGAGGCCCAGGGGCCACGCAAACCATATACTAAAATAGTGGTTTAACTATCACTAATCGAACAGTGGTCAGGCCTAGGACCTGGGGAATCGCTGGGAGCAATCGGGTCTAGCAATGCTGAAGTCGGGAAAAGCCCGCAGGAATCAGGTGCAGCGCTTAAAGCACACACATGCACCAATGCAAAGTCAATGGTGCGTAAAAGTTATCGAGTTACTGTTTTAAGAGTCTTCCGACTGACCTAGAAGGACAAAACATTAGACTTAGACACTAGAATTATATACCAGTACAGGAGCACCGGTGTTCATGAGTTACCTCACCCACAGGAAGCGGGTGCATAGGTGCAAAGTAGTGTCGACTTTCGTTGTGTAGATCTATGGAGCCTGGAGCTGAAGATGCTGCAGGCGGCCAGAAGAAAAGTGTCCGGTGCGATACAAGGGTGGATGGAAGATGTAGATGACCTGAAAGCAGAGGGAACAGTGTCTGGGTCACTCAGCAGTGACCAGGGTGGAACCAGGAAGGAACCAGGCAATGTCGGGCGCAATCAGGTCGATGTTGTGAAGCTTGTCTCTGCTGCCACGTGGACTCTGGGGCACCGAGGATGTCCAAGAGAGGATCACAAACTGTCCCACAAAGGCTCTCACTGTCGGGGGTGTCGGCTTCTGGATTGGAGCAAACAAACCTTGGCAAGCACAACCCGCGCAGGATTCAAAGATCACTTCTTACTCGGACCAGGAAGGTCAGAGTGGGTGCTCCTTTTCAGGGGAGCGAGGGCAAATCTGGAGCAACCAGACTCACAAGTTAGATTCAAAGGTTCGTCGTTACTGGGGCCGCTAGCCAATGGGCAAGCGACTGGACCAACGCGTTGAGCCAAAAGATGCAGAAGGGCCCCACGCAGCACTCGTGAGTGTAGAGGAGTGAGCTTTGGTGCAAGAGTGGCTCAGGGCTGTGGCTTCTCATACCCCAATGTACAGCTTCAAGGGAGCCTCGGGAGCTGCACGGTCAGCGCCTCGTGGTCTTTCCAAGATGGCGGGCCCCACGCTTCAGGTCGCCTCCACGGGTCTCAGCTCTGCAGGGACTGTGGATCGGGTTGTTAGAAGGCAGGTACGCTGGGTCTTGTCGATCTCTGTTGCTCGAGTTCCGGCAGGAACTGCAACAAAGCAAACATCGAGGTGCTGGACGGTGCCTGTTTGCACAGGGTGGTCACTCCTTGACCACAAGGGAGATTCTTCAGTCTTCTACGTCGAGTAGGATGTCGAAGGGTCCAGAGTTTTGTTTCATAAGTTTCAGTCAGGATAATCTGAGTGCACTAGCACTGCTCCCACTCTTATACGAATCCAGTGGGCTGGATCACATGTAAGGTCCCTCCTATGGGTGGGACCCAGGAAGGGGGTGGTTACACCCCTTTCCCTTTGTCCAGGGTCGCGCTGGGACTGGGGCTGGTGTGCCCCAGAACCGGTTTGACCGGATTATGCAAGGGGAAGCCTTGTGCGCCCCAGGCAGTGTCTGGTTTCATTCAACCCACCCTGCCCCAATACACTATCTCCTGTCTGGGGAGGTGTAGCACCTCCCTGCGACAGGAAACCCTTTGTACAGGCCTCCTCTGCCAATTTTCAGTCAGCAGCAGGAGGTCAGACTTGTGTCGGTGGCAGCAGCATCCATTTTGTGATGCTGAGGCTCTTTTAGAAATCAGCTGCGTTTTAGCAAAGTAACATGTCTTCTCCCTATAGAAGGGTGGAATGCTCTCCCCGTTGCAAGGACTGGCGAGGGGATAGTATTCCAAATCGTATGACACCTTACACGTCATGTTTTGATAAAGCCAAACCAAAGTTAGCACATAACTGCGATGGATTATAATGCACTTAAGAGTATATGGTATGGCAATATCCCAGACCAGCTAAGGGAGTTGGTCCCGACAGCTGCAGACAGGCTCAGCTCATGCTAGAGCACCATCTCACATAAAACCATGCACTCTGCCTCCAGGATTGTTAAGGCCTGCCATAGGAGTGACTTATAGGTATATATGTGTCCAGATATAGGTTTAGATATAGGTATACTATTTCTAAGCAAGGGGTGATTACACCACCTTGCCCCAGCTGAGTGATCTGGCAGTTGTGTCAAATTAAGGTCCAGCCAGGGGTGGTAAAAGATATGCCGCAGCCCCTGGTAGGCCTTGGATGCACTTATGCCCTGGGCACCTATAGTGCACTGTACAGGGGCTGATAAGGTGTCCAGTATCAGATTGGTTATGGACCTAGGGTGCATGGCGTCCATTGTACAGAGAGAGCAGATAGCCTGGGGCCCTGATTAGCAGGGAACCAGGCCAACTAAGTTGAAAACCAGCTAACTCAAGGCAAAAAATCTGGGGTAACCATAGTCAGGTAGCCACCTTCCTACATATGGGTTCTGGACTTCTAATTCATATTGGTGCATTGAACTTAGCCCTTGCACCAGATGGTTAGAAATTTGATTTCTGTGGCTCTTGGGCGACTTGGGGGACATACCATGACACCCCCACTATGTTGTCCTGACTGACATGCCCATTCTCTTCCTTCACTTGCTGTCCAATCCTTAGGACAGACAAGGGTCTGCAGTGTCTGAGCTGTTGCCATGGGAGAGTGGAGTACTGCTGAGTATTAATGCCCTTCTCACAACACCACACTTTCCATCGTGACAGTCTCACAGGTACATACCTCTACAAGTTAGGCACACACACCCAACCCAGACCTGTGACCACACATCATGCCGCTGGGCGTCATACAGGATGGGCACTCTGAACAGGGTCTTTTGGTGAACAGAGGATGAGTTGAAAACCCCAGGACAGAATAGGTTTCCAGCACTTTTCCCACGAGGCTCTGGAAAGTTGTAGGCCAATACAGCTTTTCTAACTACCCCAAGGGGATGGGTGTTAGCCATAAAAACATCTGGGCCTGATTCATAATGGTAAACATACACATTTGTGTAAGTTTACTCTTTCTTCAGGGTTCACAAAACAGCATTTAAATAGTAGGTTTTCGAGCGTGGAGACTCTGCAGTTGGGGCGGAGAACTCCACACATAAAACAATAAGCCCTCACTTGTTAACTTACTAATAAAATTCAGTTTCTTGAATACTTAAAAAAGCATAAACATACCGTTGTGTAAGTACTCCAAAAATGTGATAGGTGTGTGCCAGTGGTAAGTAGGTAAAATCCTAAGGTGACAGAATCTCAAATTCTTGATTGGCGTTGTGGATACAGGAAGTAGAATACTGTGTTTTTAGTCATTTTGTCTTTTTTTTTTCAAATGCAAGCGAACACGTGTTTCGCCCAAAAAGCCAGCAGGCCAAGGGTTTTTTCAAGGCAAGATATGACAGCTTCTGTATGAAAAGGTCTAGAATTTTAACAGTCATATCGCTAAGGTATCTGAAACATCCCAGCACAGGATGTGTGTTATGCACTCTGCGGTCCGGTCGCCTCTCTGTGTGTGAACTCTGGCAACACCCACCCCCTGTATGTGCTAACGAATACATAGTCATGTAAGTTTCCTTTGCGCATCAGGCCTTAGTTTGGGGTTTGGGGGAAGATATATTTGCTGTTAATGAGGTGCCATGCCAAGGCCCCTTGCCCTCCAAATTTCTATGGCTGCTCAGGCAGGGACAACCTCAAGCCCTGTCTCTTGGACCTCGCCCTCTCAGAATCCTTAACTCCTTTCTCCATTGGCTTACAAGGTGGATTTTTCTTTAGAATGGCAGGAGGTCCAGTTTATGTTTTGATATCACTTCCATACTCCCATAAAAGCACAGTTAGCTCACACTGCTTCCAAACTGTGTTTGCTAAATATCTCTTGGGGAAATACTCCTATGGAGAACAGTTTAGATGGTATGAAACAGCGTGCCAAGTAACTAGCATAGCAACCACTTGCGACACTGGTTCTGCATCAGCAGGACCCATCGGCCACATGTACGCACTTTTTTCAAGTCGTAAATGGTCCGATTGGCAGATTTGGACGGCTTGTAACTTGAAAAATGCATTTTCTTATGTACTAAGCCCATTTTGCGATTCAGTAACCTATTACCAAATTGCAAAATGGGTTAGCAATTCGGCCTTTGGAAGGACCATGATAAGGGGTCCCTTACTCATTGTGACTCGCAGGGCTGTGTATGAATGTTTTGCGATAGAAATGCGGTGGCAAATCATTCAGATTTTACCACGTACTTCAAGTATGTTGTAACCCATTCGAAAACCCCTTTGTGAATGCATGCAAAAACATTTACGTTTTTTATGAGCAGGCATTGGTCCCTGCCTGAAACGTTTAATTTCTCTGAAACACATCCCGTTTTCCGACAAGAAATATGAGCCGTATTTTTTTTTTTAAACATTGCTTTAGTTAAAAGCAAACACAGACATGGTGGTCTGTTGTCCCCATCGGCCACCATCCCTGTGCTTTTAACGATCCCAACAGGTCGGAAATTGCGACCTGCCTCATGAATATTAATGAGGTAGGTCAATTGCTAGCTCCTTAGGGATAAACATGTTAAAGACACATTAGTTGCGATTTCCTAAAAGTGAATTGTAAATATTTCTATTTGGAAATCGCAAAATGAAACCTACGCAATATGGCCTCAAATCTCCTATTTTGCGACTATGAACGAGTGATTTCCTTATCTAAATAGGACGGGAAAATTACTAAAATACGTCAGTGTGCATGAATAATTCTTGAGCGCGGTGGAAAGGTCACAAACAATACTCCTTTGCCTCGCTTTCCACACTCTTTTCCCTGACGTGCTGTTCACGTAGACCAGGTCCCCCCAGCCCCCCTCCAGCGAGGACTCCACAGCCGCGAATATTCATCCCTCAGTCTCTGGAGGCAGTGACTCCAGAAGTTAAGACAATATTGTCATTCAAGTGTTATGCAGTCGCAGCCCTTCCGGGGTTTGGGCTTGATCTGCGCGCACAAAATTTGCATTTCGCTCACCAGCTGAAGTAAGTGGCGATGGAGTCAGCGGGAGGCGACGGTGTGGCAGTGCAATCGATTGGTTATTCATTATTTTCAATTCATTCTCTGCTAAAACATGCATTTTCCGCCTAGGCAGCACGTCATTCTGGGCTGTTTTGTCTGGGGTTTTTTTTCTTGTTCATTCCACCCTTTATTATGTCTACAGTTGAACACATTAGAATTTTTCCTTCTACATCGCTTATTATAAACCCTGACGAATTCACATGTTTTGAATTTGTGATAAATATCTGGATATCAATGTAGAGATGAATATTATACAATTATATGTCGACGAGTAATGCAGCGTGCATGATACAAATCTGTATTAAGGCACATCCAATGCAATTATGCATTTGAAAGAAAGGCCTAGATGTATCATCGTTCCTATTTGCGATTCCTTAATAGTGATTTTTACCGAATCGCTATTAAGAAATCGCAAAATGGGATGTATGTTTTAAATCGCTATTTTTTTGCGATTCCTTATTATTCCTAATTTGCGAATTCGCAAGTTGCGAATTCGCAAATAAGGAATAATTTCCCATTCATTCCTATGGGCCAGGAGGCCCATAGGAATGATTGCGCAATAATTCTCAAATTGCGAATTCGCAATTTGCTAATCGCAATTTGAGAATTATTGCAAGGGTGCAGGGGTGTCTCATGGACACCCTGCTGCACCCCTGAAACTTACATGTGTGTGCATATGGCGCACATACATGCCCTTTGGGCATGTATGTGTGTCACATGCCACCCTCAAAATTGACAAATTATGGTTTTTGAAAGGATTTCGCAAATTAAAACGAACCTCAAGTTGGTGTTAATTTGCGATTCCTTAACCTGAATTCGCAAATTAAAAAAGTTTCATACATGGCATTTAAGGAATCTCAAAATTGCGATTCCTTAAATGCTTAAGCAAAATAAGGAATCGCAATTTTTTGCGATTCCTTGTTTTGCTAATTTCACATACATCCCAAAAGATGCAAAATGTCCGTTTGCGATTCGTTAAGGCCGAAATTCTGCGAATTTCGGCCTTAGCGAATCGCAAAATGCTTGATACATCTAGGCCAAAATGTCATGCAATATGGCATTAGATAAGAATGGCAAAGTGGCTGACGCTACGAGAAACCGCAGCAAGCTAAACATTTAAACACCTGCATACATGAAATGCTTTCCCACCGGACTTCAGGTAACACTGTCTTCTAGAAGCTGCCATCTTTGCTGCATTTTGGACTAAGGGACCTGAAAACAGCTGGGGCCACTGGATTTATGCGACAAGGGAGGACCAAACTATGTGGCAATGCTTACTAAATTATGTTGCAAGAAACAGCTAAATCTGCGGCACAATGCTGCACAATTTATCATAGTATTACTTCATTATTTTGTAATTTTCACACCAGTTAACATAATAAGGGCAAATGTTTGCCTTATTAGAACCAGTTTGACACCAGATACACCAATTAGCAACAGAAAGGTGACCACCCAATCTTTATGAAGGAACTTCCATTGCGCAGGAACACGTTGCTGCATTTTAGTAACTTTTGATTTGTTTGATATAAAACATAAATATAGCCAATTTAGGGACTGAAATATAATGGAGAGGAGAAGATAAAAGTTCAACTGTGGAAGTTTCTTTCCACTTCAGACACTAATATTTAGAGCTGGACGAGAAAAATTGTGTAAAATCTAACAATGCAATACTGTCTTATTAAATATACCCCAAATTATAAATATGCATCATACTCAGTTTCCCGCAGAGTGAGTGCAATGAAGTCTTTTTCATACTGTGATTTTGCTTTACATGTGCTTTTGCTTTACATGTGCAGGATTACACCAAACACAACTCTGTTTACATGCTCAATGTTGATACTCCCTTCAACACTCGAAGAACCATTATTTGCGTTTAGGTAGCACCCCTTCGCCCCGGACAATGGCACAATCCTGTTCCACAGCATCCACAACCGGAACTGTCTGCTGCCTACTTCCCTTGTTTAACCACAGAAGCCTGCAGAAATACACCTTGACCCAACACCTGCCACCAACAACAGCTCCGAAAGACAGAGGCCCTATGTGAGTAGTATTGCCAGTTTGCCTACCACAATATGACATGCAAGGCTCAGGCTTCAGCTCGAACCTAGAGAAGGTCGATTAAGCAGCACTGACAATATTCAGGACTGGAAGAAAAGGTAGTGTCGCCTTTACAGATGTGTGAAGATTCTCACCAGTCAGCTTCATGCCTTGTCACAGTGTCTGGCAGTACCACAAACCTCATCCTCCAGCAATGAGAGGAGACATTGTCAACAAAATCAATGTTGCCTCACTGGTGGAAGTTCAGATTGTCGAAATAGCAGTTCCGGTTCTTAGGATGATCTCATAGGATCTCAGCTTCATGGAGGCAGGGGCCGTACACTAGCACAATAATTCACCAATGGAACCATACACTGTTGATCCACTTCATATTAAACGCTGCACACATTGAGGTGTACAGCTTGAAAAACTCTGCTGGATAAGGGTTCTGCTAGAAAAGAGTCTGGAAAGAGCATCCATCCGCCGTAGAAAATATCAAGAACACTGGGCAGCAAACCACCAATCAGCCACCCATTAATCAGACCCCCCAGGATTTTGCCATTTGCAAACAAATCCCGAAATCGCACTTTTGTAAATATGCCGCGATTTTTACAAAAGAGCCCGCAAAATATGTTTTAAAAGACTGCTGTTCACCCTCTCTTTACTGGCTCTGTGCTGCCACTGAGCTAGTAAAGAGAGGGTGAGCAACAGGCCAGCATCCAGCAGAGGTGTTAAATGTCTCTGCTTCCTGCCTTTGAAATGCAGCTAGCCCCCTCCGGAGCAATTATGCTGCGCCTGACACGTTTGTGTACCCCCCTGCGGACTCACCCCTAACCTCCCATGTCTCCTATTTTTTTTTTTACCCACCCTCAACCTTCTCTGTGGTCACCCCAGCCCCTCGCCCCTCCCAGTCCTTAACCCCTGCTGCCCTACTCACATAAGCTGTCTGATGATAAAAAAGAGCAGGCTTCATATTGTAATCTACTCTCTTTAGTATCAGACACTCTCCGGTTCCAGGCTCGGTGCTGCTGGAGACTCTGCAAAGTTACAGACTGTGACATAGCACAGTCCCTAACAGGGATAAATCACAAGGCTTCAGTATTTTTGTGGCAGGCACATTCTTTGCCCACCGCAAAAATACCGCAAAGTTTGAGGTTTTGGGGCTCATATTTTGCTTTTTTTGCTGCAAAATTTGCCACTTAAAGCCACAAAATCCTGGGGGGTGTGAATAATCAGGCAGCTCACTCCCAGGTAAGCCCTGGGCAACTAGCCACCAGGAAGCCAACCTTTGGCAGTTAGATCCCAAGCGGAAAATACAAAGCACTTGATAAAAAATAAGAAAGCATACAAGCAGGCAGCCATTAATCACCCAAAGCACCCATCATCTTGTGGCTGGTTCTGCTGCAAAAATTGTAGTCCTGAAATGTGTTCCATGTGGTCAATGTTGTAGAACTGTTTGAGCCCTAGTAGGACACCTTTGAACTCCTAGCACCTAACAGACATTGATAAATCAGGATAAAGAGTGATGTTCGTGCCCCCAGATTTCACTGTCTCGGCGCTATGTGTAGCTGTGGAAATAGAACCCTGAAACTTCAATGGGAAAAAATATCAATTCATTGATGAGTGCTGCTGTCAACAATAAACTTAGATGTACACATATGCATAAAAAAAATAAAAATACTGTACTCCTCTAGTAAGATAGTTGAAGAAAAGTACCCATCAAAAGAACTTTACAGGATCCCCTCAGAATTATGTAACCTGGGAGGCACGACTACCTGCTCTCTCGCTTCCACTCCTTCTGGGATGACCCTGAAGACAACATAGTCATACAACTCAAGACCCTACAACTCTGCATCATAAGTAAGTCATATATCAGCCTCTCTCCTCATGTCACTAAACCCAGGCTTTGTCACTCTAGCAGAAACAGGTCATGGTCTCTTTCAAGCAACTCTTGCAATGCAGTTCAGGGAGCTGTTCAAGCACAGTGGCTGGCTGGGTCACTGCAGACCCTAGCCTACCTCACGCCTTCAAAGGACATCATACTTTGTACCACTGCTACCTCCTCAGACAGAAACATCATAGTCACCTCAAACTCACGGATCTTTGCATGCACCTTCCTACAACTACCTCCTCCTAAGGAATTCAAACCTCAATCTGGCAGACCTCAACAGCATAAATCTCCAAAAGACCATTCCTCAACAAACTCATAGTAAGAGCAGCCTTGTCACAGAACTTCAATTTCGTTTAAGAAAATAGTATGCTCTACTGTAGGAGAGTAGGGTCGGCTTTCCTATCGTCACCCCATTTTTTGCTTTTTGCTTCACTGGTTTTCGACTTAATGTGGCTGTGGGGCTGCTAATCAGACCCACAGCCTGCTGTTATCTCTCTAAATTCACAACCATGTACTTTAGGTACATAACCAATTGGGTATTGGGTCACATTATCAGCCCCTGTACAGTGTACTATAGGTACCCAGGGCATAGGTGCATCCAAGGCCTACCAGGGGCTGCAGCATATCTTTTGCCACCCCTGGCTGGCTATCCAATCTGACACAACTGGCTTATCACTCATCTGGGGCAAGGTGGTGTAATCACCCCTTGCTTAGATATAGTATACCTATATCTAAACCTATATCTGGACACATATACACCTATAAGTCACTCCTATGGCAGGCCTTAACAATCCTGGAGGCAGAGTGCTTGGTTTTATGTGAGATGGTGCTCTAGCATGAGCTGAGCCTGTCTGCAGCTTTCGGGACCAACTCCCTTAGCTGTTCTGGGATATTGCCATACCATATACTCTTAAGTGCATTATAATCCTCACGGTTACTTGCTAACTTTGGTTTGGCTTTATCAAAACATGTCGTGTAAGGTGTCATACGGTTTGGAATACTACCACCTCGCCAGTTCTGGTGACGGGGGTAGCATTCCACCCTTCTAGAGGGAGAAGACATGTTACTTTGCTTAAACGCAGTTAAATCTAACCAGAGCCTCAGCATCACAAAATGGATGCTGCGGCCACAGACACAAGTCTGGCCTCCTGCTGCTGACCGAAACTCCGGCAGAGGAGGCCTGGACAAATGGTATCTTATCACAGGGAGGTGTTACACCACCCCTGACAGGAGATAGTGGATTGGGGCAGGGAGGGCTGAATGAAATCAGACACTGCCTGGGGCGCACAAGGCGTCCCATGCAAAGTCCAGTTCAAACCGGTGCTGGGGCACTCCAGCCCCAGCTATGGCGCGAAACTGGACAAAGGGAAAGGGGTGTAACCACCCCCTTCCTGGGTCCCACCCATAGGAGGGACCTAGCAGGTGATCCAGCCCCTAGATTTGGAATAAAGGTAGGAGCTGTGACAATGCAACCTAGATCATCCTGACTGAAACTTTGAAATGAAACTCTGGACCCTTGGACATCCTACTCAACGTGGAAGACTGAAGAGTTTCCCTTGTGGTAAAGGAGTGGCCACCCTGCGCAAGTAGGCACCATCAGCTCAACAAGACTTCATTTGCCGTTGCTCCCGCCGGAGCTCGAATGACAAAGACCAACAAGAACTAAACTCCCAGACTTCCAACAGCCTGATCCACAGTCCTAGCAAAGCTTAGACCCGTGGAGGCGACGTGAGACGTGGGACCGGCCATCTTGAAAAGTCAATGAAGTGCTTCCTGTGCAGGGTGCAGAGCGGGAATATCGTCGTAAAAATATCGACTAACCTTAATATCGCCGCAGAAATATCTACAAGAAGAAATATCGATGTCAAAAATATAGTTTGACCAGAATATCGACAGACAGGTAAGTAATATCGTTAACATTAATATAGTTGTAATAAATATCGTTTACAAAAACATAGTTTACAAAAATATCGTTTTTTAAATAATTATAAGTAATTTAGTGTTTTTAATGAGTATTGGTTGTCAAAGTAGTATTTTTTGTAGTATTTTATTAGTTAATAACGTATTTTATGTTGAATTTAGTGTTAATAGTTCCGTAGCGGGTGGTGGGTTTATAGGGGAGTAGGGTGGGAAGTAATTTAAATATAATAAATTAATTGATTAATTAATGTCTTAATTGAATATAAATAGTGTAATAAATAATAGTTATTTAATTTCAATTAGTTAATTGATTAATAATTATGTAAATTAATTATGTTAATTGTT
Source organism: Lissotriton vulgaris (assembly GCF_964263255.1). Taxonomy (NCBI): domain Eukaryota; kingdom Metazoa; phylum Chordata; class Amphibia; order Caudata; family Salamandridae; genus Lissotriton; species Lissotriton vulgaris. The sequence goes on along the minus strand of NW_028254280.1, from coordinate 58,139 downwards.
TAATTAATTTTAGGTTTGGTAGTGGAATTTTTAAGTGAAAATGTAGTGAATTAATTACATTTTAATTGAATAATTATTTAATTAATGATTAATTAAATAAAAATAAAGATTTGTTAATTTTTAAACGAGTAAATACATTTAGTAATTTTTACCCCTACACTATCCAACACTTTCCCTACTGTTGCACCCTCTGGAGTGGGAATAGTAATTTTTACCCCTACGCTATCCAACGCTTTCCCTACTGTTGCACCCTCTGGAGTGGGAATAGTAATTTTTACCCCTACGCTATCCAACGCTTTCCCTACTGTTGCACCCTCTGGAGTGGGAATAGTAATTTTTACCCCTACGCTATCCAACGCTTTCCCTACTGTTGCACCCTCTGGAGTGGGAATATAATTTATTACCCCTACGCTATCCAACGCTTTCCCTACTGTTGCACCCTCTGGAGTGGGAATAGTAATTTTTACCCCTACGCTATCCAACGCTTTCCCTACAGTTGCGCCCTCTGGAGTGGGAATAGTAATTTTTACCCCTACGCTATCCAACGCTTTCCCTACTGTTGCACCCTTTGGAGTTGGAATAGTAATTTTTACCCCTACACTATCCAACGCTTTCCCTACTGTTGCACCCTCTGGAGTGGGAATAGTAATTTTTACCCCTACGCTATCCAACGCTTTCCCTACTGTTGCACCCTCTGGAGTGGGAATAGTAATTTTTACCCCTACGCTATCCAACGCTTTCCCTACTGTTGCACCCTCTGGAGTGGGAATAGTCATTTTTACCCCTACGCTATCCTACGCTTTCCCTACTGTTGCACCCTCTGGAGTGGGAATAGTAATTTTTACCCCTACGCTATCCAACGCTTTCCCTACTGTTGCACCCTCTGGAGTGGGAATAGTAATTTTTACCCCTACGCTATCCAACGCTTTCCCTACTGTTGCACCCTTTGGAGTGGGAATAGTAATTTTTACCCCTACGCTATCCAACGCTTTCCCTACTGTTGCACCCTCTGGAGTGGGAATAGTAATTTTTACCCCTACGCTATCCAACGCTTTCCCTACTGTTGCACCCTCTGGAGTGGGAATAGTAATTTTTACCCCTTCTCTATCAAATGTTTTAACTAATAATATATTTTATATTTTAATTATATGTATGTATTATTGTTGTTATATAAAATAATGTGTTAAATATATGTATATGTACACATTTATTAAGTTTATAATGAAAAAGTGTAGTGAATTTATTTTAAATAGTCAAAAAAGAAAAGTAATGTAATGTATTTTGTTAATAGTACTTATATTTATTTATTATTTAATGTAATTTTAATTAATTTAAAAAGTCGATATTTTTTACATCTATATTTATTACAACGATATTTTTGAGTAGATATTTATGTACTTACCTGTTTAGGTATAGGGAGTCGATATTTTTGTAAACGATATTTTTACAACTATATTTTTGTAAACTATATTTTTGTAATCGATATTTCAACACCCTACCCTGTGCAGCTCCCGAGGCTCCCTCGATGCTGTGCTTTAGGGTTTGAGGAGCCCCAGCCCCTAGCAGCCTGTGCCTCAAAGATAACCTCTCCACACTCTCCGAGTGCTGCGTGGGGCCGTTTTGCAGTTTTCCTGCTTGACATGTTGTCCGGTCGCTTGCCCATTGGCTAGTGGCCTCTGTGACAACGATCCATCAAAACTACACTACTGGTCTGGTTGCTCCAGACTGGCCCCAGGTCCCCTGAAAAGGAGCCATCGATCTGACCTTCCCGGTCCGATCAAGAAGACATCTTTGAGTCCTGCGTGGGTTGCCTTTGCCAAGGCTTGGTGACTCTGAATCGAGTACCGACACCGCAGACAGCAAGAGCCTTCATGGGACAGCTTGTGTTCACCAGCTGGTCATCCTCGATCCTTCCTGGTCCACGTGGCAGCAGAGACAATGTACTCGACAGCACCTGATCGCAACCTGACATTGCCTGGTTCCGTCGTGGTTCCATCCTGGTCACTGGCTAGTGACCTAGACTCTGTCCCCTCTGCTTTCAGGTACTCTTCATCTTCGATCCACCCTTGGATCCAACCGGACTCTTCTCTCCTGGCCGCCTGCAGCATCTTTTCCTCCATACTCCATAGAACTTCACGACGAAACCCGACACACTTTGGCACCTATGCACCCGCTTCCTGTGGGTGAGGTAACGATATAACTCCGGTGCTCCTATAGTGGTTTACAACTCTAGTGTCCTAGTTTTAAGTGGCTAAGTTCTAGTCCAGTCAGAAGACTCCGAAACCTATAACTTTCTGATTTTTACGCACCATTGACTTGTATGGTAAACGCGGTTGCCTATAGACACTGCACCCGCATCCTGTGGGCCTCCTATGTCCTAGCCTTCGTTAGTCCAGTGTAGACCCAGCGATTCCCAAGGCCCTAGGCCTGTTAATTGTTCATGATGTGGTACTTATACCACTTTCTTAATATATGGTTTGAGTGGCCACCCGGCCTATCCATAATTGTGCAGCTTATTGTATTTTATACTGTGTTCTTTGTTTAACGCTTGTGCTTCTGTGCTCATAAAGAATATAGGGGATTATTCTAGAAATAAATACATATATGTTGTAATATATAACTTGTGTGGTGTCCTTTCATTTGGTATTTAAACGGATTGCATATGGTAAAACAGCTGGCTTCACATGCCCTCTTGAGTTTAGCCTAAGACTGCTTTTGTCCATGCTACCCCTAGGATAGCTGGTCTATAAGGTTGACTTACAACCAATCACCATAAGGGTTGTTTGGACTGGTGCAAGGTGCTCACTAGAATAGTGAACACCATATACCAGGCCAACTTCTCACATCTACAATCAACAAACTGGTTTCTGGCCTCTCAGATATACCAAATCTACCCTGCTTTCCATCTGGGACATGTAGTGTTCAGTTTACGGAAATGGAATTGCTGCCTTGCCTTGAAAATGTGGTTGTTGCCTTGGAGTTGATGTGTCAGACACATTGAGTACATCCCACCATCCTACTCTTTGGAATCTAAGTTAACTGGAAAGAAGCATTCATGGACCGATTCAGAATTTCAGTCTTCTCCTTGTGTCCAATATATCGAACATCACCATGCTCCCACCTTACTCTTCAATTTGTTTCTGATTGCAGCTTTCCTCAAGTTTGCCACAACTCTCCACAGCACCTCAACACAACACATACCTCAGCCCACTAAAAGGCCACATAAAGTCAGACAGTTCAGGGGCATTAGGGGAGAGGATGTGGTCCCCCGGCTAGTTTGCTGACTTTTGTGCTGGAAACCAGGGTTCGAGCCTTGGGGTGGTGTCCACATCCGGTGATTCTGGGCAAATCATTTAGGGCCACATGCATCAAGCATTTTTGGAGTCGCAAACGGTGCGATTCCTTAAAATCGGCCGTTTGCGATTCCAAAAATGCTTTTTGGAATGCATCAAGCATTTTTAGAACTCGCAACATTTTTGCGATTTCTAAAAATGCGATTGCTTTTAAGAAATCGCAAATTTGCGATTTCTTAAAAGCAATGCATGATTACTTTTATAATTGCGAATTCGCAATTAGGGTGTCAAATTTACCGAGTGGTTGAACCACTCGGTAAATTTGCAAAAAGTGTTAAAAATGCTGCAAAAGCATTTTTTACACATTCATATTACTGACACACATGTCCTTAGGACATGTGTGTGTGCAACATGATGCGAAAACAACATTTCATGGGTGCAGGGGGGGGGTCATTTGAACCCCCCTCTCCACCCTTGAAATGCAATCAGGATTTGCGATATTCTAAGTGCGAATTCGCAATTCCCATTCATTCCTATGGGCATTTTATCCCGTAGGAATGAATGGGAATTGCGAATTCGCACTTTGCTAATCGCATAATATTTGAGATACGGTAAAAATTGCGATTTTTACCGATTCTCAATATTTTGAGAAAATGTACATGCATCCCATTTTGCATTTCCTAATTTGCGATTCCCTAAAAATCGCAAATTAGGAAGTGCAAAATGAAACAATGATGCATGTGGGCCCTAATCTCCCCGTTCCTGGAATGTGTCCTTGTGTAAAGTAACTGGTGCTCATGTAAAGCGCTCCAATACCTTTGGGTCGAGTTCATGCTATATAAATCTGCATTAAAAAAAAAGACAGAATAATCTACATCACCCTGATGGAGGGACTCCCTGGGCTTTCCCAGGGAACCACTAGTCAGTGTGAGCTTGACATGGATGGTAGGCCCTAGAATTTAAAGAAGCAGCTGCTGCCGATCCCCAGTCTGCTCTGTGGCATATGCCTGCACAATGAGCAGTTACATTGTTTTGAATTATGGAATAAAGAGGCCTGGCAAAAAGATGCACCAGAATCTGTCCTGTATGAACATGAGCGGATAAAAAGGTAAGAGAGAAATTCAGTAGAGGGAAGAAAAATATAAAGTAACACAACAGGGGAGATAAAGAGAATAATAGAAAAAAACTGGTGGGAGTGTGACTCATCCCGGAGAGAGAGGAGATAAGGTGTTAAAGGGGCAAGATTAACGAGAAAAAGACAGCAAAGACAGAAGGGTCAAACGGACCCATGACAGATGGCAGAAAGCTGATGTAGAAAAGGGAAAGAAGAAAGACAGCTAGGGTTATAAGATGGTAGATGAGAGACACTAGAAAAGAGAGAGAGAAAGAGAACCAGGCGAGATGGGTGAACTGCGAGACAGAGCCTGGGAGAGAGACATATGGGAAATGCGATGGATGGAGCACAGGAGTCCCAAGAGACATTAAGCTTCTGAAAAAAAGAGCAATTTTTGTATCGAACCAATATAAAACAGTATCATGTAGTTCAGTAATAATTTCACACCTGACATTCTACGAATATAAATATGTATTAATGTTGTTTAAACATGTATACTGAGCAATTTTACACTAATTCACTTTTACTTTTGTAATGGTTTTAATTAACTATACAATATATTCTTATTACAGTTACAGTTATTACAGACTAACTTGACAGAGGAGAAGAGAGTGATGGAAGAGAGGAGATATGGAGAGACATAGGCCGATTCGAGCAATGTAGGAAAAGGCCGAGTTGTCTCACCCATTAAGGCATTCATCCACCACCTGACCTCCTTTGATAATGTGACTGAGGTTCTGAAGCTGTAGAAATGGTGGGCCTGAAATCGAGGCCCACCGCCTTCTAGCAATAGAGTGCATCAGCGCTCTGAAAGCGAGCCAGACTGTTCCAGGACAGAGGGATAGCAAGGGGGTTGGATTTTGAATATCGAATAGGAAACATTGTCGAACCATAACATCATGGACAAAGTATCAAGGACCAAGTTATGGAAAGGTAATTGAGTAAGTAGGTGTGGATATACAGGGGCAGATTTACAAGCCCCTTGCGCCACTTTTGCATCACTTTTCCCATGTTAAAAGTGACGCAAAAGTGTCACAAGGGGCTTGTAAATCTGCCCCTTAGTTCCTAGATGCACACCCAAACCTTAACAACATATGTATCTTCAAGGTAAGTGGATGTGGAGTTAAGAACAGTAAATCTATACTTCCTCCACATGGGCCTTATTTATGAAGGCCTTGCGCCACTGGTGCGTCACTTTTTCCCATGTTAAAAGTGACGCACCGGCGGCGCAAGGCCTTCATAAATAAGGACCCATGTACTTACCTTTCCATATTTTGGTGCTCAATATTTTGTCAACGATATTAAGGCATCCCAGCACTCCTACTCTCGATATCCATTATTAGTGTAACCATAGGAAAGGGATCACTGGCGAGTGAGTAAAATTGTGCATTGTATGCTGTGTGAAATCTGAGTAGGTAACTTCTTATTTAACTTGGTGATTGTCCAGCAGTATAGTGGTCCAATTCTAGAGCATGATGTGGGTGAGCGCAGCTCTGTGAGGCCACACAGAGGCAGGAGGTGTGGGCAAGATGGGATGAGGGAGCGGCGACCCACTGTTTCCGGAGATTTTGCGATTGTTTTTAAAATTGAAGCATTTTTTCAAAATAATACAACTCTAAACAGGCCCTGGCTGCAGATTTATTACTGTTTGGAATTTAAGAAACTTCCCCTAAATACGTCCTGCCTCGTTTGCAGTATTCATTGTACCCTTGCAAAAACATACAAATCTTTTTTTCTCATGTGCAAAAAACAGAGAAGAATACACTTGCTAAAACGTTTCTTTTTCCCCCTCCAAATGGAAAATATTTTTCCTCTTTGAGCAACCTGTGTTTTAAAAACCATGTCAAATTTGGCCGTAACGCCTGCCACTCAAAACAAGCATTTACAATGCAATGGTTTTGCCTTTGTTAAAGTTAGAGCTATTGGCATTGCTCTTGACATTATTTTTATTTATGTTTTTTTAACATAAATAAATGGCATTGCCATTGACACTGCCCCAGTTTTACAATATCTGTAAACCTGGTGCAGGGACAAAACCTTGCACCTCCCTAGATCAGACACAAGAAATTGCTTTTCTACTTCTGTTCTTCTCACATGTACGCAGCACGATGTACACGCCTCCAATGATTGATCACAAGATTTCTAATTGAGTCAAATAGCACTGAAACGGAATTAAGTCCCAAATCGCAATACGAATTTATCTGAGCTGTACACTCCCAGTATATATACATACCCATGAAATAAATCGCTCTTCTTTGACGATATTTATTCTGCCACACTCAATGTAAGTAAATCGCTTGCTGAGAGTACTATTACAACGCATGTATTTTCCAACATATACTCCTCTGTTCGGATCTAGTACAATCATACATTTTACCTAAGAATGTTAGTGGGAGCACTTTCCCACCACAATATAAAACTTCATAAAGACGAATAATACTTAACACGTTTTGTCGAACATGAAACATTAAAAATAAAAATCGCATTAGTTTGAGAACGAAGTGCGGCAGACGCAAAAGGCATTGTGGGAAAGCGGATGTGGCGCTCACATCCGGCGAGCACTGCATTCTCTCCCTTGGATGAGAACATGGCGCCCTGCTGCACCCTTGTTACTCGCAGGGTCGCGCTTCACGGCGCTCCTCAGAGCCAAGTGTGACCAGAGCGCGTCGCTGGTGAAAGGGGATGTGTATGGTGTGTGCGCCAACGCTGCAACAAGGGAGAGGGCAGGCTGGCGCAACAGAAAAGAGACAAGAGATGATAAAACAAGCATTGGCAAAGCATTGTTAATTATATGCCAATATGCCAGGCTCATTGTCTCACTCGCTCTGCTGCGACTACTAATGTGCGGCGCTCCCTGTGGGTCTAATGTTGCGGTTTGAAAATGAAAAGAATATAAAAATAAATGCGCACTTCCGTATAAAAATATATTAAATATAGAATATATATATAAAATATATCTGTAAACCTGGTGCAGGGACAAAACCTTGCACCTCCCTAGATCAGACACAAGAAATTGCTTTTCTACTTCTGTTCTTCTCACATGTACGCAGCACGATGTACACGCCTCCAATGATTGATCACAAGATTTCTAATTGAGTCAAATAGCACTGAAAAGGAATTAAGTCCCAAATCGCAATACGAATTTATCTGAGCTGTACACTCCCAGTATATATACATACCCATGAAATAAATCGCTCTTCTTTGACGATATTTATTCTGCCACACTCAATGTAAGTAAATCGCTTGCTGAGAGTACTATTACAACGCATGTATTTTCCAACACATACTCCTCTGTTCGGATCTAGTACAATCATACATTTTACCTAAGAATGTTAGTGGGAGCACTTTCCCACCACAATATAAAACTTCATAAAGACGAATAATACTTAACACGTTTTGTCGAACATGAAACATTAAAAATAAAAATTGCATTAGTTTGAGAACGAAGTGCGGCAGACGCAAAAGGCATTGTGGGAAAGCGGATGTGGCGCTCACATCCGGCGAGCACTGCATTCTCTCCCTTGGATGAGAACATGGCGCCCTGCTGCACCCTTGTTACTCGCAGGGTCGCGCTTCACGGCGCTCCTCAGAGCCAAGTGTGACCAGAGCGCGTCGCTGGTGAAAGGGGATGTGTATGGTGTGTGCGCCAACGCTGCAACAAGGGAGAGGGCAGGCTGGCGCAACAGAAAAGAGACAAGAGATGATAAAACAAGCATTGGCAAAGCATTGGTAATTATATGCCAATATGCCAGGCTCATTGTCTCACTCGCTCTGCTGCGACTACTAATGTGCAGCGCTCCCTGTGGGTCTAATGTTGCGGTTTGAAAATGAAAAGAATATAAAAATAAATGCGCGCTTCCGTATAAAAATATATTAAATATAGAATATATATATAAAATATATATTAAATGTAGAATTCATTATTCAAAGGATAAACGTTAATATAAACCCATATGCACAAATTGGCTTTCTTAGTAAGAAGAGGGTGTTTGCAGCGCCCATTCACATCTACTGCCCGCATATATCAGACGTGTCCGTTTTGCAATCGCCTACGTGGAAAACGTTGAAAAGAAAGTTCGCTTTTACAGTGCGGGACACTGTCCGGAGAGCGCCGGGCGGGAGGACATCTTTTTATAAACGCTTTTCTTGAGCTGCTGCGAGTCGAAACAGGCTTTGAGAAGACAAGCAGCACAAAGATGCAATACCACAGGGGGTCGCCAGATGTCCCGATTACCAGCCTATCACGTAGCGGCACTTGCGACGAGCCTCCTTGTTCACCCGGGAGTCAGCCAATGGCAGTGCGGCTCCCGGGTCAGGCCTACGATGACGCTCCGCTCTGCAGCCAATCACGGCACGACAACGGCAATGACGCTGCGCCGCACGGGCCTATCCCGTTGCGGCGTTGGTGAGGGGGCTCGGCTCTCTCAGCCAATGGGAGCGCAGCGGCTCGATCTTCACCGCGGCAGCCTCCGATCAGGGCGAACGATCTTTGCAGGGTGCTTCTGGCCCCCGGGCCGCGGTGTTGATCAGGCGAAAGAGAATTTAGAAGGGCACAGGTCACAAAAGCAATACTGCACAGAAGTCAGCCCTAAAACAAAAAGCAATGGACATCTTCTGGGTGCCGTCAATGCCGGACCAGATTCGGGGGCGTTCCCGAGGACAGGCTTTCGGCTGACGTAGCCAAAAGCCAAAAATTCTCGGGAACGCCCCCGAATCTGGTCCTGCATTGACGGACAGGCCAGTCTTCCAATGGATAGCCTCCATTTATGGAGCTAACCAATGGATGACGGGGGCGGATTCCAACCCCTATACTATACTCATTAGTTTTTTTCTAGCGAATGCTTACTTCGTAAGCATTGGCTAGGCAAAACCTAAAAAGGAATTTACTGTTGTCAATTACACAAGTCTATCTCTGACCATTTCAAGGTGAAAATAGGTTGAAAATGGTTTGTGTACACTCACACAAGCCACTGGGTGTTCACAAGCTTTAGGATGTTGTCCTCTGTCACGTCTGTGGTGGTGTGTGTCACGAGGGGCAGTGAATTGCCCATGCCACTAATTAGGGCCTAACTCTTTATGCAAATGAAACACGGACACGCTGTCTAACTCCGGGCTAAAGACCCCATGCGGTCTTGCTCCCTTTTATTTATACCCTCGGGCGAGCCCGCCCTCGGGGTGTGTGTGCGTGCATGTGTGGACGGGAAGGGTGGCTCCATCATTACATCCCTCCAATCTATCAGACACATAGTCCCAAATGTGAGAACTCTCAGTTCTTGTTCAAACGCCAGGAGTAGTCCTTCAGTCTCTGACTTGGAGTTGGGTTCGGTCGGAGGCTATACCCCTGACTCCGGGGATTTCCACTCGCCTCCAACTCTCCCGGGCGCTAAGCAGGGACGTCATGACTTTCGGTGTTGCTGCCGTAGTTGGCTGGGGCTTTGAGCGCCGGTTGTGGGGGTGACAGAGCTTCATCGCCTGTGTGGTGAGAGGGTTCTACCAAGATTGATCCTTCTCCATATTCAGCGTCAGGAGTGTGTTGTTCAACTGTCCTCAGTTCTCTCGGGACTCTCTTGAACCACAAGGTGTTCCGCATGACCACTCGGGTGCCCCGTGCCACCGACACCATGGTGCCATGGATATTGACAACCTCCCACACCTCAGGTTCGTAAGGTGTGCGATATTTCCAGTTCGGGTCTCGGTCCTTTAGTATCACCTTGTCTCCTACTACAAGAGACTTCGGTCTGGCCTTTCGCATTTGGCTTGCTTTGCCATTGGCCTGTGTTCTACTATTCTGGGTGGCATTCCGGTCAAGTTCTTGGGGGCACCAGGATGGGCCCGCCGGTATACAGCCCCTGGGGGCTTTTCGGAATAGCAGATGTGCGGGGGCACACCGGGTGGTGCAATGGGGTGTCTGGCGGTATGCGCTGAGGACCGAGAGAAACATTCTTCTGCATCTTCTCCTTTTTCCACCCCGATTCGAAGAGCACAATTCAATGTCCACATGAAGCGCTCAACTTCTCCAGTTGCTTGGGGCCACTGTGGGTTGATTTCCCGATGTTTGACGCCTTTGGACGCTAGATAAACTTGAAAGTCTTTGCCCTGAAACGGTGGCCCATTGTCTGACCGAATCTCTTCCGGCAAAGCCATCATCGCGAATGTCCGATTGAGTACTGTCTTGACATGCGAGAATGCTGTGGAAGGAACCAACTCCACTATGGGGAAGTGAGAGTGCCAGTCTATCAGCACAAGGGTGTTCCGGCCGTCTGGGAAGGATCCAAAATCGATACTCAAGTTGGACCACGGCTCCTGGCAGGGTTCTTCTGTGATTACCAGGTGTGGCACAGGGTCACTGCCTGTGATGGCGCACGAGTGGCATTTGCGCACTTCTTCCTCCACCATGGCATCCATCCCGGGAAACCATAACTTGTGTCTCAGCCTGGCCTTGGTTTTGGACGCTCTTTGATGACCTTGGTGTGCTCGTCGAATGATCTCTTTTCGCAGGCTTGTCGGGATCACCAGTGATGTGCCTCTTAGTACAACTCCATGGGGGCCTTCACTGAGTTCGCTCTGAGCTCGCCAGACTTGTTGCCTGAACACTTGGTCCGCTGCTGTTAGTGAACTGACACCATCGCAAAAGTGTTTCCAGCTCCGATTGACCAGCGTGTTCTTCACCTTCATCAGACATTCATCTCCATCCGTTGCTTTACCTATGTATTCCAATGTGAGGGTGAGGGGTCAAGCTTCTTGTGAAATCATTCCAACGAATTCTTCAACCTCCTCGGCCTCGACCTGTATTGGAGCAACCGGGCCTGCTTTCAGGTGGCGTGACAGGAAGTCAGCAGGATTGTCTGCCCCTGGTCTGAAATGAACCACAAAACGATACGTTTGTAGCTGTACTGCCCACCTTTCAATCCGAGGTGGGGCGAGCCTCGCAATCCCGGCAAAGAGCGGTACGATTGGCTTGTGGTCCGTGATTTCTCGGAACTCGTGGCCGTACAGGTATAAGCGGAAATGTTGACAGGCCGACTTTATCGCTAGCGCTTCATGTTCGATCTGTGCACATAGCGCATTTCAGTGGCAGTCAACGCTCTACTGGCGTACGCCGTGGGTACCCACTCTCTTGACTCCGTCTCCAGCATGAGAACAGCTTCAAGACCGACGGGGCTTGCGTCAACGACGACCTCCGTGCGTCGGTTTGGGCGAAAGTATGCCATTACCTTGTCATCAATGAGGGCACTTTTTACCGCTTGGAAAGTCGCATCCTCTTTCGCTGACCACGCCCACTCTTGCCCGGCTTTGGTGAGTGCCCACAGAGACTCCGAGAGGGACACGAGGTTGGGGATGAACCAGCCACAGTACGTGGCCAGCTCCAGGAGGCTTATGACTTCCGTCGCCGTTGTCGAACTGGGTGCTGAGCGAATAGCTTCTGTTTTACTCGGGTCCATGCGTAAAAATTCCCTTGAAAATATGTATCCAAAGAAATCCACTGATTCTTGGTAAAAGGAGCACTTAGCGCAGTGTAGAGTGAGCCCATGATCAGCTAGGTGCTGCAAAGTGGCCCTGAGGTGGATGTGGTGTTCTTCGAGGGTCTTAGAGAAGACCAAGATTTCATCGCTCAAATTGATTACGCCCGACAGTCCACAGAGTGTCTCTCTCATAGCGTTCTGGAAAACTTCTGCCACAGAAGATACCCCGAAGCTGAGCCTCTTGTACCGGCGCAGGCCGATGTGTGTAGAGAACGTGGTGATATTGCGACTGTCAGGGTGGAGCTCCAGGTGGTGGTACCCTGCATTGAGATCTAATTTAGTGAACCACCAAGCTCCGTTCAAGTCTGCGACTATGTCGTCCATTGTAGGCGTGAGATGGCGTTCTTGCTTCACAGCCTTGTTGGGTAGGCGCATGTCAACACATAGCCGTTTAGCTCCGGGCTGTTTCGGTTTCGGGGCGACCACGAGGGGCGAAACCCAGGGTGTCGGACAAGACACTTTTTCGATGACCCCCAGTACTTCCAGCTTTCGCAGTTCTTCCTCCACCTGCGGCCGCAGGTGGAACGGCAATCTCCTGTGTCTCAGTGCTGTGGGTCTGACTGTGTGGTCTCTATGCAACTTGAACGTTTTCACTTTTGGGCGGCCTAGTCCTTGAAAAAGCATGGGGAAATCCTTCAGCATCTCCTCCGCATGTAGTTCATGTACTTGGTTAGCAAAGAAAATGAGCTGTAGATCTTCTGCAGTATGACAGCTGAGGAGGGTCCCTCTCTATCCTTCAGTTATGTGGAATCTTGTCTTGATGGTCTGGCTGTTGCTGGCAATGTCCACCTCCATGACTCCTCGTAGCGGGAGTGGTTCATCACTGCCGTAAGCATATATCTTGGCTCTTGAGGGCTGAAGGGGAGGGTGAGGTGACAGCTTATTGTAGTGAACACTGTCCATGACATTTACGGAGGCCCCGGTGTCTATCAGGGCATGTACCGGAGAGCCTGCCACAGTGATGTCACACATGGGTGATGGTCATCTTCGGGAACCATCCCTGCCGACGAACGAAACAAAGAACACATCATTGTCATCGTCTTCAAGATTGAAGGCTGACTGAGCTGGGTCGCTGCAGGGTCCCAGGTCCTCTAGTGTCAGTTGGCGTATTCCCTGCATTGTCCCTCGTGCACCAGGAGCGTTGCGCTGTCCCCCACTGCCTCGACACAGTTTCGCGAAGTGGTTTAGTTTCCCACACTGCGAGGAAGTTTTTCCTTTCGCTGAGCATCTCCCTCCTGCGGGAGGGTCCATACCGCAGTTGCCACACATGGGGGTTTGCATCGTCCTCTCTCCGAATTGTTGAGGTCTTCTGCGGATCACGTCAACTCTCTCTTCCTTGATCACAGGTGTTCGTGACGCCATCCCAGGGCGATTTAGGTCCGCCTCTATCTCATCCGCTCGCGCGTTGGACAGTTCATGAGACCCTGCGAGCACCAATATGTCGTCGAGGGAGATATGCGGCTGCCTGAGGATGAGGCGCCGGAGATGAACAGACCTGCACCCTTGAATGATCTGCTTGCAGATTTCTAGTCTCTTATCTGGCAGTTCACATGAGGTGGCTAGTTTCCTTAAGCGGGCGTAATAGGCATCGACGGTCTCCGTGTCACCTTGCCATGCCTGTCGCAGTTTAAACCACTCGTAGTCCGGGTTGATTTGCGGGTCGAAATGGCGATTCAGTGCAGTCACCGCCCCAACGTAGTCATCGTCGTTGCCCCTGTCCGGTAATGTCTCAAATAAGTCATAAAGCTCTGCTCAGCCGTAGCACATGAGGAGCAACCTCTTCACCTTTCCCTCCATCTCCCTGACACCGATGAAATAATGATCCAGGCGACCAATCCAGGAGCGCCATCTTGTTGCTGCGGTGGATGGGTCAGAGAGTTCGCTAAACGGCTGTAGCAGGGCCCCGATGCCATGGCCTGGGGGAGCAGAAACCTGTTGAGCCCCTTGGGCAGGAGCTTGAGCCTGCACCGCGGCTTGCTGCGGAACTGGCGCATTTTGCTGATCGGCCACACTGGTGGTGTGGTTGGTGGCGTGGTGCAGTGATGGTCTCTGGTTTTGTGCATGGACTGGCACGCTATCCTCTTCTCTCACAGTGGGCACACTCTGGGGCAGCTTCTTGAGGATCTGCTGGTGAGGCTAGTTAGCCTTTGATCTGTCTCTACAGCTACACTTGAGTGCTGCTCCTCCCTGGGCCTTGGGGTTTCTCCCCTTCTTATTTTTTTTCTTTAGGCCGTTGATATAATACCCTTATTGTCTGCTATGCCTGCACCGTGCTGACTTCCTATCCTCCTTTGACAGTGGCGTCGAGTGCCTCGGGCCCTAACTGCAGCAGGATGACCCCCACCTATGCTGTAGGCCACGCCCCTCACTTACGCGGTCCTCCGCGGGGCCAGAAGGAGCAGCAGGAGGCCTAACGCGGCTGGGGCAGCGAGCGCACCTTCCTTTCCTGCTCGGAAGGGCCAACACATTCCCTCCGCGCGAGCGCTGCAAAGCTCCGGCTCCAGGGTGAGTCCTCTGTACCGGCCGCACCACGTGGGAGTGTGCGTGCGCTGCCGGGAACGCCAGCTGGTCGGGCCTGCAGGCAGGGAGTGGCTAGGCACAGGGCGGGGCAGTGTCTAACGCATCTGCCTCGCAAAGGGGGAACCTCACCTCAGCGCCACGCCCTGCGCGATGCGGGGACCATCAAGTCTTCAGGAGGTGCCGACACAGGCGCGAGCTCCAGCTATAGGTGCATGTAGCGGGGTAGACACCCGCAGCGCTGTCCAGGTGGCGGCTCGAGCGCTGGCCAGCGCAATTGCCACGGACACAGGAGGCAGGGCAGACACCGGTCCACAAGGGCGAGGCGTGGGGTAGACCCGCCTCGTCACCAGTGTGGTGTTGTGTGTCACGAGGGGCAGTGAATTGCCTATGCCGCTAATAGGGCCTAACTCTTTATGCAAATGAAACACGGACACGCTGTCTAACTCTGGGCCAAAGACCCCGTGCGGTCTTGTGCCCTTTTATTTATACCCTCGGGCGAGCCCGCCCTCGGGGTGTGTATGCGTGCGTGCATGCGTGTGTGGACGGGCGTGGTGGTTCAGTCATTACGGCTACTTCCCACTCACCAGAGGAGATTTACGCAAAAAAACCTGTTAAAGTGAATTCTGTTAGGGGTGCAGAACTACCTGTACATTACAAAAGTTATTAAGAACTCATAAAAATCGTATATGCATGCTTAAATCCGACTTGCAGAGAAAACTAACTTTGTGAACGAGGCTCTATGTGGTGTTGCTGGCTGTGGTGGCATGGGGATTAAAGTGCATTTAATTCACTTCTACTTCTTCCTTCATACATGATTTAGATTAAATAACATCACTGCTCCCCCTTAGATGAAAAAAGGGATCCGATGATGTAGAGGACAAGAGTAATAGTAATTCCACCACTGGGTGATAACTGTCAATGTAAAGATGCACTCATGGGCAGGAATCTTCTGTGATGATTTCGCTGTTTCCTCCATCATTACCATCAATAAGCATCTACACCTAGAGCGTAAAATCTCCAACATTATCAGTGGATCTGAATACCTCTAAAGTCAAGCGATGGAACACACAAATGGAAATGCTAAACATGAAAAATCAGTCATGCACATCAATCCTCAAGCATGTTCACGGTATGGTGAGTTTGGGTACATTGACCAAGGAATAGCACATAGGAATTGCATTGTTTGCAATCACAAATATTTAGAATAATGGTCCAACAGGGGTTAAGGTTATTAATCACTTGTGCACAGAAAAAGATCATTATTTGTCACTATATGATACATAGAATTATAGATGAGCAACAGTGAATTACATTGTGTTTTACCGAGGGGTTCTAAGTGACATCAAACAGACAAGAGCAAAGTTCGAGTTGTCTGGGATGTCACAATACACCAAGGTGATAAACATCCCTGTAATTCACTTTTTACCCATCTATAATATTGTGTTATGTATAGCCCCAAGTATCATCTGACCGTGCTTTCAACTGCTACTCAGGGTCAGAGAGTTAATAGGGGAGTCATAAATATTGTGGCCAATCCTCCCAGACCCAAAGGTGAAAATAAATATTTTACCTGCAATCTTTAAACAACCCCCAGTGCCTTTTCTGCCTTCCTTCTCCACCATGCAACTGTACTGCAGGAGGCATGGCCTCTCTGCGATGTCCAAAATGTAAAAACAAATACAATACCTGACCTCTGCCACCTCTCTCTGTGCCCTCTCCACCAGAAGCTGTGCTGGTTTCCAGCGCTGCTCTGACATGCTCTCAGAGAGGCCTGCCAGGGTAGCTTCACATTTCTTTACAGAGTATCAATCTTTTACCCACCATTTCTACATTATAGCTATGAATGATTACATTTAGAACCCAGTCCTTCACGCTAGAGGCTCCCTATGAGAACCATGAATAACAGCAAAAGGCCTGATTTCGAGTCTGGCGGTCTTCTGACCATCGGACTCGCGGTGGCAGTCCACCATCTGCCACATTACAATTTTGAAAGTCGTTGCAGCAGAGGACCACTGGCTGCGCCAAGGAACATTCAGTCCCTGGCGGCGGCATTGTAAGATGCTCAGCGGGACTGGCACAGTCCTGCTGAGCATATTACAAGTTTCCCCACTACCAGCCATTTCATGGTGGGAGCCTGCTACAGCGGGACTCCAAAAATCATTTCTAAATCAACATTTCCACGAAACCTCCAAACACACATTCATTCACCAGTGGGGCCCATGACACTGCAGACTTTCTTTGTTCATTTAACTCGACTTCAGGGATCAGTGAACAGAAAACATAGGATTCCTACCATAACATTTGGCGGAGTGTCTAAACCTATTTAACTAGTTATTATTTACACCTTATAGTTTAAACGATTTACCATGGTTTTAATCAAACACCAATTTATTCAGACACACCACCATAGTGGCAATGGATCTGCTAGAATGAAAATCAGGCGCAGGAACAACTACAAGACCAGCTTTTAATCTTCCTTTTTTCCCCATTTTATTTAAAGCATACTTTTAATATGTCTGACATTTAGGCATTAATTAATTCTTTATTTCATAAAAATCTTAAACTTTATTTCAAAATGATCATTTTATTTAAAACCTCGGGAAATAGAAATTTATTTCAGAATTAAGTAAAGATTAGCAAAGAACAGATAGTTCCAAACTCATTCTATCCTAAAATCCCTAACTAAACCCTCATTTTATCCTTTAGTCCTGCAAAGAAAACAAGCAATAAATCAAAGAGTTCTTACATTCAGGATTCGATCTGTAATCCGGCAGCATTTCGAGAGGAAATCAGAAGGAGCGATACTTCAACACAAAATCAGGGGTTTTTATACACTAATTTCCTAGCTTAATCTATCTAAAAAGTATCTAACATCACCAATTCGGGTTCTGATTGGACAATTTTGGGGTGGATGAGCTTTTCCTCATCATTACAGCATCATGTTCACAGTGAATCAGCAGTTTCATAAAGGATCATTGTTTAGGACAGTCTTTGGCCAAGTCACTTCCTTGACTTGCAACTTTAGGTTTCGTTCCCCCGTTCAGAATATTCGAATGTCCATGTTTTTGGCAACCATCCTGTCTTCTAGGCCAAGGTAGCCTTGAACCTCCCATCCGAGCACAAGCAGGTCACTCTCACTTGCAGGCTTTTGGCGCGCATTCGCAGTCCAACACTTGCTCACAGTTTACCCGAGCAGCCATATTTCATTAGGCCTCAGATGCCACCTTTTGGAACTATCATAGAAACAAACACAAATTCATGTTAAATATGGAACTAAAGCCCTTCTGTTTACCTCCCACCATACTAATGTTTCCCTATTAGTTATTACCTAGCAGGTAAGCCACATAAATGCGTTTTATACTTATATATCCGGTTGACTTTCTGGCACAAAACGTGTACAATAAGCACATTTAAACTGCGTTTATTTATATTTAAGCAATGCATTAGTTCACATCACAATTACAATACATATTAGTTAATTATATTGCTTCATGCAGGCAGGATTAGTATTCCCACATGTATTCATGTGTGCAACTTATTCTATGGTTGATTAATTTACCACAACACACCATTAGTAAAAGTTAACGTTATGGAACATTGATTTCACAAGGGGTACACAAAATTTTGTTTTTGCCACCTCGCTCCATCAAGCCCTGCCATGAAAAGGCTAGTGGTGGAGGATCAAAAGGGCCCTACAAGTCCCCATGGCCCCCCCTCCATTCAGGGGGGCACAACATGTGCGGCCCTGACTGTATTCCCCCAAAGTTCCAGCGCAGCATGGACATCACCGTCCATGCTGTGCTGGAACTTTTTTGCTGTTCCCATTGCGGTGCCTGTTTTCTAGGCACTGCCATGGGAAAGGTGAAGGACCGTATGCTGTACAAGAGTACAACTTGTAATACGGCGGGTGGTCCCTGCACAGGTTTGGCTCAGCTTGGCATGAGCAGAAAGGCTTATCTCAGAGGCAGTGTGTAAAGCATTTATGAACACGTACAGTAATACAGTGAACTAACAAGAAAGAACAATTTCCCTTACCTACTACATAATTAGAAAATACAACTACTCAGATATCGGTGACAAAGACTGAACCATGACTTACAAAATATATATTTTTATTTCATTTTTATAAATATATGTTCCATGAATTTGCTTCAAATAACATCGTTACATGAATTAATCAAATATGATAAAATTTGCAATTTCTATAAAGACAAAATACTTTTATAAATACAGAAAGAAAAAACACAAGAAAATATCACAAAGTGTCAATAAATCAGACATTATTAACAAATCAAATGACTGAAAACTAATACATACTAGAACCAGCCCCTGGAAAGAAAAAGGTACCAACATCCAAACACATTCATAACAATCTCCACATTCTCACTCACACTTCACACATTCTCATAGCATACGGAAGTGGTCCTGAAGAAGGTGGCCCTGAGCCGCCGAAACGCGTCGACCAAGTACGGGTTCTCTCATCAACCTTGGAGACCTGTACTCATGATTTTTCTTCCGTATTTCATATGCTATGAGAATGTGTGAAGTGTGAGTGAGAATGTGGAGATTGTTATGAATGTGTTTGGATGTTGGTACCTTTTTCTTTCCAGGGGCTGTTTCTAGTATGTATTAGTTTTCAGTCATTTGATTTGTTAATAATGTCTGATTTATTGACACTTTGTGATATTTTCTTGTGTTTTTTCTTTCTGTATTTATAAAAGTATTTTGTCTCTATAGAAATTGCAAATTTTATCATATTTGATTAATTCATGTAACGATGTTATTTGAAGCAAATTCATGGAACATATATTTATAAAAATGAAATAAAAATATATATTTTGTAAGTCATGGTTCAGTCTTTGTCACCGATATCTGAGTAGTTGTATTTTCTAATTATGTAGTAGGTAAGGGAAATTGTTCTTTCTTGTTAGATTATTTCATTCCCCTCCTTCCCTGGCTTGATAAGTCTTGAGGGGGTCCCATCATTATTGCTTACAGTAATACAGTGAAAACACTACAAATGTGTTGGTTTCTTACTGCATCACCGAATGATGCCACAGACTTGGCACCTCGATACTTGGCGTCAATCCAGGATGATGCGTGGTTTCTTGCAGCAGCACAGCAGGGCTTGCGACAGAATGGGTGCGGTGATCTCAGACTTCGGGGATCGGTGCACTCGATGCAGCGTGTGGCGATTTCTCAAGCAGCGGGCAGGCTCGGCGACGATTTCTTCGGTGCTGTGTCGGAAGCAGGTGCAGATGTGTCACGCTTCTCGAAGTTGCATTACTTTTTCTGCTCCCAACGGCAAGCAGCCTCCAACGGTCCAAAACAACAGCAGGCACCTCTTAGCAGGTCAGAACTCCCGGCAAGGAAGTTCAGGGGAGCTGGTGGGGAAATCTTTGTGTCCCTGAGACCTCCGAACAGGAGGCAAGCTCAGTTTCAAGCTCTTGGAGATCTTCCTCAAGCAGGGGACACAGCAAACAGCAAAGTACTTTTCCCTTCCCTTGGCATAAAGTAGCCACTGCAGGCCAACCCAAGATAGCAAACCGCGCAGGGGCAGTATTCTTACTCAGTTTTTCCAGCTCTTCTCCTTGGCAAAGGTTACTCTTGATTCCCAGAAGTGATCTAAAATTCTGGGGTCTGGGTGGCAATATTTATACAGCAAAATCCTTTGTTCTCTGGTGGCAGAGAAGTGCTGTGCTCAGTCAAAACCAGTTTTGTCCTCTCAGGTGCAGCGTCCTGGCAGGAGTTAGAGAAAGCATTGTGGAAGGCAGACCAGGCCCACTGATGTGAAAGATAATCTCCTCCCTCTACTCTAAATGCAGCCCAGGTCTATTCAGTCCTGCCCTGACTCATCCAGACTCTCTGGAGCCACTACATATCCCCAGCCCCTGTCATTCCAAATCCAGACAGTCAATACACATCCCATCAGAGGCACACTGGATGGCTAAGCAAGAAAATAGGTTAGGCTTGCTACCCTGCATTCAAAATTTCCCACGCTGGACAAAAACCAAAGCTGGCTCCCTTTGTCGGTTATGCGGCTCAGCGCAAGAGGACATGCTGCACTTGATTTGCTCCTGCGAGAAACTGCTGGACGAATGGAAATATCTGCTGAAACATCACTTTAACCAACGAGAGATAAGTACACGAAGGAATGCAGTTCTCGCCTGCTTTTCATCCCATGATCCTCAGCTGAACTGCAGTTTTGTAAAATTTTTGAAGGCAGTGGAAAAGAAGATGCCAAAAAACTAATCTCTAAGGGGTGTGATATAGTTGACTAAACATTACATCATCCACTGTCATTGCTGACTCCATAAGAACTTGAGGATACCGGGATAGCAAAAACATTTTCTAACAGAAAACAGAATCAAACTCTTTAAAAAAATTAACCGCACCAGGAAGACATCCTGCGTATAATTGAACCGAGGAAATGTGACTGTGATATGCTGATTTTACCAAACATGTGGTTTTAACAAATTTTTCTTTTAATCTGTTTTGTACTGCAATTGTTTTAAGTAACTATGCTAAATGACTTACTTACTTACTTACTTTTTAAAAGTTGTATTTTCAAATAAAGATTGTAAAAATCACCCTCACTAAAAGATGCATTTTAAAATTCTGATTTCAAGTATACTAAACTTTATTTTCTCATCTTGTTCCCATGGGTAGTGATGTTTATAACATGTTGTGAGAAGTTGGCCTGATATATGATGTCTCCATTTCTGGGGGCACCTTGTATCAGTCCAAACAATCCCTTATGGTGATGGTTGTAAGTCAACCTTATAGACAAGCTATCCTAAGGGTAACATGGACTAAGCAGCCTTAAAGGCTTAACTCAAGAGGGCATGTGAAGCCAGCTGTTTTACCATATGCAATCCTGTAATATCAAATGAAAGGACACCACACAAGTTATATATTATAAAAATATATGTATTTATTACTAGAATAATCCTCTGTACTCTTTATGAGTGCAGAGGCACAAGCGTTTAAACAAAAGCACAGTTAAACATATGAAAGTTGCACAATTATGGATGAGGCCAGGGGCCACGCAAACCATATATTAAAAAAGTGGTATAAGTATCACTTTACGAACAGTGGTCAGGCCTGGGGCCTGGGGAATCGCTGGGACTAATCGGGGCTAGCAGTGATAAAGTCGGGAAAAGTCAGCGGGAATCGGGTGCAGCGCTTAAAGCATACACATGCACCAATGCAAAGTCAATGGTGCGTAAAAGTTATCGAGTTACTGTTTTAAGAGTCTTCTGACTGGAATAGAAGTACAAAACTTTAGACTTAGACACTAAAGGTGTATACCAATACAGGAGCCCCGGCGTTCAGGAGTTACCTCACCCACAGGAAGCGGGTGCACAGCTGCAAAGTCGTGTCGGCTTTCGTCGTGTAGATCTATTGAGCCTGTAGATGATGATGCTGCAGGCGGCCAGAGGAGAAGTGTCCGGTGCGATCCAAGGGTGGATCAAAGATGTAGAGTACCTGAAAGCAGAGGGGACAGAGTCTGGGTCACTCAGCAGTGACCAGGGTGGAACCAGGCAATTTCGGGCGCAATCAGGTGGTTGTCAAGAAGCTTGTCTCTGCTGGCATGTGGACTTTGGGGCACCGAGGATGTCCAGGAGTGGATCACAAGCTATCCCACAAAGGCTCTCGCTGTCGGCGGTGTCGGCTTCCCGATTGGAGCTAAGAAACCTTGGCAAGCGCAACCCACGCAGGAGTAGAAGATCGCTTCTTACTTGGACCAGCAAGGTCAGAGCGGGTGCTCCTTTTCAGGGGAGCGAGGGCCAGTCCAGAGCAACCGGACTGGCTGAGCAAATTCAAAGGTTCGTCGGTACTGGGGCCACTAGCCAACGGGCAAGCGACCGGACCAATGCGTCAAGCAGGAAAATGCAGAAGGGCCCCACGCAGCACTCGGTGAGTGTAGAGGAATGAGCTTCAATGCAAAAGCTGCTTGGGGCTGGGGCTTTTCAAACCCCAATGCACAGCGTCGAAGGAGCCTCGGGAGCTGCACGGTCAGCACTTTGTGGTTTTTCCAAGATGGCCGGCCCCACGCTTCAGGTTGCCTCCACGGATCTCAGATTAGCTGGGACTGTGGATCGGGCTGTTGGAAAGCAGGAAAGCTGGGTCTTCTTGATCTCTATTGCTCGAGTTCTGGTGGGAACTGCAACAAAGCAAACAGTGAGGCGCTGGATGGTGCCTGTTTGCACAGGGTGGTCACTCCTTGACCACAAGGGAGATTATTCAGTCTTCTACGTGGAGTAGGATGTCGAATGGTCCAGAGTTTCATTTCATAAGTTTCAGTCAGGATAATCTACGTGTACTAGCACTGCTCCCACCTTTATTCCAAATCTGTGGGCTGGATCACCTGCTAGGTCCCTCCTATGGGTGGGACCCAGGAAGGGGGTGGTTAGACCTCTTTCCCTTTGTCCAGGGTCGTGCTGGGACTGGGGCTGGAGTGCCCCAGAACCGGTTTGACTGGAATTTGCCCAGGGACACCTTGTGCGCCCCAGGCAGTGTCTAGTTTCATTCAACCCTTCCTGCTACAATCCACATTCTCCTGTCTGGGGTGGTGTGACTCCTCCCTGTGACAGGATATCTATTGTCCAGGCCTCCCCTGTCGGAGTTTTGGTCAGCAGCAGGAGGCCAGACTCGTGTCTGTGGCAGCAGCATCCATTTTGTGATGCTGGGTCTCTGGTTAGGATTAACAGCGATTTAGCAAAGTAACATGTCTTCTCCCTCTAGAAGGGTGGAATGCTACCCCCGTCACCAGGACTGGCGAGGGGGTAGTATTCCAAAGCGTATGACACCTTACACGACATGTTTTGATAAAGCCAAACCAAAGTTAGCAAGTAACCGTGAGGATTATAATGCACTTAAGAGTATATGGTATGGCAATATCCCGTAACATCTAAGGGAGTTGGTCCAGACAGCTGCAGACAGGCTCAGCTCATGCTAGAGCACAATCTCACATAAAACCAAGCACTCTGCCTCCAGGATTGTTAAAGCCTGCCATAGGAGTGACTTATAGGTATATATGTGTCCAGTTAGGTTTAGATATAGGTATACTATATCTAAGCAAGGGGTGATCATACCACCTTGCCCCAGCTGAGTGATCAGCCAGTTGTGTCAATTTTGGATAGCGAACCAGCCAGTGGCAAAAGATATGCTGCAGCCGCTGGTAGGCCTTGGATGCACCTATCCCCTTGGCACCTATAGTGCACTGTACAGGGGCTGATAAGGTGACCCAAGCCAATTTAGTTATGCACCTAGGGTACATGGAATCCATTTTAAAGAGAGAGCAGATAGCCTGGGGCCCTGATAAGCAGGGAACCAGGCCAACCACGTCGAAAACCAGCTAAACACAAGGCAAAAAATCTGGGGTAACCATAGTCAGGTATCCACCTTCCTACACAACCCCCCCAAACGAAAGGAGATAAGGCTATCCTTGACCAGTTAAGCCTATATTGCCTTTGTGGCCATATAAGGAAGTACCTGCACTAGCAAGGTTACCCGCTGTCTCATGGTCCACTAAGCAATCCCTCACCCTAGGGGTATTAGAGGGTCTCCGCCATAGGGAATCACTACCTTTGGTGTGTTTTGCAAAGTAAAAGGCTGGTGTTGAGATGGAGTACTGAAGTGAGACTCCGCTAATGTAGGGCTCAGCTTCCTCCAATCATCCTACACCATGTGTGCCTTTCTTTCATTGACTGAGTTGCAATGTGCTCTCAGGGTCAACCTTTGGCTACCTAAAGCTGGAGGCTGGGTCCCTTTGGTTTGCTTACTGGAGGGACAAGTCAGGTTTGGGGCCTTGGGGTCCCAGGTTTGGCTGTGCCCAACAGTGTCCATTTGGGAAAGGTCCCTAACTAGTGGTAAGGGGGGTCCCTCAGGAATTTTTAAAGTTTTCACCTTGCTAGGGCTGCTAGCTTTGGTGCCCCTAATCTGCTGATGGGTGTGCTTTATTTGACAGGGGGCCCTTTGGGGCTCATTGACCTTCTTGACCTCTGCAGCCCTGGGCTGACTAGGGCAAGGTAGAGAGGGGCAGGTTACCTGCTCCAGACTGTGTCCCACCTTGGAAGGGCCCACTGACATCAGGGGCTCTGCCAGGCTAGGCCTGACTACCTCTGGGGCAGTTTCTTCACAAGGGGTAAGATCAGTTCCCTGAGGAGGCCAATACTTTCCTAATGTCTGGTGGGAGGGAGATTTTTCTTCCTCCTCAATGCTCTCTGTTTGTGTGGAGTGATCCATAGTTTCAGGCTTCACAATACATGAATCAGTCTGAGTTTGGGCTGTGGCCATCACAGCTCCACCAACCTTTTCAGGAAGGGACTCAATTTGGGTATGGGATGTGGAGTGGAGAAGTGTGGCTCAATGATTGGAGCGGCAGACCCTGATGCAGAGGTATAGCCCTGGACCAGGGTTCAAATCCCCGGCTCGGCGGGTCTTGGGCTAAAAAAAAATTCCACGGACCTGATAATTCTCGCCTCGGTGCCTATTCCAATCATGGAGTCCCACTCTGCAACTCTGGGCGATAGCTTGCTTAATCTCCACAACGGCCCCCACAACGCTAAGGATGCCTGGCCTCCACCTTGGGGGTGCCCAGGAGTGGACGCCTCACAGGGAAAGCCAGGATGGGTTCCACAGCGGTATTCGTACAAGCGCCTTGAGACCCTTGCGGGTGAGTAGTGCGCTATACAAGTATCAATTTACATTTTTACCATCACAGCCCTGCTAATCTGTCTAGGAAGGGAGTCAGCTAAAGATAGGGCTGAGACTTGCACAGCCCTACCAACCTTTTCAGGAAGGACATCTTGAGTTGGGGCTGTAGCCATCACAGCCCCACTAACCTTTCCATGGAGATTTACCATTCTATAATGGGTTTGTTGTTCAACCTAAGCCCAGGCTGAGATTTCTAAATCATTCCCTAGTAGTTCAGTTCAGTAAATCTTTATTTCGACGATTAAAAACCATCATAAAAATATATTACACAATAAAAATGTCATTAAATTACATTTCTGAACTTTTGACAAATTAAAACTACAACGAGTAGTACAATTCATAGAGAGAGATAATAATTATGTACAAAAGTTGGTTAATTTCTTGTGTTTCTCAGTCTTGCTGCTACTTTTAAAAAGCTTATAATAGAGCATAAGGTGTGCGTATCACTAGCTCTCTGTAAAAAAAGCAGTGCAGCTCTTGCATGACAACATTTCTGCTTCCTGAGGATGTCAACCAAAAATCTACGCCTAGGGTTTCGATAAAATGAACATAAAAGTACAAAATGAATGGTGTCCTGCGGAGACCTATTGTCGCAGCCGCAGGCACCCTTCTGGCACCCTTCTGCTCAATCGTTACAGTAAAACCAGAGGGATAAGCTAAAATATTAGGTAACAGATTGAGCCTAAAACGGCACATTAAAAATCTATCATGCTGGTTGTACATCAAGAACAGATAGGGTTCCATGCCCTCCCCATTACTGACTAGACCATGAGCTGCTATTGATCTCTTTAAGGGTCCAGGACCAAGTCTAACAGTTTCACATTTTTCTAAAAGCGACTTTTTGACCCTTGATTTACAACTGATAGAAATTGAGGAAGGGTCACTAAAAAGGAGATGCTGGTCTATATTCTCTAAAGTGCTTTTAACGTATTTTAGCCAGGGAATTTGTAACCCCTTATCCCTTTGCAGACAGTCTGTGACAATTTCCCTGCTCAATGCTGCCTCTGGATTGGTCCATATTCTGATCCATGCTATAATTTGCCTCAACTTGACATAGTCTAAAATATATGGAATCCCAATTTCTGTGTGAGCAATTTCGGCAGAGGTGGAGTGTGGGATTTTCAGGATTATGCGGAGAAATTTATCTTCCTCTAATTGTAGTTGTTTACAGTCCCTGAAGCCCCACACCTCCGCACCGTACAGGGCCTTTGCCATACTAATTGAGCCATATAGAGTCATAACTTGTTCGGGGCACCATCGTCCCAGCCTACAAGCAAAGCTTAATGTTGCACCGTTCAAAGAGACCAGCTTAGTACAGTGTTCCTCGACCAGTGGGCTGAATTGAATTTCACCATCAAACAAAAGGCCCAGATAGGGAAAAGTATTTACTATATCCAAGGTGTGTGTCCCTATTTTAAACACAAACTTATTGGAAGGTTTTTTGCCGGCCACCATGACAAAGGATTTCTTCAGATTTACAGACAGGTCTAAGTTGGCCATGAAATTGACAAATCCGTCCACCAGTTGTTGTAGACTCCTTGGCGATCCTACTTTGGGGCAGTCCACAGTCAGGGAGATGAGGGTGCTCTCTAAGGCGTTGATATAAAGTGAAAAGAGGAAAGGGGCAAGAATGCACCCTTGCCTTACTCCTCCCGAGCACGGAAATGGGTCAGTACGCCCCCCCTCTGGGTTAAAGCGGACCCTGGCAAAGGTGTTCCAGTGCAACTCTTTTAAGATGTTTATCAGCCCCACATCTATGCCTATCTTGTGCATCATGGCCCACAGTTTATTCCTGTTCACGTTGTCAAAGGCCGCAGCCAAGTCCATAAATCCCATGTAAACCGTGCCCTTACTGGCTTTTGTGTTTTCGGCAATTAGCAAGTACAGATTCAGACATTGGTCCCTGGTTGATTTACCGGCTCTAAATCCGTAATGTATGTCAACTATAGTGCGGTGCTCCTCTGTCCACTCCATAAGCCGATTCAGAACCACTCAACCTAATATTTTGGCAGAGACATCAATTAACGAAATCGGCCTATAACATTTTGGATCATCCCTACTCCCTTTCTTAAAAATGGGTACAATCAATGCAGTGGACCAGGAGCTTGGTAGACCTGATCTAATAGCAGCGTTTAGGACCCTAGTTAGGATTGGGGCCCTGAGGTCTATGTTACTTCTATATAAGTCTGGTGGAGTACCATCGGGCCCTGGAGCTTTGTTCGGGGTCAAACCTTGGATCGCCTTTGTTATCTCCTCTAATGAAAAATCTATTTCAGAACTCCGGGTACCCTCCCAGCCCCCTTCTTGAATTGCTACCTTCGAGTTGTTGTAAAGACCCTCAAAGTGAGCAACCCATTGCTCTGGGAGGATATTGGTGCTAATCACAGGGGGGGTGTTATCTTGAAAACAGGGCCTATTTACAATCCTCCAAAATTCTGCAAAATCCCTGTTTTCTCCTGCCTCTCTCAAATCAGCCCATACTTCTGCTTGTAGGGTGGTCTTCCTCTCCTTTACCTTGGATTTGTGGACTTGTCTACAATTGGCCACTTCTACCTTGTCCCTTGCGTTAGCTTTAAGGCATACTTTGAAGTTCCTTAATGCTTTGGAACAACTTGTGTCAAACCATCTTGGTTGCTTAATACCCTTACTTGGGCCTCTTGCTTCCAATAATTTGTCAGCCAGTTTTTGGCAAGGATCCAAATGTTGCGACTAACTCTGGTCCTTCTATTAGAGGGTCCAGACAGTCTTAAACCTGTTTTCTGCCTTTTTGGCTTAGAGTTATGTAAAACTCCTGAATGTTTATTTTTGCCCACCTTAGTCGCCTCCCCTGATCTGTGGGCTGCAGGCTAATGGCCCCTTGTTTGTTCCTACCCCCCCCAGCCAGTGTGTGTTATTTCCATAACTAAGGGGTTGTGATCACTAAAGGTGCTCCATTCCGTTCTAACCTTTGTAATTCTATTTTTAGCAAAGGTAGATATCATTATGTAATCTATAATGGTGGAGCAACCTCTTCATTTATACGTTGGGACATATGTGCCCTCTACCTCCAGGGCTATCAGGTCAATGGTATGTGCTAATGAATGGGTTTCTATCAGTTTAGTTAGTGCTGTACCCTCGTGGCTATGTTCAAAGTGCGGCCCATTTTTAAACGGGCAAGTGTCCCAGTCTGTTAATATGGGGGACAAGTTTGGACCGAGGTGGCAGTTGAGGTCACCCATTAATAGTACAATTGGTCCCCTCCCCTTTCCTCTGTTCCGCCTCTTGTGTGAGTCTTTCATCTATCTCGTGTAGGACGGCATTCTTCCCATTTATTGGCCCTGAGTTATAAACGTTAAACAGCTGTAACCTCAACCCTCTGCCTTGGTACGTTACTGCTTGAAGAGTATGTGACGTCCAGGCTGGTACTGACCATCTACCTTCTAGGGTTAGGTCGACATGAAGTGCTAACCCACCTCTCGCCCTTCCCGCTCTGCTTTCTTGTGCTGGCACGAAGAAGCACTTATAGCCCTCTATTTGGTAGGGCGAGGGGTTCACTGCCCATGTCTCCTGAAAGGCTAATATATGAAAGCCCTGTAGTTGATTCCTCCAATCTGTATTTTCAAATTTGCCGGCTAGGCCCGCTATGTTCCACGACATAATATTCAACTTTCCTCCTTGCTCCTCCCCTTCTTTTGCACCCGCTCACTTAGCCTAAATTTGGCTCTCCTCTCTAGCCTACCCCTCTCTTTTTCTCTAACTTGGCTGAGTGGGTATTCTACGGGTTCCTTCCTTTGTTCACTCCCTTGGACTTCTGGCTCACTCTCAACCGTTATCCCCCTTCTGTCCTTCTCCTCGCTTTGTATCCCTTCTTCCATTAGTCATTCATTCTCATCTAGGGACTGTAAGGGGCTAGATCTATTTGTCCACTGTAATCCACCCTGATATGGTAAGGGCTGGGCACCATACTCATTGGGCCTTGCCCAGTGTCCATCTGTTATTCTGCCCCTTCTAACCTGTTGGAAGTTTGGCGGATAAGTGACAAATTTCCTGGGATAAAAGTACCCTAGTGGCATAGTCCTTATCGTACTAGTTGTGTTTCTATTGCAGTTATCCAATATGTACTCCACTAGGTGTGGATTCCTGAAATTTGCAATGATACAGTTCCCTTCTACATCTTTCCTTCTACTACCAACCCAATTTGCCCTCCTTACGTGTAAGATTTCCCCCCTTCCTCCCCCTGCAGAGGCCTGTGAATATTTAGCCAATTGATGATGTTATTTTTAAGTTCCATGTGTGATTCTCTCTGCCCCCTTCTGAGCTCAGGTACCCCAGCAAAGATGACAACAAAGGAGCTCGCTTCTGGAGGTAGATTTACACATGGTAGGGGACCTTTAGATCTGTCATTTCACTCCATGCTTAATTGGGAGGTGTCTGTTTGTTTTGGGATAGCAGTTGTCTCTGGCTGCATTTGTATTGCATGTCCCTGTCCTTGTGCTTTGTCTCTGCCCATGTTTCCATGTGATTGCCTCCTTCTATCCCCCACCTCTTTTACCCCTTTGGGCACTGCATGAACCTGCGCAATGATACATTGTTCATTGCTTACACAATTGTTAGATACTTGGAGTTGTTGAGCTGGTAGATTGACTACTGGCAATACATTATCTGATTGGTTGGCAATTAACATTTCTTTAGCCTTGCCCTGTCTCTGCAATTCATTGGCTATTTTATCTAGTTTACTAACTAGCGGTTTAATTTGACTGGCTATAAAAACCTCCAAATGCTTTTGTAGATCTAAAATTACAGGATCAAGCCACCCCGGGGGGATTGAGGGAAATCTAGGTTCTATTATCGAGACCTCGTCCTCTGTGTCTTTTGGCTTATGGCCCTTAGTGAGCTTTTTCCAGGTTTTTGTTTGTATATTCTTATTACCATGCTTTTTACTTCTCTTCCTAGGTGTTCTATTTCCCCCTCTACTTGTCAGTTCTTCGTCCTCTATTGCTAGCTGGGCACAGGGAACAGCATCGAATGAATTATCCCGGCTGCCGTTTTCTAATGTGTCACTAGGATTCTAATCCCCAGTTTGTGTGGGGGTCAGGGGCAAAGTTGTTAAGGTCATGGATATGCGCCTCTCCGTGCGCTCTATCTCCCCGGCAACCTTCCTTAAAATTAAATCGATTACTGTCGGAGTAGCTTTATGAGCTACTACGTCACTTGTCTCTATCCCTGGATTTTTTGTTTTGAGGGGGGTTCCTAATTTGCCCTTAGTAGAGCGGGTTTTTGGTTTGGTAGCCATGATTTTCAAACCGTGCTTAGCACTATTTCGCCCTTCCTCCCAGAGAACTAAATACAATGTTGTTATAATTGTCCTAGACGGCTGTATCGATTTCCGCTGATGTTTCAATCTTAGGACCTCATGTTGTTTAGTTCGCTTATTTCAATATAGTACAATGCCCAGGTCCTCCGGCAGGTAGTTTTTCTTTAGAAATGCAAATAGCACTGAGATACCTTAGGGCAAGTCCAAGGGGGGTGGCCCGTCCCATCCCTGGTCGTCCACTGACGGCCACAGACGGCCCGCCCTCTGCCCAGGCTCAGCCCGGCGTCGCCAACGCGCGTCCCGCGACGCGGGAGGAGCGGCTCGTCCTTATGCGCCTCCGGGCGCAGGAAACTGACGCTGCAGGCAGGGGACGCTGGAGAATGTAGGCAATGTCTAGTGGGACGCTCCCCCCTCTTGGTGGCTGCGGTGTCAAGTGCGGCGGCGGGGGAGAGCGAAGCAAGAGAGCGTGGTGTCCAGGGGTCCGCACAGGTAAGGGATAGTCGGGCAATGCCCCCAGCAGATTTGCAGCCCCAAAGTAGACAATCTACAGGCAAGTTTGGGGACACTGCCACTCTCTTAGGGCCAGTGACTCCTCCCCAGCTGAGATTTACCACTGCCATGGGATGATTTTTCTGCACTCCATCAATGTTTGTCACCTGGTATGTGGCACCAGGTAAAAGTTGCCTAGAGGGGACTAGATTCTCAGTCACCATAGTGATACTAGCCCCTGTGTCTCTATAGGCCTCAACTTTTTGACCATTGATGAGGGGTTCCTGTCTATACTTGCTCAAAGTGTTTGGGCAATCAGTGAAATTGGAAAACCCCATGCCAGTTTCATAGACAAGATCAGTTGGGGATGAGGACCTGGTTAGGCCAGAGTCCACAGGTGTTCCATAAGTAAACCCACCCAAATTCTTGGGGGCGCTCCCACCACCTGGGGGCTTACTGCTAACAGTAATAGGAGGTGTTGGAGCTGTACTTGGAGGAATATTTTCTTTATTGCTATTCTTTGGACAACAGCTGTCTGTTTTCCAGTGGCCAGTCTGTTTACAGGCATGACAGTAAGGTTTCTTCTGAGTAGAGGAGTTGTTTTGGGACCCACCCCCATCCTTGGAGGTTTGGGGCCCTGTGGAAGACTTGTCATTAGATTTATCCCCACCCTTCTCTTGAGCCTTGGAAGTATCCTTCTTTTGGTCATTACCCTGATTCTTAGGACTAATCCTGGTTCTGACCCATTTATCTGCCCTCTTACCCAATTCTTGGGGAGAGGTCAAATCTGAGTCCACCAGGTGCTGGTGCAAAAGCTGGTTCTGACAATTACTTAGGATCTGCTCCCTCATGATCAAAGTATACAATCCTGTATAGTCATGTACTTTGCTGCCATGTAGCCAACCTTCCAGAGCCTTGGTAGCACAATCTACAAAATCAGTCCAGTCCTGAGTCTGTGTCTTCTGGGTATCTCTGAACCTTAACCTGTACTGTTCAGTGGTTAAGCCAAACCCATCAATTAGAGCACTCTTCAGGACAGTGTAATTGTTAAGCGTGTTATAAGCAAAACTCTGCATGGGAACAGAAACCTTACAATAGTGAAAAATGAAATTGGCAGTATTTCACATGACATGGCATACACATCAGGTTATGTCCTACCTTTCACATACATTGCACCCTGCCCACAGGGGTACCATGGGCCGACATTAGGGGTGACTAACATGTAAGAAAAGGCAAGGTTAGGGCCTGGCAAGTGAATTTGCCAGTTAGACATGGCAGTACTAGACTGCACACAGGCTCTGCGATGCCAGGCCTGAGCTACATTTACAGGCTACTTATATGGGTGGCACAATCCGTGCTGCAGGCCCACTAGGAGCATTTGATTTGCAGGCCCTGGGCACACACAGAGCACTGTACTAGGGACTGACTAGTAAATAAAATATGCCAATCATTGAATCGCCAATCCATAACAACAATTTACAAAGGGAGCACTTGCACTTTGGCACTGAACAGCAGTGGCAAAGTGCCTAAAGCATCTAGACCAGCAAAACAAAGTCCAACAGACAGCACAAAAACAGGAGGCAAAGGCAAAAAGATTCAGGAGAGACCCACACCAAAGGTGCCAGGTCTAATAATATCATTTGTATAGCACCGCAAACCTCTTAAGAGAAACTGGTTTGCTTTCAGTTGGTTGAGTAACAGGCTACCACTCTATAGTGATTAGTTGGTAGAATGTTGATTGATAGTTTAGCCTATGTGTGAGGAGATTGTTTGTTGTACCTGTAGGAAGGTGGATATCTGACTATGGTTACCCCCAAACTTTATGGCTAGTGTTTAGCTGGTTTTTGACATAGTTGGCCTGGGATCCTGCTATTCAGAGCCCCAGGCTGATTGCTCTCTCCTTAAAATGGACTCCATGTACCTTAGGTGCATAACACAATTGGAACTGGTTCACCTTATAGGCCCCTGTAACAGTGTACCATAGGTACCCAGGGCATAGGTGCATCCAAGGCCTACCAGGGGCTGCAGCATGTATTGTGCCACCCCTGGCCTGGCCTCCATATTTGACACAACTGGCTGATCACTCAGCTGGGGTAAGTTGGTGTAATCACCTCTTACTTAGATATAGTATCCCTATATCTAACCTTAAACTGGACACATATGTTCCTATCAGCCACTCCTATGGAAGGCCTCATCAATCCGGGAGGCAGAGTGCTTGGAAATATGTGAGATGGTGCTCTAGCATGAGCTGAGCCTGTCTGCAGCTGTCGGGAACCACTCCCTTAGCTGTTCCGGGATATTGCCATACCATATACTCTTAAGTGCATTATAATCCTCGCGGTTATTAGCTAACTTTGGTTTGGCTTTATCAAAACATGTCGAGTAAGGTGTCATACGATTTGGAATACTATCCCCTCGACAGTTCTGTCGACGGGGATAGCATTCCACCCTTCTAGAGGGACACGACATGTGTGTAGCCTTAACCCCGGTTAAAGTTAACCAGAGCCTCAGCATCACAAAATGGATGCTGCCACCACAGACACAAGTCTGACCTCCTGCTGCTGGGAGTCCTTCCAGCGAGGGAGGCTTGGACAAAGGGTTTCCTGCCTTGGGAGGTGCAAGCACCACCCCAGACAGGATTTTGTGTATTGGGTAGGACAGGGCTGAATAGATTGAGACATGCCCGGGGCACACAAGGTGTCCCCGTGCATAAGCCAGTCCAAACCGGTCCTGGGACTTTCCAGACCCAAGCCTGGGGAGGAGCTGGACAAAGGAAAGGGGGTGTAATTGTCCCACTTCCTGGTCCCACCCAGAGGAGGGACCTAGCAGGTGATCCACCCCTCAGATTGGGAATAAGAGTGGGAGCAGTGCCATAGCATCTCAGATCATCTTGAATCAATTTGAAACTAAGAAGACGACTGGACTTCGACATTCTGCTGCACAGAAGACTGAAGAGCATCTCCCTTGTGGCCTAGGAGTGGCCACCCTGTGAACACAGGCACCATCCAGCAACTCGACGTCTGCTTTGCCGCTGCCTCCCGCCGGAGCCCGAGCCCAGAGCCTGACAAGACCCAGACTTCCAGACTTCTCACAGTCCGATCCACAGTCCCTGCAAAGAAGGGACCCGTGGAGGCAAAGAGAGACGTGGGACCGGACCTCTTGGAAGACACTCAAAAAGCTGACTGCGCAGCATCAGAGGCATCCTCGATGTTGTGCTTTGGGGACTGAGAACCCCTAACACCGAGCAGCCCTTGCACCGAAGATCAGCCCCCCAGCATCTCCACAATCTGCGTGGGGTCCTTTTGCATTGTGCCACTTGACGCGCCATCCCGGCCACTTGCCTCATAGTCAGCGGCCATCTTAGCAACAAAATCATCAAACTACACTTCGGGTCTGGTTCCTCTAGACTTGCCCTCGCTTCTGTAAAAGGGAGCACCCGCTCTGACCTTGCTGGTGTGAGTGATAAGCCTTTTTTGATTCCTGCGTGGCTTGCATTAGCCAAGGCCTGTTTTCTCCAATCAAGTTGCCGACACTGCCAACAGTGAGAAGCCTGCGTGGGACAGCTTGTGATCGACTCCTGGACATCCTCGACCCCTGGTGTCTACGTGGCTGCAGAGAGAAGCTACACCTCATCACCTGTTTGCACCCGACATCGCCTGGTTCCAATCTGGTTCCACGGTAGTCACTGGCTAGTGACTTTTAACATTGTCCCCTCTGCTTTCAGGTCTTCACAACTTCAGATCCACCCTTGGATCCACCGGAACTCTTCACATCGAGCCGCCTGCAGTTTCTTCAGCTCCACGCACCATTGACCTGCGTGACGAAACCCGACACTACTTCGACCCTATGCACCCGCTTCCTGTGGGTGAGGTAACTCAGCAACGCCGGTGTTCCCACACTGGTACATGCCTCTAGGGCCTGTGTCTTAAGTTTCAGCTTTCTAGGTCACTCGGAAGGTTCCGAACTAACTAACTTTATAACTTTTACACACCATAGACATTGCATTGGTGAGTGCGTGCACTTTAAACACTGCACCCGAGTCCCACGGGCCTTTCCCGACTTAGTCACTGCTAGTCCCGATCAGCTCCAGCAATTCCCAAGGCCCTAGGCCTGTTTCCTTTTCGATTGGTATCTCTTATACCACTTTCTTAGTATATGGTTTAGGTGGCCCCTAGGGCTCCTCCATATTGTGCAACTTTTGTGTATTTTAAACTGTGTTTTGTTTAACGCTTGTGCTTCTGTGCTCATAAAGAGTTCAGGGGATATTTGTAGTTAATAAATATATATATATTTTCAATATATATCTGTGTGGTGTCCTTTCATTTGGTATTCAAGGGGATTGTGTATGGTAATACAGCTGGCTTCACATGCCTTTCAGAGTTTAGCCTAAGACTGCTTTGTCCACGTTACCACTAGGATAACTGCTCTATAAGGTTGACTTACAACCAATCATCATAAGGGTTGCTTGGCATGGTACAAGGTGATCACTAGAACTAGTGAGCATCATATACCAGGCCAACTTCTCACATTGGTGAGCAGCGGATTGGGATCTGAGCGTGCTGTTGTTTTACCATTACAATCTTTGAGATTATCATTTGAAAGATCATACAGGTACCTGCTAGGTACATATAAAACAAGACTAGTATACTTAAGTTCTACTGAACTTAGTTGTTGTAGAGGATAGGGAGTAGCACACCCTGACTACAACTACTAGATAGGTTTAGTAGGTAAACACCAGTGTAGGTAGATTGCAACATACCCACCCACACTAGAGCAATGTCTGGAGCAGAAGGGTCCACTGGACTTACTCCTGTTGAGAGTGACCCTCCAAGGGCACCATCCAAATTTGCTATATTCTCCTTTAAGGAGCTAAGGCAGCTTTGTGCCTTTAGGGGTCTGAAGACAGGGCCATCCCCTACTACAGACCACCTTAGAGAGATCTTAGACCAGTCTGAGACTCTAAAGACCTCTCCAGCAGACCCCACAGGGAATGCTGAAGGAGGCTCTCCTTCTGAAGATGGCAATACTGATACCCCTGTCCCCATAGTCCAGGTAGATGAGGATGACCAAGTCACTGGAGCTCCTCAGGTAGATGAGGAGGAGGAAGAAGAAGAGGAGACAGAAGGGGGGAGCAGTGATTCTGATGATGGCAGAAATAGTCAGGTGCTAGTCAGCAGGCTTAACCAGGCTAACTTAAGTGTATTTGGGACTGAACCAAGGATGACCTTGCCCAGGCACCCAGGTGGACTTAACCAGGAGCGTAGGAGGAGGAAGAATCACTCAGGTGATTCCAATACCTCCCAGGCTTCTAGAGGTTCTCATGGTCACTCCAGAAGGGAGATGACTAGCCCTCAGAGAAGGGAACATGAGGCCAAAATGAGAGAGGCTGAGCTTAGGAACCAGAGACAAGAATTAGAAGTTGCCCTGGCCCAAGAGAAACTTGCTAGAGCAAGACAGCCTAGAGAGAGTGGATTAGGATCCACCGGTGGCAGCACTATCCCTAAGGATAAAGACAGGTCTTTTGATACCAGAAACCTGAGTAAGATTGTGCCCCCCTACAAAGCTGGGGATGATATCCACAAATGGATGACTACACTTGAGAGAGCCTGCAGAGTACAGCAGATCCCTCAGGAGCAGTGGGCAGCAATCTTGTGGCTCTCCTTTGAAGGTAGATGCCGAGACAGACTCCTCACAGTTAGTGATGGGGATTCTAGAAACTACCTGGTCCTGAAGAGTGCTCTGATTGATGGGTTAGGCTTAACCACTGAACAGTACAGGTAAATGTTCAGAGACACCCAGAAGACACAGACTCAGGACTGGTCTGAATTTGTTGAGTGTGCCACTAAGGCTCTGGAGGGCTGGTTCCTGGGAAGTAAGGTTACTGACTATACAGGATTGTATAATTTAATTATGAGAGAGAAAATCTTAAGTAATTGTCAAAATCAGCTTCTACATCAGCACCTGGTTGACTCTGACCTGACCTCTCCACAAGAATCGGGTAAGAGGGCAGACAAATGGGTCAGAACCAGGATCAGGCCTAAGAACCAGGGTGGTGACCAAAAGAAAGAGATTACCAAGCCTCAAGAGAAAGGTGGGGATAAATCCAAAGAGAAGAATTCCCCAGGGCCCCAAAACTCCAATGAAAAGGGTGGGCCCCACAACACTTCCTCTACAGAAAAGAAACCGTACTGCCATGCCTGTAAACAGGTTGGGCATTGGAAAACAGACAGCTGTTGTCCCAAGAATGTCAATAAAGAGAATATACCTCTAGGTAAGGCTCCAACACCTCCTGTCACTGTTAGCAGTGGTCCCCCAGGTGGTGGGAGCACCCCCAAGAATATGGGTGGGTTTACTTTTGGAGGACAGGTGGACTCTGGCCTATCCGGGTCCCCTAACTCAGATACTCTGTCTATGAGACTGGCATGGGGTTTGCCAATTTCACTGCTTGCCCTAACACTTTGAGCAAGTATAGACAGGAGCCCCTCATCAATGGCTTGAAAGTTGAGGCCTTCAGAGACACAGGGGCTAGCATCACCATGGTGGCTGAATGTCTAGTCCCCTCAAGGCAACTTTTACATGATGCCAGATATCAGGTGACAAACATTGATGGCATAGAAACCAATCATCCCATGGCAGTAGTCAATCTTAGCTGGGGAGGTGTCACTGGCCCAAAGAGAGTGGCAGTGTCAGCAAACTTACCTGTAGATTGCCTACTGGGTAATGATTTGGAAATCTCAGCCTGGGCTGAGGTTGAACAGCAAACCCGATGGTAAATCTCCATGGAAAGGTTAGTGGGGCTGTGATGGCTACAGCCCCAATCCAAGATGTCCTTCCTGAAAAGGTTGGGAGGGCTGAGCAAACCTCAGCCCCATCTTTAGCTAACTTCCCTCCTGAAAAGAGTAGCAGGGCTGTACTGGTAACAGCCCATACCCAAACTGAGTCTCCTCCTGAAAAGGTTGGTGGGGCTGTGATGGCCACAGCCCCAACTCAAACTGATACATGGGTAGTGAAGCCTGAAATGATGGATCACTCAACCCAAACAGAGAGCATGGAGGAGGAAGTTAAATCTCCCTCCCACCAGACATTAGGACAGGATCAGCCCCCTCAGGGAACTGATATTACCCCTGATGAAGGAACTGTCCCAGAGGTTGTTAGGCCTGGCCTGACAGAGCCTCTGATGGCAGTGGACCCTTCTCAGGTGGGACCCAGTCTGGAGCAGGTAACCTGCCCCTCTCTACCTTGCCTTAGTCAGCCCAGGGCTGCAGAGGACAAGAAGGACAGTGAGCCCCAAAGGGCCCCCTGTCAAATAAAGCACCCCCATCAACAGATTAGGAGCACCGAAACTAGTAGCCCTAGTGAGGTGAAAACTTTAAAAACTCCTGAGGGATCCCCCTTAAAAGTAGTTAGGGACCTCCCCCAGATGGATATTGTTAGGCACAGCCAAACCTGGGACCCCAAGGGCCCAAACCTGACCTGTCCCTCCAGTAAGCCAAACAAAGGGACTCAGCCTCCAGCTTTAGGTAGCCAGAGGTTGACCCTGAGAGCACAGTGCAACTCAGTCAAAGAAAGAAAGGCACACATGGTGGAGAGTGATTGGAGGAAGCTGAGTCCTACAGAGGTATCTCACTTCAGTACTCCCTCTCAACACCAGCCTTTGACTTTGCAAAGACACACCATAGGTAGAGATTCCCTATGGTGGAGCCCCTCAGACACCCTTAGGGTGAGGGATTGCTTAGTGGACCATGAGACAGGGGGTTACCAAGCCAGAGCTGGTACTTCCTTATATGGCCACTTAGGCAATATAGGCTTACCTGATCAAGGATAGCCTTATCTCCTTTCGTTGGGGGGGGGGGGGTTATGTAGGAAGGTGGATATCTGACTATGGTTACCCCCAAACTTTTTGCCTGGTGTTTAGCTGGTTTTTTACATAGTTGGCCTGGGATCCCGCTGTTCAGGGCCCCAGGCTGATTGCTCTCTCCTTAAAATGGACTCCATGTACCTTATGTGCATAACACAATTGGAACTGGTTCACCTTATAGGCCCCTGTAACAGTGTAACATAGGTACCCAGGGCATAGGTGCATCCAAGACCTACCAGGGGCTGCAGCATGTATTGTGCCACCCCTGGCCTGGCCTCCATATTTGACACAACTGGCTGATCACTCAGCTGGGGTAAGTTGGTGTAATCACCTCTTACTTAGATATAGTATCCCTATATCTAACCTTAAACTGGACACATATGTTCCTATCAGCCACTCCTATGGAAGGCCTCATCAATACGGGAGGCAGAGTGCTTGGAAATATGTGAGATGGTGCTCTAGCATGAGCTGAGCCTGTCTGCAGCTGTCGGGAACCACTCCCTTAGCTGTTCCGGGATATTGCCATACCATATACTCTTAAGTGCATTATAATCCTCGCGGTTATTTGCTAACTTTGGTTTGGCTTTATCAAAACATGTCGAGTAAGGTGTCATACGATTTGGAATACTATCCCCTCGACAGTTCTGTCGACAGGGATAGCATTCCACCCTTCTAGAGGGACACGACATGTGTGTAGCCTTAACCCCGGTTAAAGTTAACTAGAGCCTCAGCATCACAAAATGGATGCTGCCACCACAGACACAAGTCTGACCTCCTGCTGCTGGGAGTCCTTCCAGCGAGGGAGGCTCGGACAAAGGGTTTCCAGCCTTGGGAGGTGGGAGCACCACCCCAGACAGGATTTTGTGTATTGGGTAGGACAGGGCTGAATAGATTGAGACATGCCCGGGGCACACAAGGTGTCCCCGTGCATAAGCCAGTCCAAACCGGTCCTGGGACTTTCCAGACCCAGGCCTGGCGAGGAGCTGGACAAAGGAAAGGGGGTGTAACCGCCCCCCTTCCTGGTCCCACCCAGAGGAGGGACCTAGCAGGTGATCCACCCCTCAGATTGGGAATAAGAGTGGGAGCAGTGCCATAGCTCCTCAGATCATCCTGAATCAACTTGAAACTAAGACGACGACTGGACTTCGACATTCTGCTGCACAGAAGACTGAAGAGCATCTCCTTTGTGGCCTAGAAGTGGCCACCCTGTGAACACAGGCACCATCCAGCAACTCGACATCTGCTTTGCCGCCGCCTCCCGCCGGAGCCCGAGCCCAGAGCCTGACAAGACCCAAACTCCCAGACTTCTTACAGCCCGATCCACAGTCCCTGCAAAGAAGGGACCCGTGGAGGCACCAAAAGACGTGGGACCGGACCTCTTGGAAGACACTCGAAAAGCTGACTGCGCAGCATCAGAGGCATCCTTGAAGTTGTGCTTTCGGGACTGAGAACCCCCACCACCGAGCAGCCCTTGCACCAAAGATCAGCCCCCCAGCATCTCCACGATCTGCGTGGGACCCTTTTGCATTGTGCCACTTGACGCTCCATCCCGGCAATTTGCCTCGTGGTCAGCGGCCATCTTGGCAACTAAATCATCAAACTACACTGCGGGTCTGGTTGCTCCAGATTTGCCCTCACTCCTGTAAAAGGAAGCACCCGCTCTGACCTTGCTGGTCCGAGTGATAAGCCTTTTTCGATTCCTGCGTGGCTTGCATTAGCCAAGGCCTGTTTGCTCCAATCAAGTTGACGACACCGCCAACAACGAGAAGCCTGCGTGGGACAGCTTGTGACTGACTCCTGAAGGCCCTTGACCCCTTGTGTCCACGTGGCTGCAGAGAGAAGCTACACCTCATCGCCTGTTTGCACCCGACATCGCCTGGTTCCAATCTGGTTCCACAGTAGTCACTGGCTAGTGACTTTGAACATTGTCCCCTCTGCTTTCAGGTCTTCACAACTTCAGATCCACCCTTGGATCCACCGGAACTCTTCACATCGAGCCGCCTGCAGCATCTTCAGCTCCAAGCACCGTCGACCTGCGTGACGAACCCCGACACTACTTCGACCCTATGCACCCGCTTCCTGTGGGAGAGTTAACTCAGCAACGCCAGTGTTCCCACACTGGTACATACCTCTAGGGCCTGTGTCTTAAGTTTCAGCTTTCTAGGTCACTCAGAAGGTTCCGAACTAACTAACTTTATAACTTTTACGCACCATAGACATTGCATTGGTGAGTGCGTGCACTTTAAACACTGCACCCGAGTCCCACGAGCCTTTCCCGACTTAGTCACTGCTAGTCCCGATCAGCTCCAGCAATTCCCAAGGCCCTAGGCCTGTTTCCTTTTCGATTGGTATCTCTTATACCACTTTCTTAGTATATGGTTTAGGTGGCCCCTAGGGCTCATCCATATTGTGCAACTTTTGTGTATTTTAAACCGTGTTTTGTTTAACGCTTGTGCTTCTGTGCTCATAAAGAGTTCAGGGGATATTTGTAGTTAATAAATATATATATATTTTCAATATATATCTGTGTGGTGTCCTTTCATTTGGTATTCAAGGGGATTGTGTATGGTAATAAAGCTGGCTTCACATGCCTTTCAGAGTTTAGCCTAAGACTGCTTTGTCCACGTTACCACTAGGATAACTGGTCTATAAGGTTGACTTACAACCAATCATCATAAGGGTTGCTTGGCATGGTACAAGGTGTTCACTAGAACTAGTGAGCATCATATACCAGGCCAACTTCTCACAGTACCTATGTTTCTGAGTAGTGCTGCAAATATGAAAATTAAAGTTGTGCTGTTCCTGAATGATCTAGAATGTAGCAATATATAAAGGACAGTAGGCTACAGAGTCAACGAGATGGGAATCCATTTCTTTGGAATGTAATGCCCTCACGCACCCAGTTGGGTATCATGCTTCATCATCGGGATTCTCCTCATCTGGCCGGCGCTGCAATGCCTGACGGGCTTCCAATGAGGGGCACTTTGGTGGAGATCTTTTTCCAAATAGCCGTGTGGTACCGTGGAGGTGAGAGATTTAGTGAGTGTGGATGAATAAGTGGGGTGTGATGTGTATGTGAGTTAAAACAGGTTTGGAAGTACCAGCATAAATAACTTTAATTGTGGGGTCTCCTACCCTGTTTAAAATAAAGAGGAAAGGCGCAATGCTAATGTCTTAAGTGTGGCGGTCTTCCGTGTGAGTGCTGCAAATATGTCATGATGTCTGTGTCACACTTATGCATTTAAAGAAGCAGAGATATGATTGTGTGTTTCTATAGATTACTCCATTATGTGTGATTATAAAGTGGAGCATTTGGGAAGGATTATGTGGTTATATGCTTGGAGGGGTTTCTTAAATTTGTCATCGCAAATGTATTGTCGCGCTGCGGCAAGGAGTAAAGCAAAGAGATGTGACAGAGAGAGAGAGAGAGAGAAAGAGTCAATTTTTTAAATACTTATCTGCAAGAAACAGGCGATTTCATGTGCATGGTTGGCAGTGTGGGGTTATAGCTAGAAAGGTGTTTGTGTGAGAAGTAATGTTTGGCTGGGTGCACCGAATGTGTCACAATGAACTTGTTGCTGTGCTTAAGCATGGAGAGAAGCAGAGATTGAATGAACGTAGAAAGAAACATAAGAAATTAGTTGTGTTTCTTCCATGGTTTGAGACTCTTCAGCCCTGTGCATGCATGTGCCAGAGCACGGAGCCGAATATAAATATTTTGCTGCAATAGATCTTTTAAGCTGCCTGAGAAATAAAGAGGACTTAACATTATCCAAGAGTTCAATTTACAGTGTAGCCCATTTGGCTACACAGTAAGGAGCCGGAAGTAAATAAATGGGGTTAAATGTAGATCCACCACAAACAATGATAAGCAGCCATTAGTACGCGACTTGTAGTTCGCATACCATAACAACGCAAGTGTAACAACGCATGCGCTGTAACAACGCTTTGCCTTTACTATGCTATTACTTTGCATGTGCTGTTACAACACATGCATTGTATTGCGTGGTTGGCTGCACCCAGAATTGG
Source organism: Lissotriton vulgaris (assembly GCF_964263255.1). NCBI lineage: Eukaryota > Metazoa > Chordata > Amphibia > Caudata > Salamandridae > Lissotriton > Lissotriton vulgaris. The sequence continues at coordinate 15,298 of NW_028254280.1, read as the reverse complement.
AGTGACGTGGAGGCAGCGATGATGGAGTGACAAGGCAGTGGCTGCGCACGGAGTTGGAGTGACAAGGAGGCAGCGATGATGGAGTCACAAGGCAGTAGGGTGGAGGCGGGCTCAGCTGTGGTGAAACAGATGCCATAGAGGGGTCTCAGCCCAGGAGTGAGAGCAGGGTCTGAAGCCCTATTTCCGCACAGCTCTCACATCTGATCCCCCCTCCCTCAACCCCTGAAAATAAATAATTCCACGGATGGAGATGTGTAAACCCCCTGCAGTGCTATCCAAAACAATTTTTCCTCCTGTGATGTCCTCTACCAGGTGAACACTGGAAGTGGTGCCCGACCCGCAAGACGGCGTGGTGGAAGTTGACCTGGTGACTACAGCATCGAAGCAGGGGCATGAGGGGCTCCAGGCACCCTGCACTCATCTCAGCGGATCTCACAGGTACCAAGAGGCAAAGCCGGCTGCAGACTGAGGGCGTGCCTGGGCGGATCTGCAGGCTCCTGTGCGCTGGCTGGGGGCTTTTTGGGTACTTCTGCTGTCCTTAGATTGACAACGCTTGCAGCCGAGGAAAAGGGGCAAGGGACAAGGGACAAGGGACGTGCACAGAGGAGAGAGAGAGGTAAGATGGGCTCTGTATTTTTAAAGGGTTTATGTTTGAGGAGTATTGTTTTTGGTTTTAGGGTTGTGTTGTGGGTCGTGCAGGGTAGTGTTTGTGTGTAGGGACAGGAGTGGAGGATGAGGAGGGTCATGCTTGGGGTAGTCTTTTAGGGTTTAGGGTAGTGTTGTGTTTGTGTAGTGTAGGGTAGTGTTTTAGGGTTTAGGGTAGTGTCGGGGGTTGTGCAGAGTAGTGTTTCACTGTAGGGAGGGGACTTTGGGTAGGGGCAGGTTTGTGCTTGGGTACTGTTTTAATGTTTAGGGTAGTGTTGTAGTGTTTGTGTAGCGTAGGGTAGTGTTTTAGGGTTTAGGGTAGTGTCGGGTCGTACAGGGTAGTATTTCAGTGTAGGGAGCAGACTGGGGGTAGGGACAGTGTTGTGCTTGGGGTAGTGTTTTAGAGTTTAGGGTAGTGTTGTAGTGTGTGGTAGTGTTTCAGTGTAGGGACGTGCAGAGTAGTGTTTCAGTGTAGGGAGCGGACTGGGGATAGGGGCAGTGTTGTGCTTTGGGTAGTGTTTTAGGATAGTGTTGTGGTGTTTGTATAGTCTAGGGTAGTGTTTTATGGTTCAGGGTAGTGTTGTGGGTCATGAAGGGTAGTGTTTCAGTGTAGGAAGCGACTGGGGTAGGGGCAGGGTCATGCTTGGGGTAGTGGTTTAGGGTAGAGTTGTAGTGTTTGTGTAGTGTAAGGTAGTGTTTTAGGGTTTAGGGTAGTGTTGGGTCATGCAGGGTAGTATTTCATTATAGGAAGCGGACTGGGGGTAGGGGTAGGGGCAGGGGCATGGTCATGCTTGGGGTGGTGTTTCAGGGTTTAGGCTAGTGTTGTATTGTTTGTGTAGTGTAGGGTAGTGTTTTAGGGTTTAGGGTAGTGTCGGGGGTTGTACAGGGTAGTGTTTGAGTGTAGGGACTGGAATGGGGGAAGGGGGAGGTTCGTGTTGCAGGTAGTTTTTTAGGGTTTAGAGTAGTGTAGTGTTGTGTCTTTTAGGGTATGTGTTATGTAGGGTAGTGTACATGGATGTCGGAATTAGCGTCGTGCTGGGGGTTATTTAAAAAAAATGTGTTATAAATCTATGCGGGCGATTGTGATCCGTTGTAAAGACATTTCATGTGCATTTTTAAACTTTTGTGAAGTAATGGTATGCGTTATAGAAAAATGTGTTGTAATGGTCCTGGCGAACTAAAAACAACGTTGTAAAAGTATGTGTTGTTTTAGTTTGCGAAGTCGTGTCACACACAAGTCTCAGGAATATGTTGCAAAAATACAGAATCACTACTTGTAGTCCAAATCATCTGACAAAGTTTAGTCTCAACAGCACAAAACATACAAGGAATTCAGTAATAACAATGCAGAAAATAAGGAATAGAGGGCCATATTACCAACAACTAGCGATAATTTTTGTCTCTAACTTGTTTAGAGACAAAAATTATCGCCGCATGTCGGCGATTTTTATCGCAGATAAACCTTGCTATTAGCAAGGTTTATCGCAAATGCGATAAAAAACGGCCGCAATGCATGAATATCGCTGAAAAGTCAGCGATATTCATGCATTATCGAGCAAATGCTCTTAGCCATGTTATCCACCTCCCATTGGATAACATGGCTAAGAACTGCTCAGGGCAGGTGTTAGCTTTTGGAGATATTCGCGCTTAGCGCGAATATCTCCAAAAGTTGGTAATAGGAGATAGCGATGTTAGGGACTGTTTTCAGTCTCTAACATCTTGGCACGCCCACTTTGCATGTCATTAGTGATAAATATCACTGACATGCAAAGCGGGACCCAAGATGGTCGCTATCTCCTTTTAGCTGTCACTAACTGGTGTTAGCGACAGCTTGGTAATAGGGAGATAATTTTATCTCCGCTTTCTTGGCTTTTAAAGCCAAAAAAGCGGAGATAAACCCCCTTGATAATATGCCCCACAATCTTTTGATCAGTACATGATTTCCGGTCATTTTGCGTATACATGAGTAAACCTAAATTACCTGAACTAAGCCTCAGCTATGTAGCATTAGTTGGGCAAATCCTAATTAGTTCCAGTAAAGGCATCTGCGTTTTAGAGACGTCTGTAGAAATTCTCCAAAATCAAAAGTATTGCATAGCAAAGAGCCACACAAGAGAAATGTAGCAAGGCAATCTGTACCCCTTTGAGACTACAAGGAACCTACCTAAAGCTAAAGTGTAACCACCAATTAAAATTCCACAGTACATTCAAGAATCCCTCATCCTGTGTCCCAGTACTTTTCCACCTTCTCACAGTAGAACTTGGCAGCCTTATTCAATACTGCCATCTCATGGTCTGAACATCAGGACGTCCTTGGATTCCTCTTGTCTTAAGATACAAAATGAATAGTTGTCCTCCCTTTGTTCGTTAGTGCCCTCCCGTCTTTGCCAAAAGTTCTTCTCCCGAGCATCACTATGCCTCATACACACTGTGCCTTTCACTAACTATGAGATTATGTGAACGCACCTGCAAAGAAGAAGGAAACATTGCAACCCAAGCAAACTTTCACATAGAAGGGTAAACATTAGAGTCCAAATCCTTAAGGGGTTTGGTCGAGCTAATGTAGCAAACATTTCAATACACATTTAAATGCATGGTTATGGATACAGATAAAGTTATCAAATAAATGCTGGATGCTATTCAAATTAATATGTTGGTATAAAGAATTAATAAAATTACTCAAACGACACCTTCAGTATTCTGGTGAAGTGCACAACTTTACGTGAATGATATTTAAGCAGACAAATCGGTGGTACTACATGCATGTATACATGGCATAGTCAAGACATGAATTGGTAGATCCAAAATTGCACTACTCCACTTGTATTAATAATAAGCTAAGCATGAGCATTTAATCCCCAATATCTGCAATTAAGGCTGCTTCACTAACACTGCACTCACACCCTGAAGCTTTTGATCTTTGAGATTTTTGGTTTCCTACCCTCATAATTGTATCTCCCTCGCTTGTCTCTAGGTATGCCAGTCAGCCTCGGGGGATAACGTACCTGGCTAAAATGAAATGGTGACTGAATCAAACATTCAATAATTTGAATCTTGAATGGTTAAACCTACACAAGAGCCCATGCACTTAGGATATGGCTGACTATATATACTATAATATTTCAAAGTGAAACTCAATCACAATGCAGTTCAAGCTTCCAAAAAGATATGAATATTCAGTGTAACTAGCAGTTTTCACGTGTATGTGATCTGTTTCACATGTGTGGGTCTACCTTTGTATATAAGGCACAAGGCAATGGGCAAGGGTGTTAATGTACATAAGCAGGTAATAGGTTCAGAGAGTGACAAGTGTGAGCCAGTGAGGGGTTTGTGCTTCCTGATTGTGAACACGTCAAGTGTATTCATATGCATACAAGCAATGGATTTGTGTGTAAGTGCTAGGTGTATAGGCGATGGCTTCATTTGGTTGTTTAAGAGTCTGATTTAGAGTTTGTCAGACAGGTTACTTTGTCACAAATGTGACAGATAGCTCACCGCCTTATTTCAAGTGCCATAGGATATAATGCACTTGAAATAAGGAGGAGAGGATATCCAATACATTTGGGATAGAGTAACCCAACTGCCAAACGTGGCCATCTGCCAAATTCTAAATCAGGCTCTATGTGTTTGTGTGTGTGCGTGTGTTGTTAGTGAGGAGATGATTAGCACGGAAGGGTGATTATTGTGATCTGGTGTTGGACAACAGTCACTACTAGGTGTCAAGGGGTTTATTTTTTAAATCATTGCTGGCTGCTAAGTGGTGATGGGATTCTTTGGCCACTGGTGCTGGATGTAAGCAGGTGATGACGTTTTTTGGCTGCTATGTGTGTGTGTCTTACAAAAACATTAGTCTGGCTGCATCTTATGAGCAAGTCAAAAGATTTTGAGGATACTGGCCCTACAGTTTCTACGTATGTGTGTTGTGTGTTAGGAAGTGATGGGCTTTAGGCAGTGACATTTAGGATCAGGCGAAAGGTTTATGTCATAGGTCTGGCTCTGAATATGTTCTGTTTGTGCAGCATTGCTGTTTGTTAGTATGTGATACGTCTTTATATCTGTGCTGTAGGAGAGGGGGTTATAGGTATTTCAGAGTTGTGCGTGACCAGGTGAATGGGTCATTTTTGAACAAGTAATGGATGCCCTTATGGAAACTCTCTTTAAGCATATGATAGGGTTGTGCCTTGCAGCTTTTTACAGGCAGGTAGAGATTTTGTGACTCTGTGCTGGCTGCAGAAACGTTAAGGTATTGGATGTGTATGTCACTGTAGGAAGTGAACAGAAGGTGAGACTGTTTTATAGTGGGTGGTGTCCCAAATTACTATTACCAGCACCACGACTCACTGCATTCGAATGCTAAGTGACTTATGCCGATCAATGACCCATCTTTAAACACTGTGTTTACTGTTCCACTCTTTGTATACTCGACTGTCATTCGACAAATGTTGTAAAGCGCTCTGATACCTTTGGGTCTGTCTGTCGCTATATAAAACTCCTAAATAAATACATAAATAAATAAATTGTAGATTCATTGCGCTGAGCTGATTGTGGGCAGTCCACAATTATTGTATTTGCATTTTTAACCTGCATTAAGCAGGTAATATGCTGGTGTATAAGATATAGGTGGGATCTGTAGCGGTATGTTGTCCATCAGCTGTATATGTCAGCTATTAATGAGTTTTAGAGTCAATGCTTGCTGCGTGAGAGACTGTGATAGGTTTGGGAGTCTCTTTTGTGTGTCTCGTCGGGGATGTATCATTGCTTAGTCCAGAAACTGACCATACCCCTTAACCTGTTGACTTTCCATTAGAGAGAGGCGCGATGGTTAACATAAAGCAGGCCTTGGTTTCTTATTTAGAAATGGGTTGCAGTAGATGGGTTCGTTTGAATAAATGGTGACATATGTATGTGTGGATAATTGAAGTGTCTTTTGACTGAGTGTGATGTGATGATATGCACGTTTGTGTGCTCACAGAGGGGAGCCATGAGTTTAGAGGATGCTGGCTGTGATTGTATAGCAGGTTTGACTGGCAGTGCATTAACATTAAGAGTAGGTGAGCTTATTTTGAGTGGTTGATAGTGTTATGGCTGCTAGTACAATGTCTTTAAAACTGGGTGATCGTCATTCAAAGTTTGTATGGTACTACTGGTTTCAAGAGCATATTTGGGGGCTGAGCACTAATTGTGAGTAGGCGCTGACTCTGCGTAGGTGTTAACCATGAACAGGAGACAACTGTGGGCTGAGGTTGACTGGACTTTGTTGATTGTGACCTTCTGATTAGTATAGTGGGCTCTAGGGGGTGCATTTCATACCTGCGTTCACAGCAATATTGACTGAGGATACGTCCTAGGTGTGATCCACTCTAGGAGCAAATAGCATTATGTTTGTGCACGTCCAGTTTTAAGTCAGGTAGAGGGGTGCGCCAGGGATGCATCTTGGCCCCTATGCTGTTTACGCTATGTATAAATTCGCTGGAGGTAAACCTGTTACCAGCGACTTTGCACATCCCGCGTATGGGAGGAACACCGGTTGCGGTGCTCCTATACGCGGATGACGCTGTCCTGTTGGCAAGGACCCCCCTGGGCCTGCAAACATTGCTGGACTCGTTTGGGGATTTTATAAAAAGCCTGGATCTGGTAGTAAATAACGGCAAATCGCATGTTATGTCACTGGGGGCCTCAAAAAATAAAGTTAAGACCTTCTTCTGTGGCAGTGAAGAAATCACCAGAGTGAAGGTATTTACCTACCTGGGAGTAGTCTTTGATGATAAGGGTTCATGGTCTCCTCAGCTTTCAATAAAGGTAAATTCGGTGAGAAATTCTTCAGCCTCAGTGCTAGGCTTTGCTAAAAGGTTGGGGGGGAAACCCTTTGAGGCGATTTTAACAATCTACAAAGCCAAGACTATTTCTATCATAAGGTACGGGGCCTCAATATGGGGATTCACCAAACCCGAGGCTATTCAAACCGAAGAAAACAAATTCCTACGGTCCCTCCTAGGCCTTCCGCAATCTACTGCTACCCACTCTGTCCATCTTGAATTGGGGATTGGTTACATAGCAGACGCAATCAAAATAGCCCCAATTCTGCTATGGATTAAAATTTGGTTAAATCCGAACCTCTCCCTAAATCATAAGATCTTAAAGGACTTTATTATGCTCGACAATATGAACAAAATCCAGTGGTTGTCTAACATAAAAATGTTATCCATGTATATGGGGCGACCAGAGATCTTTTTCAACCCAGAATCTCTTTGTAAGGCTGACCTAGAGTGGGTAAAAACTAATTTCATCAAGTTAAGGGAAGCAGAGCGGGAAGGAGAAGAACTATGTAAACCATTGGTTAGGGGCCATGTTTTGGTTACCCCGTCATTAGCAATGTCACCGTACTTGACCATAGTGACAAATTCTTTTCACAGATGGCTATTGACTAAATTTCGATTTAACCAAATATACACAGTTCTCTGGGATCTGGAGGGTTGGAGTAGACCTGAAGATGCTGCTCCGTGCAAATGCGATGATTTTTCCCCGCAAGACACTATGGGGCACATGCATCAACAGATTTTGCATTCGCAAATGGTGCGAATCGCAAAATTCGGCCGTTTGCGAATGCAATATCTGAAAATGTGATGCATCATTTTTTTGTTCATTTTGGAATCGCAATTACTTTTGCGATTCCTTAAAAAATCGCAAAACCAAATGCGATTCCTTAAAAACTCGCAATCCTGTTTGCGATTCCTTAAAAATTCGCAAATATAAGGAATCCTTAAAAATTAGCGAAAAACGGAATGCATCAATTTTCGCACATGTCAGTAATTCTAAGAAAACACATTTAGGAAGTGCAAAAATAAGAAGAGGTGAGAGCAGGTGGTATTTTTTTTTTTTACACTACACATGTGGAAATGATTAGCAACATATAAAAGGGACTTCAGAATGACTCTGGATCTCTTCCAGGATGGCAGCAGCAATTTTCCTAGCACGTAGATGGCGGATGAGAGCAGCAGGGAGGAGGAGAAGAGAACTCAGTGAAAGGGTTTTTGGGTTGCGCATTACTTTGCTTGGACAGACACAGGCTGACATATATGATAAGTATAGACTTAATGCAGACACCATTATTGATCTAATTGCAGAGTTGGACCCCATACTGCAAAGGCAAACGCGTAGAACTCAAGCTATACCCACCCATGTGCAGGTTTTATGTTGTCTACACCTTTTAGCCTCTGGCTCCTTCCAAGGTGTAATAGCAGTTGCAGGGGGTGTTTCACAGAGTGCATTGTCAAGATTTTTCAATGACTTCCTGAATGCAATGCTCCATAGGATAAATCACGACATAATTTTTCCCTCAACGCATCAGGAGTTGCTGCAGACCAAGTTAGACTTTTATAACGTGGCACACTTCCCACATGTCATAGGATGTGTTGATGGAACACATGTCCCCATTTGTCCCCCAGCTGCTAATGAGTACATTTTTAGAAATAGGAAAAATTACCACTCTCTAAACATACAAGCAATCTGTGATTCCAAAGGAATCATCACTGACTTAGTTGCCAGCTACCCAGGTAGTGCCCACGATTCATACATTTTCAAACATAGTGCCATTCATGATCGCCTACTTTCTGGAGAATTTGGAGATGGATATTTATTAGGTAAACTGATTTTGTTTACTGCCAATTGTAATGTTTCTGACATCCATTGCAATGTGTGTTTATTTACATATATCATCTTTCAACTTAGGAGATAGTGCATATGGAGTGAGGTCTTACATTCTCACCCCATACCTGACTCCAAGTACCGCAAAGAACAACTGTACAACAATGCCCATATCTCAACCCGCAGCATAATAGAGAGGACGTTTGGGGTCTTGAAGTCCAGGTTCCGCATACTTCATAAGACTGGTGGAGCCTTGCAATATCGGCCAGATGTGTGTTGCAAAATAGTTGCAACATGTGCAGTGTTGCACAACCTAGCAACTAGGAGAGGCCTTGAACTAGATGTAGATGATCTGCTACCAAATAATTTCAACCAGCCACAACAACCACATGCAAGAGTTCATGGACCGGGCGCAGCAGAAGGGAGAAGAAGAAGGGCCGACAACATTATTTTTAAATAAAGGTAGGAAATAATTTTTTTTGCTTTCAAAATTAAACTTTTATTATACCATGTTTCACACAATAGTATTTAGAAAAAACAATTCAAAGCATGACTTCTGAAAAAGGCAAAAAAAACATGACATTGGCCTAATGTAATCCTTAGTCCATATCATTGTACAGAGAAATTCTAATATATGAAATGCAAGAATAAAAAGTAATCACTTCTTCCTTCCACGCAAACCTAAAGCTTTATTTTTAACCGAATCAGAAACCCTGACAGGGCAAATATTAATTTCTTTTCCTCTTTTGCTACGGCATTCACACACCTCATTGGTGTGTGCATCAACACTGGTTCCTGCAGATTCATTGATAACATTGCCTTCATACGCAGTATTCTGGTTGTCATCAGGTGGCAGCACATTAACCCCACTTTTCATATTTTTAAATCCTTCACATAGATCTGAACAACACTTTTTAATTTCCTTTTGCATGCGCATTGTGTGTTTGATGAGACGTGCATTGCTGCTGGTCACCCTATTCAGAGCCCGGGCATAAGTGTTCTCAGATGTCTATTACAATTGGCAATGTTTTGACTTTGAAAGACATCAGATATTGTCACTAAAGCATTTGCTACACGCTCAAAATTCAGATTTGAGGCAGTATGCGCCCCTTCAATGACCTTTGATAATGTTTTCAGTGTCTTATTTATTCCATTGAGGTCTTCAACCATATGACTCATTTTTCCCTTTATTGCTCTCAGATCTTTACCCTGAAGACGCTGCACTTTCAATAATTTGAGTTCAACTGTACTTGCATGGACATCATCCACTGTGGAGTCTCTTTGATTGGAAGAGTCAGGCCTTCTTCTGTAGAATTGTTGGATTCTTCTACGACCAGTGAACTGTTTTGTTGAAGTGGCAGGCTTCTGTGAATCATCAACCACCATTTCTGTGACATTTGCATCTTCCTCAGACTCTAATTCCTGTACTTTACGCACTGATTTTCTATTTTTTTTAACGTGCACAGAAGGTGAAGAACTCACAGTATTATTGTCTGATTGGCTATGTATATCCATGCTGATGTCATCAAAAGAGTTTGCTTCATTTTCCTTTTGTAAATCTAAAATTGAAAAAATGATGCATGATATCAATGTAATGTCTTCTCTGATAATAGATTATAAATAAAGACAAGATGTCTTCCAGATGAAGGACGCCTTTTAAATCTTCATTTACCATGTCTTTGGAAATTAATTGTTAAGCAAACTGACTATGTTCATATTGCATTCATGAATACTAATTTTGACTTAAAAACTACAACTCCCATGATGCATTGCACAGTTCAACGAAATTGCCTTTTACACTAGTGCCATGCAAGTGAGGATGTAACTGAAGATTATAATTATGTTACAGCATCAAATACATGTCTAAATACATCCTGCAACCCTATTTCATTAAATTTTGCATTTCTTTTCAAATTTCTCTTACCTTGAGAAGTGCCAGCATGCTCAGAGGTGTCTATGTTTGTCACTCCTACTACAGCTTCTGTTACAAGTGTCCCCTCAACCAAATCCTCAAGGGGAGTTGTGGGTTTGTTGTTAGGGGAGCCTCCACCAGTCTTCTTGCAACTCTTCATTCTTGTCGCAATACTTTCTTTAGCGCGTGAGCGTAAATCGTACCAACGCTTTTGGAGGTTGGTGATGTCCCGGTGGGCAACCCCCACTGCATTCACATTAGCCTGTATGGCTAGCCACAGTTTTCTTTTCACAGCCTCAGGGACCTTTAAAGACAGCTTCCCAAACAGCTGGTCGTGGCGCGAAGTCACCTCCTCAATTAGTATCTCAAGTTCTTGCTCACTGAACTTAATTTTGCGTTTTCTGACTTGTGAATCCTGACTGGCAGTTTCTGTCTCCATTTCTTCAACAGCAGCACTCCAAAACACTCCTCCACTTCAGACAAACAGAGCTGAATGCACCAACTGCCTGTTTTCAGTTTGAATCAGCTTCGCAGGTGTGTGCAATCAGGCTCCTGGCTTCCTGGGTGTGTCCTGGCTGTGATGCATGAAAATGCGATTTTTTTTGCGAATTCGCAATGTGCGAAATCGCATATTGCGAATTCGCAATAAAATCGCAAAAATATATGCGATTCGCAAATTTATGCGAATTTTACCGAGTCGGTAAAAAATCGCAAAAATAATCATGCATTCCATTTTGCGATTCGTAATTTGCGATTCTATAATTTTCGCAAATTACGAATCGCAAACCTACACAATGATGCATGTGCCCCTATGCACTTTATGATCTTTTGCCCATTGTACCAAGATGCCAGGAAAAGGTTTATTCTCCCATTATTGAAAAAGATGAATTTTATTCAGTGTAAACCTGCTTTATTGTTTTTACAACTGTTAGAATCCCCGGTAACTATGTTTTGTGTCGCCAGCTTTCTTGCCGCATCTGTTAGAAACAAGAGGGACAGACAGAAAGCTGTACAAGAATTTGAATCCTCTCAATATACAGACAGTGTATCCCTATCAATTGCTTAAAAGTGGGTATGACTGAATATGTATTTTAATTGATCATGAATTGCGTTTTTTTATCTTGTATAATATATTTTTAACTGACATTTTTAATGTTTCTGTATATGTATAGCATACTTTTATGATTTTAAATAATCGAATAAAGTGTTTTTTTGACTTGACTTTGGCTGTGACGTTGTTGATTGTGACCTTGTGATTAGTATAGTGCGTTCTAGGGGGTGCATTTCATACCTGCTTTCACAGCAATATTGACTGAGGATACATCCTAGGTGTGATCCACTCTAGGAGCAAATAGCATTATGTGTGTGCTGCTATGTAATACAAAATGGTGGGCACCTCTGCAAAACGTGAAGAAAGGCCCTGAGACTTCCATATCCAACATACATTCATTGGCCGTGGACTGAATGGGAACTCATTGAAGGGTTGGGACCCCTAAAGGGAGGCTGCAGTGGCTTTACCTATGCTCCTGGTTGTGTGTTGTTTGAAGTTGGCAACTGGCGATGTCTGTGAGTTGGGAACAGGTGTGAGTGCAATACTTGGGGGCCTATTCACAAACTGAATTTGTAGTACGTTTAGTAGTACACAGTAGTACAACTACATGTTCGACAAAATGCTATTCACAGCCATACGTGCAAACCACTCTTATCTTTTATGTGCTGAGATTTCAGCCGCAACTGCAGAAATCTCTGCACATGTAGGTGTATGTTTTGCTGGTAAATTAAATGTGGGAGAGACAAGGGGAAGTGGCTTGACAAAGGGGTCCATTTACCACAAAAGGAAAATGTATTTGTGGAGAAGTAAGGAGAAGTTAAGACAGGGTTAGCAAGGGGATTTAGGGAGGCACGTGCACCTTCTTATTCACAACTGGCCCTCTATAGTTTCTGTTAGACCTGGCATCCTTGGTGTAGTTTCTCTTGACCTTTTTGTCTTCTGTCCTTCTAGTTTGCTGACTTCATTTTTGCTGGCTTTAGGACTCTGGGCACTTTACCACTGCTAACCAGTGCTGAAGTGCATATGCACTCTACTTACAACATGGTAACATTGGATTTCCTACAATTGGCATATTTAATTTACTTATAAGTCCATAGTAAAGTGCGCTATATGTGCCAGAGCCTCAAAATAAATGCTAATAGTAGGCGCGAAGCACTGATTGTGCCACCCACTTAAGTAGCCCTTTTAATATGACTCAGGTCTGCAACAGTAGGGCCTGTGTGTGCAGTTAGAACCTGCCATTTCGACCTGGCAAGTTAACCCTCTTACCAGGCCCAACCCTTCCTATTTAATGCATGTAGGTCAGCCCTAAGGTAGGCCCTGGGCAGCCCAAAGGTAGGGTGCAGTGTATTTAAAATTTGGACAAGTACTTTTAAGTTTTACATGTCCAGGTATTGAAAAACTTTGATGTTTTTTTTTTACTACCAGAAGGCCCATCTATCCCGTAGGTTAGTATTGGGATTACCTTATTAAATTTTATGAATGTAATTTCCATTTGGGAAGAGAGTGATCTGTAGGAAGCTGGCTCTGCATATACTATACCAAAGTAAGGTATAGTGTGCACATAGTCCAGTGGATCCCCAGTGGCTTAAGTAGATCATACTAAAGCTCGATTTGTGGGAGTGTTGTCAACCAGTTAGGCTTATTAGAGAGCTATTATAAGCATTTGTGTACACATACAGACAAGAAACGATGACACACACTCAAAGACTGAATCCAAGACCTATTGTTTTGCATAAAAAGTTTTTACTTTGTTATTTTACTTTAAAACCAAGAGGAACTCAGTTGCAGGTAAGTAACTGTTACAAGAATAGCAATAATACATTTAAAGATGCAGTAGGAATTGTTTTGCAAGGCAATACAAATATTTTACAGTAGTTGAACTACTTTTGTATTATCAATCAGAAGCATTAGTACTTTTCAGATTTAAAAGATAGACAGTTGAAATGCAATAGGAGAATGTCAATGCAATCCTATGGAAGGAAACATGTATATGCATTAACAGATAAGTACGCAACTTACTCTTTCAGTCTTCAGGGACTAGACAAACACTTAGTAAGGTTTGGTTTAAGGTAGGTACTGCATCACCAGCAGCATGGTGGCGGCAGGGTGCAGAGCACACTAAGTCAAATGTTAGTCAATGGAGCTCTGGGGGGTCTGAACAAGGCTTCAGTTGCAAGTAGGTCCCTGCAGTTTAAGGGCACAGGCACTGGGGGTTAAGGTAAGCACAGGGGAGGTCACAAGGCAGCACCAAAGCTACACCAGAAGCGGCACAGGGGCGGCATGATGCAGGCAGTGGTGGACTGCACAAGTTAGTGCGGTGGGTGGGGCAGGGCGCAGCAAGGGGGAAGCCGACAGACTACGGAATAGGTGTTATTTATTTCATTATACCTATTTTGTCGTCTGTCGACTTACCCCCACTACTGTCCGCCCCACTGCGCTTTCCTGTGCTGGCTGTCGCTGGGTGCAGGATGCAAATCAGTGTCGGGCCCCGAATGCAAACGAATGGAGGATCTCGGTCGCTCTAAGAGGCTGCAAACTCAGGCCGGGAGGCTGGCTGAAGGTGTCTCTGGCTGGGAAAGTACGTTGGGATGCATGGCAAGGCCTGGGAACCGCCGGCTGAGCTCCCCAAGGTCCAGGGGCTGAGGTTGCAGGGCTGACCTTTGGTGTCAGCTGTTTTTTCACCGGAGCCATCGCTGTCAGTAAAACCCTTTGTGTTGAGGCTGGAGGCAACTTTATTGGATTCATTAGAGGTCAGTCACCAATTGAGTCAAGGTCCTGATCGCTGGGGAAACGTCACTGGGCAGGTGAGCCACTCAGTCTTGTGCCATGGATGTCAGGTGCAGAGTGGGCAGAGGTCGTGGATCCACCTGGATCGGAGGCCTTGAAGTTAGAGTTTTCCGGACATGGTCGCTCTCCTCAGGAGATTGGGTCTTTCATTGAAGTTTGGCAGTGTTGCAGAGGTTCTTGGAAGTCGCTGACCACAGGATAGGAATCATCTTCTTCACAGGCCCTTCAAGCTGGAGACAGGCCGGTAGGGCTGGGGCCAAAGCAGTCAGTGTCTTCAAGCTTTGCTGCACAGCGTCTTCTTCGTCCTTCTTCTTTGTAGATAGCACAAATCTGAGAATCAAGGTTCAGGGTTGCCACCAAATACTGATTCCAGGGGTGTTACAGGTGCTGGCAGCTTATAGCCAATTGGATTCTTGCCTTTTAGGGTGACTACACCCTTTGTATGTCCCCACCCTTTGGGGAGAGGGCATCCCCTAACCTGATTGGATAGAATCCTTCCTTTCAAGATGGATGATTTACTAAGGAGTAGGTCATCTCGATTCAGGCACCTTAGGGGTGGTCCTGTCAGAGAGGGGACCCACCTCTCCTAACTACTAATTTTCCTGCTGACCATGCCGCCAAAAGTGGGGCTTGGTCAGAGGAGCGGGCATTTCCACTACCCGTAATGGCCCTGGCTAGTATATCAAAAGGTAGGAAACCTTTGAGGCTGACTGCCCAAGCAACCTTTGTTCCTTACCCACAAGAGCACAAGGGCTCTTACCTCAGAGGGTCAGAAACATGTCTGTGTGAGGCAGACCGGTGTAGACCAATCAGCTGCACACTAGTGGGTTGGTCGTTTTTCATGGGGCATCTCTAAGATGCCCTCTGAGTGCATTTTGCAATAAATCCAATACCTGCATCAGTATGGGTTTATTGTGCTAAGAAGTTTGATACCAAACTTCTTAGCATTCAGTAAAGCCATTATGGAGCTGTGGAGTCCCTGCACTTGCTATGTCTAAGAATGGTCTTAGACACTGTAGGAGCATATTGATTGTGTAGCTATGTCCTCACCTGTGGTATGGTGCACCCTGCCTTTATACTTTAAGGTCTGCTAGAGGGGTGACTTACCTATGCCACAGGTAGTGGTAGGTAGGCATGGCACACATGGATGTGTGCCATGACAACTTTGAAGCTTTGTTTACACCAACACACACAGTCTGCAATCACAGTGTGTATGTGTTAGGTGAGGGGTTGCTGAAGGTGGCACGAAAATGCTG